>NC_092689.1:19640881-19991082 GCF_964275005.1 Diadema setosum
GATATAGGGATGGAGAGAACTTAACAAAGTGATTCAAAACGGTAATTGTTTTTATCCTAATCACGATATACAGCATGACGAAGCTACTCTCTAGTGGGCTGATAGAGTCATCTGGAGTCAAAATGGAGTCGCTGCCTAACGATCCTATTGGTCAGCGTCCGATTTGTCTCGTCTTGTGATCAAACTCTGTGAAATTAATCATGTTCAGCCCTGCTCTGCATGAGATGTATAGCTATTAACCCTTTCAGCCCCACCACCTCTTAATAGTGCCATTGACAGTGTATAGTAAATACCTGCTGGTAGTAATGGTGGAGTTAATCGTGCCACATCCGAGTCGAACACATCACAGTGACGTCCTGCAGGAATGTACATTAGATTGTACATAACTGTTTCTACCAGTTCTGGTGAGTCCATTCGTGAACCCGACCACCTTGACATAGACGGAGTTCACACGTTAGATCTCTTTCGGTTAAAACGCGTCATTTAAACATTTCCAATATTCTCGCTGTGCTGGATGAGACTGAATAAGTCAAACGAGGTGGAATTTCCTTGGGGTATAAGGGACGAACGGCCACACAGCTCAGACGGTTGCACTGCAGCAGAAACCCGAAAAAAAATAGAGACAATGATTGAAACACTACAAGTCATTTAAACTAGAAGCAACCTGAGATTGAAGAACGGTTAAACTCTTTTGCATCTTAGCCGTTAGCGCGTGTGAATATTCGGCTTTACATCAAGAAACTATAGAATTGGAATTCAAATCGCAATAAGAGTTGTGAAAAATTAAGCATGTAGAAATTATAGTGGAAATAATTACTCAAATAATATGTACTTTGATTGTTCCCGGGGTGATAGCCGGAACCACTTCTCAGTCAGTCAACTTTCCTCATCATGCTAAGCTCTCACTCGAAATAATAGAGACGTCATTGGACAAGATGGTAAAGGGGGCCTGAGCTGGGAGGTCAGTAAGACATTCCGTCTGAATGTCTCAAGACGCAGTAAACCTTTAAGGCAATTAATGTTCCATCGGGTGACCGCACCCCGCACTTGATGCCTTCCACGGATGGCGGACAGTTATAGCAACGAGTGAATCAGAGGGAATTCGCCTTGTATTAATTGCAACCCAAGTCGTATTTAACCTGTCAGCATCTATGTTTGATAGGAAACACACGCCAGGTCTCGCCCACAGTGTCGTTGAGCTAGTTGTTTTCACAAGAGAGTACTTAACGAACAATTACCAGACCGCCACGGTATTTGATTTCGTGGACATCTTATTCGTGGTGACTCCCGGGTTTTAAACACGGGACAAAGTATTAGTTTGTCATAAAAAAATTTCATGGATTCTCCGAGGGGAAATGTGCCAGGCATGCTTCTTTTAGTGCGACAACATGATTTAAACTTCTCCAGCCGTCGTCGACATTTGCACACTAGATACCAATCACTCCAAGTGTTAGTACATTCTGATAGGAAACGTAAAAAAAAAAAAAAAAAAAAAAAAAAACGCACAAAACAAAACTTGCCAGGAACACAAACAGGCTCTCAACATATACCAATGTACGTATAAATGCAATGTATTTTGTTATAGACACAATGTGTGCATGTGAATAGATAGAGTAGATGAAATACGAAATAAGCGAAAACTGCTTTTTGCATGCCTGTCGTTACACGATACTACCTTTAAATGTTATTTACTATAGTTGATATTCAGCTGTCTTGCGAAAAATGATATAAAGTTCGTTCTCTTCCCCTTTTCTTTTATTAACAATCGTGGTCTATTTGCCAAAAAAATATAAGTGAAAAAATGAAATGTCTTAATCGATAAGATTGAAAGATAACAGTCGACAAGCCAACGTCTTGTTTTGTAGAAATATGCTGGTTGAGGGGGCGGATATCTCTTCATTCCCTTTCACGGGTAACACTTCTTAATTCCATGTCACAACGGTGTATGTCTTAGAAATGTTTATCACCAGAAAAGTGCATTGTTCGCTTCTCTGCAATATCACTTCTATAGCAGTGATTTTTTTCTTCTTCTTTTCACCAGGAATCTGCACTTTACTATGACAAGACGCACTTTTAGATACCGTTTTCAATCGAAGAGCAAAATGGGACACCAAACTGTCGTATGACCTAATTTAGGAATCAGACAAACAGACGACAAAGTCCAGTGAAGCCAACAGAATAAAGATATCAGGGGATCGTCAATAACTGTCGTAGTCGGGATAGCGTCCTTGACTTTGGAGTTAACCGGTATCTTGCGGTATCTCCGATATAATCTTGAGATATGTGGGCTATTCCAAGATGGCCTAGCGAACATAGTACTGAGAAAAATGTCTTCAGAAAAAAAAAAGAATCTTTGCCATGTCTTTTTTTTTTTTGGACGATGTGCTTTAAAAAATGTTTCTCGGTTCCAGCTGAAAACAAAAACATTACTCACACATGTCTAACTTTCTATTCGTCTGCAAATATTTTGCAGACGCAATTTGTTCAACTTTGAATGCATATAGGGTAACGAATATGGATTGCGTCATATGATGGCAGTCAATTATTCATCCTGGACAGGGACAAACTTGACGCACAGTCCATTTTCCACGTTGACATCTGTTGTCATCACATGGCAATTTGAATATTTGTAAGAAAAGGACATTGGAATGCTATATGTGTGCGTTGCCTGGCAACCAAGGACCGATGGAGAATCAGTGACGTTTTCCCATGACAAAAATAATGAATCAGCGGGAAGAACGTGGAATATGTTTTAAACATTACGTAACTATGTGTAATTCAAAATCATAATGAGAGAAAATCTAAACGATATGACAGACGATTTATTTAGGCCTACTCTTACTTACGTCCACGGAGGAGAAAATTGTATTTACTGTATCATTTACACGGAAAGATTAATGTGCATCGATTATCATCAGAGGATAGCAGAGGTGTGTAATCTGAGAACTGGATTATTCAGTCTTGATGGGGAAAAACGGCAGTCAAGTTCTGTGCAGAGGTGGGGGAACTTGCCCGAGGCATGACCAACAGGAAACTCATTTTGATCGCGCTCCGATAATTAGGAGCATAACGTAACCCTGAATGCACTTGTTCTTCCTCCACCCATAAATACATCGGCTCACCGAACACACGCCCCTCCCTAGGGGTAGGCTGTGACGAGCTAATCTTACGGCATCGTCTGACGCGTTGCGCTCCCGTCTGCCCAATCCCACCTACTCGTTTTGGCGTTGGATTACGCTTGGACATCTCCAGCGGAAATCAATGGCAACGGATGGGGATAACAAGATTCGAGCAGAATAAGTAGCCGGGAGATGTCGGGTGCTTGGCACGCCCCATAGGCTGACTCCGTCTGTGCCATTCTCGGCATTTGGTTGTACGCCTCATTTAAAAAACAATCAATAATAGATATATTTCCTGTAGATTTGTTGTTTAATGCAAGATTCGTTCAGAGATAATCCGGACAAACAACGAACAAAGCTCCTACTGTCCCATTCATCTACGCTTGTAATTGGTTGATATTTTGTGGGGGATTTTTTTTTCAGCCCATCCGTACTAGCTTTCTGTTGGACGGTTGTACCGCACACTTACTTCAATCATCTTGTAGTTCTTTGTTTAATTTTTTTACCCATTCTTGTACCGTACTTTTTTTACATTAAAGGCAACCAAAACCCAAAGAGAAATGTGGATTGAGTGAAAGCAGCAACATTAGTAGAACACACGAGTGAAAGTTTGAGGAAAATCGGACAATCGATGCAAAAGTTATCACTTGTAAAAGTTTTGGTGTTTTAATGACTGGATAAGGAGACTATAAGAGTTCATGACGTCATATGTGGACAACAATATAAAGAAAATATAAAGATATTTCCACAAAAATTCATTTTTCATGAAAATTACACATTCCATCAACAAATTAATACTGACATATGTTAAGATTACCACTGCTGAAAACGGTTAGTGAAGTGCTCTTTCATTACGCTAGAAAAGTAAAAGCATGTTGAATTTTTTTCTTTATATTTTCTTTGTATTGTTGTCCACACATGATGTCATAAACTCAAGTAGTCTCCTTATCCAGTGGTTCCAACACCAAAACTTTTAAAATTCATAACCTTTGCATCGATTGTCCGATGTTCCTCAAACTTTCACTGATGTGCTCTACTAATGTTGCTGCTTTCACTCAACCCACATTTAATGGACCTGACGACACATCATATTTGATTATAATCGTCAAGTGGGTTTGTGAGTAGCCATCAAACTTGCTGTTTTATGTTAATCATTGCATCTATTTATTATTCCCTCTAAGAACAGCAATGTCTCTTACAGTACTAGTATTTCATTTTCATACAAATAATCGATAAGACAGGGACAAGTCGCTCCAAAATAACAGTCCCTTTGTAGCATCAAACATTGAAGTCTAACAGTTGTAGCGCTTTTACGTTTCACATATTTTCACAAAACGATGATGTTGACCACAGTTTGCAAATTAGAAAAATGATAATGTCAGAGTATTGGTATGTACAAAAGAAAAGTCATGAAACGTATTTGTTGATAATTCAATTACCATCTTTCCCTCACCCATTGACAAGTTACTGAGATTCAACAATAATTTGATGTAAAGGACACAGTCTCTAGCTCTAGATTGAAGTCATAAAAGTAAATCTAGTGAAGCTATGTGTTCATGTTAATGAGAAACCTTGAGCCGATTATATTGCATTATCTAACTTGAATTATTGCCAGTGACTGATAAAACTATATTCTACGAATGCATGTGATATTTCAAATTCCAACGCTTTCTCCTTTCTTATCCGATTTCAACGAAACTTCTATCGTTTTGTTTATTTGTTTTCCACTTTGTCTACTTGAAAAACTGCTGTTTCTTTTTTCATTGTGACGATTTTTTTTTCTTTATGGATGTTTTGAAAATCTTCCTTGAGATTTAGATTGACATATTGGCGTGTTTTCTTCAAGATACCAACATGATTGCACTCTTAAAGCGGTATTGAAGTATTTTGTTGTTGTTAACTTTATATCCAAACTGTTTTTTTTTTTAACTCATTCATTCTCACTTTCCCTCTTCGATATACTATCTCTATCTATCTATCTTTAGTTTATCTATCCCCATCTCTCTGTCCGTATCCTTAACGGCTGTCTGTCCGCACTGTCATCTCTCAACTTCCGATTGGTACAAATTCAGACAAACCATATATAAGACGGTGTAAATATGAGAACCAACAGGACCAAACGTAGAAATGCTAAAGATTGCCGAAGCTGATAAGATTTGGAAAAGTGGGTTCCAAGTCACGTGACATGCCGAGGAATGAGGTCAAGATCATCCCCAATATCAGTGTTTGCTTTATCAACTTTGACAACTCAATTAACTTTGCCAAGATCGCATCCTTTTTCTTGATCTTTTATCCTCTCCTCAGTCTCGCCCACAACGAATTCGAGTCTTTCTCCGAACACACCTCCGGTGAGTAAGTTTTCCCTCTCACTTTTGGGGGTCTCTTCTCGCCGCTTTCTGACATGACGGTTCGTCGTTTCTCTTGGCTCTAGAATGCATTTTTTGATCAGAAGACGTGGTCAACCTAATGCCCGCAATCCCACTGCAAATAAATGCCCTGCCGAAATACTGGCTGAGTGTCTTGTCACGAATTGACATTGACTTGAAAATGGATTTGGGCGATCATCCCCAAACGCAATATAGTATTTTTTGTGGTTGGATCGAGGCAGTCTTGACTTTCAACTCGCATTACTTGCGCAACAAACAATGATAGTACACGGCACACTTCATGTTATGTTGCCTATGACAAGAATTGTACGCTGTGTGGGGTATTCACAGTCAGATTAGAACGACGAGAGTTTTGCGTAAACACGCTGAGGGACACCACAAAGTGCATGACACCCTTTCCCACTGCGAAAAACAGCCTTTTAAACTAATTATCAAAAGAAAATTTGTGGGTCATGCTGCCTCCAAGAGGCTTCGATTGGTTGTACTCGAATGGG
The DNA here is from genome assembly GCF_964275005.1 of Diadema setosum. NCBI lineage: Eukaryota > Metazoa > Echinodermata > Echinoidea > Diadematoida > Diadematidae > Diadema > Diadema setosum. The sequence goes on from NC_092689.1 coordinate 19,646,882, forward strand.
TAAATAACTGAACTTTAAATTTTTCATCTAAACCTGTCCTTCTTTACTCTTCATCATCCCCCATCTTAATTTTTAGTGTATTTAGTATCGAAATGTTGGAAGTGTGTATATAAGTTTAAAACTTATCTATTTACTCTATTCTCATTTTTTGGTTGTTATATAATGCTATGTACATTGTTGGTAATTATGCTGTATTTTAATTTAAAATTTTTTCGCAGAATGCGCTCAGAAACGTTAGTATTAAGCGCTATATATATAAATGTTATTTAATACTGTTATTAAATTATCAACTCTGTTTTTGATTAAGTGTTAAATTTGGTCTCGAGGATCACTATCCTCTGCTACATTTCCCTGCTAAACATGCTCATGTTGTTTTACTCGCGTATGTCGACCCCCCCCCCCCCACTACTTTTCCTCTAAGGAATGATTCGGCCATTGAAGTCTGTCCCCTACAAAAATGCCTGAATTCCACTATGGACAGAATCAGTGGGGCATGGTCAATGAGGACTGCTATCATTTGTTCGTTTTCTTTTCTTTTCTTTTTTTTTTTGTATTGATTTCTGTATATACATTATGTTGATTTTTTTTTTCTCTTTTCTCGTATCATTGTGTGCACATCTATAGCTAGAGCAAAAATGTAAAAGTGTGTATGTTCGGTTTCTCGGTATGGTTCGATTCTTTGTTTGTGTTGTGTCGTTTTGTTTTGCTTTGTTTTGATTTTGTGGCCTTTTTGTGTGTGTGTGTCCCCGTATCTGTATTGTGAACTGCAGCCTGTACATTTCCGGCTGAAAACTCTTGTCAGCGGGTCTTTAGACGGGTAGCGGTGAGGGAGGGCGTCCTGTGAGCCCGACACTCCCCCAGCTTCGCTGACAAACGCGCCCGATGTCGCCCGATGTCGTCTCCTAAATCCATCATTATTGCAACGAGGCGATATATGTTTCAGTTCTCTCTCCCAATTGTCGAAGCGGCATCACTTGCCACCCACGCTTAAAGGACGCCGCGACGCTGCCTTACTTTTTTCCCCAGCAATCGGTCGGTCTTCAACAGCAGCAGTTGGCGTCTGGTTCGTCTGGCTGTTGAGTGTTGCCTGAAAAGTTCAAAATCATATTTCCCTATTTCCCCTGCTAAATGGGGCTAAATATTCGACTGAAATGCAAAGAGTGAATCCCACACCGGTATAAAGTATTTTGCAAATGGATTTGTTACCACTAGCTCTTAGTTAATCAATAGTTTCACTATTTTTTTTTTATTTCTTTGACCACTCTGACACCTACTAAATGCAGTCTTGCCCTTTGCCCTGTACAGATCAGTATATCAGATCAGTATACTTGTCTCAAGGCTGATTAGATTAGTGTTGTTGGTTCGTGTTTTGTTTTGTTTGTCTTTTTGTTTTGTATGAAAGAGTTATAAGGTCTTTTTTTTCAGAAATAAAAGAAGCAGAATGTACATGGTATTTCAATTTATGTGGTGGTTTCAATAATTCCGCCTTTATTGCATGTATTGTTATTGACTGATTGATTTATTGATTGATTGATTGATTGATAGAGAGATCAATAGCTCCTAAGAGTGAATGAGTTTATGTACAAATATAACCTATTTCCGATGAAGATGTGCAAAATTTGTGATGTCAGGGCCTCAAATGTGACGTATTAGAATACCTTTCACAGAGACTCTCAGACATAAGAATAATAGACTTGTTCGATCAATGTTTGCAGTAATCTGAAGACAAAACAAAATGTTAACAGGGCACATTATCTATCGAAATAAAATTTCTCGGTGTATATAAGTCTTTATTGTGAGCACTGGAAACAGAACTTGGTTTCCATTCTAATAGAGAACGTTCATGGCAGGATTTTTTCTTTAAACAACATTACAGATGGAACGCACACACGCAAAATAAAACATGCAAACAAAAACATCAATACTAAGGATAAAAGAGATAAAGGCGAGCTAACAAATAAGTCCATAAAAATTCATCAACCTTTATTTGAGTTTCGAGAACAAAGTAAGGTCAGAGATCGCCAAGGTTCACGTTGATGGAAAAAATGCACGCGTGGAAAATGCAAAAGAAAAGACCAAGAGAGAGAGAGAGAGAGAGAGAAATCTTTTATGCTTTCTGTCCTCTTCTGAGGCTGGGAATCCAAACTGGTAGAGGTCTTTAATTGTCACGGTCGGTTTGTTGGCAAAGGGCGAGGTGGGCGGCAGGGCGAGTTTAACAACAGTAAACAACGATCTTTGGGGAACTATTGCCTTACACACGACTTGTCATCCACCATCGTCTATTCGGCCCTATTTCCGACCCGCCGTGGTGATAGAGGGCTCGGCTGGGATCCACAAGAGGCGGGGTAAAAAGAAAGAAGCACAAGGGAGCAGAGACTTTGGACAGAACTCCCAACACTAGCTAGACGTGGTTTGGAGAAGAGCCAGAAGTTTGTGGCTTTTTTTTTCTTCTTCTTCTTTTACTCTTCCGACAACATTCCTTTTTCCCCTCGCATGGAGTTTGTCTGTTTTTACCCTTTTTATTGACATTTTTATACGATTGAGGTATGTTCTTCATAGCCCTAAAATTTTTGTTGAGTCTACGCTTGAAAGTGGGTCCCTTGAGGAAAACTCCAATATCCTTAAAGTTACATCAAGAAACAGGAGGTGAAGTGTAAGACGGAGAAATGAATAAGACACAGACCACATTTTAAGGAGAAAAAAGTCTTGATCCCAGCAACAAAGAAGGACATTGGGTATACCGATGACATAGAAAAAAAAAATCTGTTGTCACTTCTATTCCCCGAATATTAAACTGAATAATGTTAGATTCCTTTAATTGAATAAAAAAGAAAGGTAAGAGATGGTTTGAGAAAACTTATTCTGTTGCTCTGCAGTAGAAATAGAGTATTTGAAATAGGCATACTTGGATGATAGCTGACGTAGAGTTTGTAAAGTGAATACACGATTATAGTTTGGAAGAAATTTGGAATGGATTTACGTATATATTAAATTGAATTATTACACTTCAGAAAAACACTAAGACGTGCAACTGCACGCTGTGTGTGTAGTTTAATCATATCTTGTTACTAGACCTCTTCATCATCTTTCTGTGGTTGCTACTTTATATTCATGTTCTTAAATATTATGTAAAAAACGAAAATACCACATTTTTCTTACCAATGGTCTGATTTGATGGAACCTATCCCATTTACATTTGTTGATTTTCGTCTGTTTATCAAAACCTGCTATTTGAAAGGAAAAAAAAAGATGGTTATTGTTCGTTATTTAGAAGGTTCGTTAATCAGGAAATGACATAGAATTTGTTATTCCGAATGTTCGTTCCAGTACGCACCTTCTTTTCGTATTCTGATCAACGAACCTTCTTTTTTTACAGGATTAACAGACTTCCTGAACAACGACCTTTTTTTTCATTTTCGGATTAACGAACCTTCAGATAACGAACCGCACTTCATTTTCGGATTAAGGAACCTCGGAATAATGAACAATAACGATGTTTTTTTAATAGCATGGCTTTACTATTCTAATGGACTTAGGGCCATTTCATTTGTAAATTTTGATATCATATTTGTATTGTTCTAAGTAGCATCTTTTTTTTTCAGCTCCATAAAAAGAATTGAAATTATGTATATATGACTTTAGAATTCAGACAGTGACTTAGGTAACTTCTGTAAAAACACATTAGTTGGTACTTTCTCCAGGACGTAAGTATACCTTTCTGACTATCACCACCATCCTGATGTGACGGCAAAGCAATGTAATCGGGGGAAAAAAAGGTTCACGTTAACGAAGCAGGATGGTTTCACAGTGCGTGTCGCATATTTCTAGTGAGGGCGCTATTAAAGTATAGACACACTGTGACTTTTCAAAGACTGTTCGGTTGGTGTTTGCCGGTTAACCCTATCAGACCCGAATGATATAAATCTGACAGAACTTCGTGGGAAAGAGAATGTAGTTGAACGCCATGTCAAATCCAAATTCTCTAATTGCACCAGCTTAAAAAGTGTCCTTGCATAATGAAGGAATGGGAAAATAGTGCAGCTCTGTAAAAACTGGAGAGAAAAATGCCTCATTACTCACAACCAAAACATAAAGGAGTATTTAAGCAAACCAAATGTTTTGGACGAAAACCAAAAGCAGTTGTGTTTTGTGAAAACTATATCAGGGCTAGGCATTTATAAAATATATACCATAAAAATACGATGGAATATCATTGAAATATAATGAACAAACAGACAAAATCATTGAGAAAAGATGGGATGAAACAAAAAAATAAAAAACAAATAAACAAAGAGAAGAGAAATTATCATTTTATAATGACGACGGAACTGGCCGTGCAATAATGACTTAGAATGTATCTCAATGGCTCTATTTGGAACGATATGTCGGAAATATTCAAGAAAGCAAACAAACATAAAATAACACGAATGCCACACGCTCTCTGAAGGGAGATGGAGACACATCGGCTGCGGTGGAGACAGTACTGGAGAGATGATAGCTTTGAAGAAGGTACATAAGATGGAGAGATACATACAGACAAACAGACAGATGAAGCAAACATGTAGATGAGTAATGCAGGGTGAGAGACTGGGAGATAGAAGAGAGAGGGAGGGGAGAGAAAGAGAAAGATATTCCAATGAATAGTGAAACGAAATAAAGGGGAATGAAGATGGAGAGAACTAGACCAGCTAAACTGGTCCCCAAGGAACTTGGAGTATGGCCTTCTTGGCCCAAAATGTGGACGTGCCAGGACCCCACAACTCGTGGTGTCCCCATATATGTCGAAATATGTCAAAAGGTCAGTTTGAGTTAGCGGCAAAGGTGAAGAGGTCGATATGACTTTTATCACCTTCAGACGACACCGGTCAAGTTTTGGGGAATTTGTTTTTTAAAAACAGATGCTTTTGGCAGTTTCGATTTTGTCCTGTTTACGTGTCGTTCTTGAAAGAATGGAATTGAAGAGAAAAGACACTAGAACGACATGATGAGGTGTTTTTCAAGGTAAGGGGCGGAACATAAAACGAATTTTGCGAGTTTGTTAAGTGTAGCCTCAAGTGATTTCTCGTTCAGGCAAGGGACACTTTTGAGGAGCTATCGTTCCGAGGGAGTGAGTCGGAAGAGTCCCTTTGGAATAAATAAATCGAGAAGTGACGACGGGAGACGCGTTCGTGTGAGATGACACCTCCTCTCACCCTGGTGCGTTAGAGGAGGAGAAAAGAAAAGCGAATTAGAAATAGAAAGAAAGACACCAACGAGGCCTAACTCGCACGCGATCAGTACCATAGTCACTTTGATCGCAAATGTCCCATTATTAGTTCATCCTTTTTCTCAACGAATGAAGCATTGATTTGTGAACTATCATTAGACAGTGATGGTGACAGGGCGTGGTGGTCATACCGCAAAAGTGTTTATTAATATCTCACATCGTAAACATCAAGTCGTCCTAAACCTGTCGTATTTCTTTTTAAGATAAAATGTGGTTTGTGAATAATGGATATTGGGACATATATTGTTTAGTTTGATTTCCAGAATATTCCTCATATTTTCTTTTTACTTTCTTTGTATTTCTGTCAAACAGTACGCCATGTTAAGAAATGCCTTTGACGAATAAACTAACAGCACAGGATTGTACAGATTTCATCATAAAAGGACCTAAAGAAAGAAAGCTAATTAGAAAGAACTTACATGCTTTCACCCAACAATGGCGATGTAGTCACCTGATAGTAGCATCAAGATATTCAAATTAGAGGAGGTGATGACGCTATGGCCTCCTATTGACCTACACACTTGAATCTTAACGATTTTTTTCCCGTGAAAATTATAAAAACGAGTGATGTTCGTTCTTCCGAAAGTTCGATTTGTAAAAGGGTTATGGTCATAACTGCGGAAACGAAATACAGTTCGTTAATCAGAAAAATAACGATGATTAAAAGAAAAGGAGAGCACTACCGAACTTTCGGAATTACGAACCGTGTTTCGTTTTCGGATTAAATAACTTTCGGCAGCTGTTCGGTGTGACGAACTTTACGCCATATTCGGATTTACGAACCTTCGGAATAACGAACTGTTACTGTAAAAACAATGTATCCTTTGCACACTGTCCTCTTGCTGTGATTACCCAACAGGGGAAGACCAATGAAGGGAAAAATGGTTGTTAAATTGTATTATTTCAAACTTGTTCTTTTCATGCAATCCAAGGGGAAATTTGACTTGAACGACACCATCACCAAGGCTTTTGTTCAGTTGCATGATTCGGTTGCTGTTTTATAAAAACCTGCAAACAGTAAACTTCAAGAAATTTCTTGTTATATTTCCAATATTCATGAAACTTGCATCGTGTTGATCTTCTGATTTGACAAAATCTATTTAAGTAAACTTGAGCTAAACGCGGAATTGTACTGTAGTCTACCGGTTGTTGTTGGCACGGATGTGAAATGTTATCGTCGAAAAGGATTATGTTGTTGTCTTCCGGCAGGCACACGTTTCTTCGCAGTGGTCCCTGATCCACCATCGCTGACTCTGCCACTATGTTTTGTGTCTCTAAAAATAGAAATGAACTTTACAAGTACCGCTAGCAATGGCTAGGCAGATGTAATTCCAAAATTGTGACCGTGATAAAGTCCAGGCCATCCAGAAACTGTTTTTGTGTTTTGTTTTTTATTTTCTTTGTTTGTTTGTTGTTGTGGCTGTTGCTTGTGATAAGTGACGATGAAGGATGTTTCGCCTCAACTATACCTTTCCCACTCTCTCTGGAAAGTTCAATGAAAACAACAAATGAACGCTACAGAAATAGAGCCTATATCTCACAAATTTGAAGGCTCTGCGTGTCAAAAGATTTTGGACATAATCGTCCTCAGATTAGCAGAAACATGTAGTTTTCTTTTAAAAGAAAGACAAAAAAAAACACCTTTTCTTCAATTTAGGATGCTGGTAAGCAATTTCAATTGTATAATAAATTATGTAAACAGAATGAAATTAGTCCAAATCTTTATTAGTATGTGCACTTGCATAGAAATAACAATTATTTACATGCTAAATTAGTTGAGATTTCGTTTAATTCCTTTAAGGTTCCAATTCTTGCTGAGTGGAAAGCACGAATGATGGATTGGTATGCGTTTATCGTAAACCGAGAACAAATCTCAATTTTAAAACTTGAGATCGGTCGCCAGGGGTTTACGACGATAACCAAACCAAACCAAAAAAAAAAAAAAGCAAAAGAAAAAGAGAACAATATCTTGAAAGGATTACCGACATGTAAATAGCAGTGTATGAAACATTTTGGAAAAAATTCCTCCCAGATATTTATACCTCATCGATGACTGATCTCAGGAGATAGTTTAACGGAGACTCGACTGCTGTTAGCAGCCGCTGTGTGGCGGACGATAGTTAGATATAGTTAGATATACCGTCAGAGGCAGAGTGGTGAATATCACAACTACTGGGCTGCTACAATCATGTCACGACGATCCGCTGGGATTAATTAAGCCAAGTTTTAGAGAGTATTTATCACCTACAAATGTTTCTGCCACTGACAGTTCGCCGGACTTGAAGAAAAGAGCCTGCTTGAAGGCGGGACTATTCTTGCCGTCTGTCTCCATTCCTGGCGTTCATGTTCCCTCTCTCTGGGCCCTGTTTATCTCGGCATCTTCCGAACGTCTGCATCGGATCCTTCTTTCCTTATCTTGTCACACGGATTGGTATAAATAGCAGCAGGATAGCTACGAGACCAATGCTGTAAACCAAACCAACAGAATAGCAAAATTTGTAAAGATATCGCACGAATGTTGGAAACTTATATCTACAGTTTGAATAGCGGTCTTCCCTGACCATGTGTCATAGCGGACCTTAAAATCACAATCTACGTCATAAAGCGGTTATGCAGAGAAGATAAAAAAAAAAAACAACGATTAGTAATATTATTCCAATATGTTATAATGTTCCCAAACATATTTTACACGTAATAATTCTTTATTTTTCATTTTTATTTGGAGCAAAAGTGCGATATTAGACCGGAGCTATCTGCGCCCGACTCCACCCCCTCCCAACAACAACAACAACAACAAATCAATGAAAGAGGCTACGTGATGATATCATTGTCACGTGACAAATGACTCTTGGTGTTTCCTTTGAATGCTCTGGAACATGACTAAATAATGGAGAGTCTTTGTCTATTTGCTTCCTTCATAACTCCAGAATCACAGAAATCCGTTACCTTCTTTCGCAGTGCCAGCTCAGTATGGCCGTGTCGTTTATTTTTCTAAAATTGTCCCCCAAAACAACCCCATCTTGAAACAATGTACCGTATTTCTAGTTGATTTGCCACTCGTGTTGATCGTTCCTCATAAGGGCCATCCCATTACAGGGCAATCCGTGGCCTTGGCCGTCCACTTAAACGGCATGTAGATCAAGATGATCGCCCCGGGGGTTCCCCTTTCCCTATCCACAAAAGTGGTGGGGAGGGGTGCTCTAATTTCGTCTTCAGTCTCTAAGAGCTCTTTATATTTTGTGTCCCTTCGATCCCACAGAGAATATCTCGCATAAAACAAACTGATATAGATACTGTGTAGCTTACGACTACCTTGATGAAAAGACCTAACTCTTACTCTAAAATGAGTGGACATTAATTTTAATCTTCTTCCTTTTTCATTCATCGCCACATAATCTCCATGACATATCGAATAAAAAAAAAATGGTAACCTAATCAATAGGTTGGTTGATATTTCTCTGGGTATTTCATAATAACCAGCATTGCTTGCATATTCTGCTCACGAAATCAATATCGTTTCCTCGGATAAGTTGGTAGCTAAAAGGCGAAGTTATTGCTCAGCCGTCATCAACAACCACAGCTGTCGACCAAATGCACAAAATAATATCAAAACGAAGCAATGCAAAATCATACAATGTCAAAAGTCAATCGATGGACAAGTATTTTCTTCGATGTCGTTTACCCTTTTGGAGGACATAATCCCGTAATGGACCAAGGCATGTTGCACTGTGTTCAAAATTGATGTAGTTAAAAGAGGTTAGAATATGATCATATAGGTGTAACCGATAATGGGCATGCACGTACCTTACAATGAAATAAAGGAATATCAGAGTATAACATTTGATTGATTACCTCACATAAGCACACACACTCACACGCACACACACACGCAATTGTTTTATCTCGCTGAGCAAATGTGGTTGTCTCACAACACCGACACCCACGAGTCATACGGACCACGGGTTCGACATTGAATAAAGGTCCATGAGTCATAAAACCCACGAGTCATACAGCTCATTAGTTCGACACTAGGCAAATAAGGCCCACGAGTTCGATACTAAGCAAAAAATGCCCACTAATTCGACACTAGTTTAAAACGACCACGATTTCGACATTACGTCACCGGGTTTAATGTGTCGGTCTCTTGGGCCTTGTTTGCTTAGTGTCGAACTCATGGACCTTATTTGTCTATAGTGTCGGACCCATCTCATGGGCCTTATTTACTTAGTGTCGAACTCATGGGCTGTATGACTCATGGGCTGTATGATTCGTGGGTGTTGCACTCGTGACGCGCACTCGTACAAATCACCAAGAAATGAAACGAGTTTTGAAAATGAGATATGTAGGTTGTAATAGCATTAAGTGCTATTACAATCTACTGTATCTACTACTACAAAATGTATAAACAAATTTTGTTTATAAATTTTTTCGAGACATGTTTGCTGTCATTGCATGGAATGTAACAGAGAATAGCTTATCAAGTGATTCTCTCTCTTTTGTCGTTGTTGTTGCAAGCAACTATTTTTTTCAAGCATACAGTTGTATAAACATATTCAACTTAGCGGCCACCTGTTTTAACAGCCACCTGAGTATTGTGTCCGTTGATATGTACGCCTTCATTGTTTCGATATGTCTGAGAAGGAACTTACTTTAAAGTTTTTTCTTTTCTTTTTCTCGATGAGATATAATTTATTCTTCCTTAACTTTGTCAGATCGCATAAAATTACTCGTATATCTAACTAAACGTGAAAGAAATCAGTTTATCAATCACGTAGACCAGAAATTCATATTTCGTAAACATTAATTTGACCTCAACGAGATGAAGCTATTGTGCCTTTTCTAGGTCAGAATTTTAGTTTCGTTTCGAACACAGAAGGAAAAAAACAACAAATAAAAAGAAACGACAAATAAAAAGATGTATAACGAAGCTCAGAGCTGGTCTCTTGATGATAGGCGCAAAAATCGCGTCAAATCCGGCTCGAAAAACAACGGCGTAAATGGTCCAAGATTACCAAGCCAAGGATAGGCCAGGATTTTGAGAAGCAAGAAATACCACCTACAACGAAAGCAAGCGAAAAAAAAAAAATCATCGATTCTATGAGATCCCTCCCCCACCCCCTTCTGTACCTGCAGTTGCCAGCAAATATAAAAAGAAGCAACTAAAGTTGTGTGTGGTTATATCAAATTCTAACGACTCAATCTTAGTTCAAAATAAACGCGATTCCTCTGATATCAGAAAATTAAAGAACCTTGCAACAGAGGATTTATAGCTAATGTTGTTCTTAGGAGTAAACGCAAACATACACACAAACACATTAAAAAGTATTAAAGATCATTATCAATGTGACACTTGAGGTGAACAAGGAGTACCTCAGACTGGTCATATAGGTGAAAATGAGAAGATGACAATCCAAAGCAAACTTTGTGGAACAATGTGTTACAATTAATGAAATGTCGGTCGGGTATAACTGGGGTTATTACCAAATATGAGCGCTGAAAGGGATGAAAATATTGCTTGATCATTCCTACAGAACGTGATTATGCATCATTTTGAATTTGAATTGATATTGAGAAGTAAAGGGAGCTGCCTGTTTTTGTTTTGTTTTGTTCTGTTTTGTTCCCTGCTTGCTTGCCGATTCTTGGTTTAATTCCGGATTTTTGCCGTTCAAATTCAGAACCCGTTACAACATATCTAAGAGAATCTCTGAATCATAATGTTTGGCAATTAAGCACTATAACCAGAAGTTTAATGTATACACAGTATGTATGGATTCTGCTAATAATAGTCTATCATTTTCAGCTGATGTTTAGACACTGTGAACGGATGAGTATGAAAACCAGCCAATACCATTTTGTTTCTTGGGTAGGCTCATGGACCTACATGTCTTTTTACAGTCATGAATCGACTTCGTTCATGTGAAAAGTCTCTTTCTTGAGATGTCACCCTGGATTTTAAGGGACCGATTTCCTCCCTAGACTAAGATGACGAAAATATCGCTGTTATAATTAAGGTACCAATGTGTTATTAAAAGGCGCAAGGGATGGAGCACATTGCATTTTTTTTCCAGAGAGAGAGAGAGAGATAAAAAAGAGAAAGAAAGAAAGAGACAGCGGTGGGGGGAAAGAAGCGGGTCAGACTGAAAGATGTGACAAGACCCTTATCATCGGCAAACAGGTGAATTGGCGATGGTGTGTCTGCGACATCAAGGCTTGCGATGAATCGAGCTATAATGACGTGAATTCACACCTCTACCAGTGCAAGGAGCACCCAGCAACGGACTGCAGGCCGTTGACGGATGGCTTGAGGCTCGGCGGAAGCTCCTGCCCCACTTCGGGACAGCACATCGATGGGAGTGACACACACAGACAGCACTGTGCTCGCTTCAGGCGCTCGCTTCAGGCGATGTTGCAGCTTGCGCGGATTGTTAACCCGGAAGTAACTTAAGATAGTCACAGCTGAAAAGAAACATGTAAACATTTCTCGCTTCTGTAACTTAATAATGATATGAAGTATGATAATATACTTCATATGCATGATTGTGTCAATGATGGACTCTAGGCATTATGATACGTTTTCATAAGAATATAGTTAAGTTTGTTCGGATAAGATATTAGAGAACAATACAACAAACGCGCATAACTTCGTGCACAGCCAAAAAAAAAAATAATAATAATAATGATAATGAAGTCGTAACATTCTTGAAGTGGAGTCAGTATAACATAATTCAACCTATATAATTTTATACGGGGACTCTGAACTCTTCACTTGTGTATTGTTGATATTGTCTATGTATGGTGTGTGACACAACAAAATATAAGTTATGATAGCTTAAATGCTAGACTCGGCTTCTTCGATCAAGGCGGATCTTTGAGTGTCATTTGAAAGCATGATATCTGTCTCTTCTTTACAGTCTGAAGGGAAGACGAGATTCAACGCAAAATAATGTCTAACAGCAAGAAAACCTTTTTTATTAACCATAATAAGTCGAGTAATATCAGACACACAGAATAAAAAGTGTTATTGAAAAGAGACTCAGATCAGGTTGAGAGAATAAACAAAAAAGGATGCAATAGTGTTAGACACGAAACAGTGATATTGTTCACAACCGTATGTGCACATGAGTATAATAGCGGGAAAAGAGAAATAATCATACAACCTGTATAATACATCAACAGACAGTGTAGAAGCACCATAGTGTAGCAATTTTGAATTTTGCCTTTTTTTATGAACAAACGAGAAGGAGAGTTGAGAAGTGGTATACTATCGTCCCTGAATGTTATGTCCATAATGTGGCTGAGACTGATATTGCTATTGCTGAGAAACATACAGGTTTACACAATACCCTTATGCCTCATTCTTGCCATACTTTTAGTTTGTGTGAGTTTACTTAGCTTAATGTAATCGCCTTGAACATGGAGGGATGTGGTCACTCTATCAAAGAAACAAGATGCTGATCATTATCCAAATGACGTCTTCAGGGGCGGATCCAGGAATTCCGAAGAGGGGAGGCGTTTTTACAAAAATTAAGGGGGCGCACGTGTCCCCCATTTTTTTTTTATTTCTTTTGTTTTAACAACAACAAAAAAGAAAGAGGGGGCGCACGCCCAGTGCGCCCCCTCCGGATCCTCCACTGGTCATAGTCATGTGACTACACGAATATAAGACTCCCTGTGATCTCCTTGGTGGGTTTTTTTTTTTAACAAAAATAAAGAGAAAAATGGCAATGACTTCACTTTTGCGTATCCAATTACGCATACACTTAAACTCTGACAAAGTGTATTTTATGTTAATTTGTATTTTCATATCACCATGATCACGGACTTTAGAAAACTCTCTCGAGATATTTCGTATTTGATACAATTTCCCTGTTGGCAGATTATATGGCAGTTTTTTTTTTTTTTTTTTTTTTTTTTTGTTCCAGTTGTAATATTCTTCCAAGTCATGCGTTTAATCTCGTTGCTGTTATTTTAATGTAAAAAAAATAATTAAGTATTAAATCATTTAACAATAAATTGCATCATAGGCGTTTCTCAAATTACAGGGAAGACCTCTGTCAATGTGCGATTAGTTTCTCTCACAACGTACATGACGTACAATTTTGAAGTATAACGGAAACTAGGAGCAACTGATATAATGATAATGATTTTGATGATGATGATGATGATGATACCGCGCTATCACACCGAGTCTCTTCTTACCACAGCAACTTATCCTAAAACCCTACAGCTGTATAGTGCTTTATAGTCCGGCGGGCATGTGACTCATATAATCATACTCTGTTGTTTTTTCATACACAAGCAAAAAGTATTGACTAAAAAATAAGTCTTGCAGAGCCCACTGGCCATAAGTGCTAATCCTCACCAATCCTCGTTCCAATAAATAGTTATCAAACAGACCCCTTCAATCAGAAAGATGACGAATCATAAACAGCTTAGAAAAGGTGTTGAGTGCAGAGATTACTTCCTTCCTTTTTTCCTATTTTTTTTTCCTACTCAAATTCTTGGCCTACTTAAGAGTCGGCAAACAGAGAGATGACCTGAGCCTCATTCCTCTCCATTGAACAAGAGGATTCATCTCGAAATAATGATTCCTACTCAGCTGAATTGAATTAATAAGTCTAGAATGACATGCCTTACACACTTAAGGGTATACCGTGGAGCTGGAAAAAAAGGGGGGCTTCTGAATGCTGAAAGAAAAGCATGCTGGGAAAGCGTCAATTCGAATATACGTGTACGTCAATGCCTCTTGTAAGTTGTTTTTTTTTTATTATTATTGATAATCAATGTACACTTTTGAACCCCAAGCGTACATCGGATCACTATACACTTTACCTAAAACATGATACTGAAATGGCTATTCTCCATACACTCCAGTCCACAGAGTAAATGCTTGTTTGTTCAGAATCCAATTCAAGATGTTGACTATAAGAGTAGTAATGTGGTATGTTAATTCTGTACTGAACGGTAGCCATGGACAATGGGAGCTAGGTGCAAACTCCGTCGTCATTTATCAACGGCTAACTTTGCTCCAGCTGACATGGAACAACCATTTGCCATTTTAATGCTTCATTTGTAAGAGGCTGGACTAATGGTTAGGACAACAAGCTATGCCAAGCCTATTTTAAGCAGGAATGAAAGGACGGAACATAAACCATATACTGTATTTTGCTTGTATTGCAGTTGTTGCTGCTCCTATTTTGATAGACTGCCTGGGCAAGGACGTGGTTAAGAATGGGTTTGAGATCTTGAACTAAACCATAAAAGAAACTGTGGATCACTTTTGAGTGAGTCTTCCTTCCGCTTTTGGAGATAATAATGTAGTATACTGTGTAAATTTCACATTAAATATTCTTCTGTACTTTTGCAAAAAAAAAAAATGAACACTTTCTCTTTATATACATCAGTTCAACCCGACGGATGTCGAAAGGTGCCATTTGAATGAAGTTTTTGACGTCGATCGAATTCTCCCCTATCGTATTCAATCAGCGGGATGAAATATGAAATTAAGGTAGCTTGGAGAGAAATAAGGAGAGGACGTCTACCGCGGCATTCCACGCTCAGCATTGAGACTCCTCCATCTCAGACGGAACCATCGAGGACAGGGGGTGGTGCACTCCGTGGAATGCGCCGCGCTGGCCCGACCGGCGCCGAGCCGGACTAAGGTATGCACTCGAGCACGTCGGTGTAGGCTCAACTTTCGCATCCCTTCTCAAAAACGGAAAGGGAAAGAAAAAAGTCTTTTGTTTTTAATAGAGAAATATAAAGGGGAAAATGAAAGAAAGCAATGGCATTTTTCATTCGGCGCATGAACAACAAACACCATTAGAGCTTACCACCTGCAGTGGGTGTGGTATGGCATTAGCATTGTCCCTGGTCCATACGAGCGATCAATACCAAGGAAAAAATGGGTCATATCTGAAGGAAGAGGAAAAATTGAAAAGTGAAAAGATTGCTCTGGATCAAGCCATGCTATACGAAGTATGGGCACCACCAGTCAGATGAGTTTATCACTGCTGACAGAATGGAGACAAAGAAGGAAGCAAAAACTTGCACCAATGGAAAAAAGACCCAAATGTTGTCTGTAGCTGTATTTCCCCCTTCCCCTCCTTTTCATGACCTTTGCACTTATTCTAGAATTGAACTTAAATAAATTATAATACAAGACGCATTATGAGCTGAGTCAACGCATCGATAACCAGTTACTTATAAACACATAAGCGTGGATTGATTAAAATGCCGGTCGCTTCAGTTGAAATAGTTTCAACAAGTCAGTGATGGAATATGCTTGCAATTAAATCTATCAGTCATTTTCCGTTTCAGTGTGTGTTATTGTAGAAATAAACAAACAGATATTTGCAGTACAAAAAAATCGTGTCAAATACGGTATCAAGGTATTTTTTACAAACATTCGCAAATGACGGATGACTCTTATGATCATGATTGTAGAAAAAATAATCTAGGATGCCAGCATTATGAGGTTTGTCTCTACTCCAAATCTTTGTATTTATCAATTCATGAAGAAGTATATAAAGAGAAGTTACGTGGTTAAAGGGATGGCATATTATTGGTTGAGATGAGGATTCAGCTCTCAACATTTTTGCGAGAAACGTTTAAAGGCATACAATTCCAAGAGTTATCCAAAGTTTATTTGATGAAAATCGGTTTAAAAAATGGCTGAGATATCCAAAACAAAGTAAAACAAAGCCATCCTAATAAAAGGTAAGTCCCACCTTTTATCAGGATTGCTTTGTTTTGGAAATCTCAGCCATTCCAAAACCAATTTTCACCAAATAAACTTTGAATTCCTCTAAGAATTACATGCTCGTTCATATTTTATAAAATGTTTCTCATTATCTCAAAAAACCATCATCAAAAAACGCTGAAAACCTGAAGCCCTATCTCAACTGAACTTGTACCATCCTTTTAAGGATTATCTTTTGAAATGACCAAGGAGGTTATCATGTGTGATACCTCCTACAGGAATAACTACTGGAGATCAGGAGTTAGTTGTGCTTGTGAAAGCTTACGAGTTATTGGCTTTCTTTCAAACACATGACGATTTGTGCTTGAGTACTCATGACGCAAATCTCTCGTTTGAAGAGGCTACACCCCAGTAAATAATGCCAGTGCATATCTTGGCAATCAATGACTTAAAATCAAAGATATAAAACACCTGTTTCTTGACCCTGGCCTAATCTAAGCATCAGTCATCGCCACAGCACCACAGGAGGGGGGGGGGGCACCGCGAGAGGAGGAGATTGTTTTGGTTTTGGCATGGGCTATGTAGCTCCATGGTGCGTGTGTGTGTGTACGTGTGTGTGTGTGAGTGTAGACATTCAGCGTATGCAGACAGAGCATGCCTGTACTGCAGTGACTGGAACTATTGTCATTCCATTTTGTCTCTCCCCTTCTCCCTCCCCCATCTCTCCCCCCCCCCCCCCCTCTCTCTCTCTCTCCCTCTCTCTCTCTTTCTCAGCAGGCTGATTGTAACCAGGGAGGTAGTAGTATCACCTCCCCGTTGTAACTCACTGCCAAATAGCACATTGTCAGCACCGGCAAACTGGCAATGCTCTCCTTCTTATTCATGTATTTTCGTCATTTACGGGTCAATTTTTTTCGTTCGAAATGTAAAATGGATGGCCATAGAATTTCTCAATAGAATATAAAATTGAAAACTTTAGAAAGGATAGAGAAAATTGAGTTCACTTTGAATGGTCTGCCACAGGCAGATATCCTCATCATGCTCTTACGTAATACGACAGCTGCTTTCTCAATGATCCAGTCAGCAGGCTGTTGTAACCAGGGAGGTAGTCTCACCTCCCCTTTGTAACTCACTGCCAAATAGCACATTGTCAGCACCGGCAAACTGGTAATGCTCTCCTTCTTATTCCTGTATTTTCGTTATTTACGGGTCAATTTTTTTCGTTCGAAATGTAAAATGGATGACAATAGAATTTCTCAATAGAATATAAAATTGAAAACTTTAAAAAGGATAGAGAAAATTGAGTTCACTTTGAATGGTCTGCCACAGGCAGATATCCTTATCATGCTCTTACGTAATACGACAGCTGCTGGAGTCATCAAACCCTGGCTTGGCCTCCAGCTTTGTCACGCCGAGCAGAAAGTTTATTTGCAATGGACAAGTACTTCGACTCCCAACTCTCAAACGACAAATAAAAGCACCCCACTTTGGAAAAATTCGGCTGGGGTCTCGCCTCAAACGAGAGATTGACGGCATGTAGCACTTTGCGCTAAAGACTTCGATTCTCTCGATTCCTTCGTACTTTTTATACCATAATTCATATACATCTTATAAGAACCAACACGATTGGATGACTGTCTGCAGTCGTTTCTTCAATACCATTATGCACTGTTGATATTATGAAGGGAAACTCGAAAAGAAGTGAAACCGGTTGTGGTTTTTATTTGAAAAAGAAAAACTACGGCTGCTTTAATAAATAATGATAGAATATGATATAATTCTACTGGGTAGGACTTACCATGTTGACTTTATCTCAGTGTTTGTATTTGTCATGTAGCACTAAATAAAAGTGAGCAACCTCCGAATTACATCAAGTGTAAAAGTGGAGAACCTATGATATTAATCTGAGAATGATTTGATGATAATCATAATTAAGGCCCACTCGAGATTTTGTGGCTTAAACTTCCATTTTCAATACTTAAGAAATATATGAAATGACAGATAGCTCTGAGCAAGAAAGAGTAATTCTATGCATAAGATTTGGGTCGAGACAAACAAAGACGATAAATAATGTTGCGCATGAATATTTGAACGTATTTCATCATACTTGACGCATGGGTATACTTGCGACGAATCCAAAGCCTACAGAACGGTGGTCGTCTTGTATGACAGCTCGCCTGTCTATTGTCTCGTCTAATCCCAGCTCGCATAGGGGTAAAAGGTGTAACTCGTCAACAGGTTGCCCGTTCCCCCGAAAATAAATGTCTTCCAAACATTGTCCTCACCACGTAGGGGGCACAGTAACTGTTTACCCAATATCAAATGCATATCTCCCCCAAGTTCAAGCAGACAGAATCGGTGAGGTCGGGCGGCATTTTTAGCTCATTCTTCGGATGTTTTAGCCGAAAACGCACAACTTAAAGAGGCAATGGCCTTATTTGATTGTCTGCCTATCTATCAGTCTATCAGCTCTGCGTCAACCACCTCACAAAAAGTTATTCAGCAAAAATACAAATAACCTAGACTTCAACTGGCCTCCCACTTTTATGATCAAAATACTTTATTTTGGTAGTATAGCATTATGTAAACCCGTTTGAAAGCAATTAGGAAGCTGAGCTAAACTGGGAAAACAATATGAGTATTTTGGCGGTTAAAAAAAGAGAGAAAGAGAGAAAGTTTATATTGGCTTGCAAACATAGAGGAATAGCGTATGGATTTTATGATACAATGTATTCAGCTTCGGTGTTTATGCACTGGTAATCATGTAACGTTTGCTGATGAGACAATTAGAATTCCATGCATTTTACACGTTTACAATACTAAAATGTTAAAGATACCAACAGAAAATCATCTGACATCTTTTCAAAGGGTCTCGGGAAAAATGACAATTTTGATTGACACTTTTAATTGAAGGAATAAAAGCCAACAAAACTCTTGATTTCTTCTTATCCTTGGTTTATACTATGAGTGCTGCGTATATACACAATGCATATGATATACATACCTAAATCATTGCATAAAATCATACTTTAAATCACGACCCATAAAGTTTATGTCACATACTGTATAATCATGTCAAAAGGTTTTTGGTAGTACGTCTGCCTCCGTAGTAATTATCAACAATCGTAGCCTTCGATGGATAAAATATCGTTATACAGGACAATGTCAGTGTGTGACAGACACACCGTATTAGATGATTTCATCATCATCATTATCATTGTTTCAAGTGTTATGGTTCCGTTTGACAATTAAGGATGCTGCAAAATTATATCCAGCATCTTATACATGCAACAATCATCGAGTTAAAAACATACAAACACAAATTCAACTAATCGCAATAATAATATGTTGCTATAATGTGTTTCAAAAAATTGCGAGGGATAAAGAAGAGAGTGCTAGCAGACTCATCGATCGTGTCAGGGCTAGAGAAAATGTCATTCCTCTGAGTAGATTTCTTATGCATTGAGGAGTAAATGAACACATCACTTTTTACATTGATAAGTTATTTGGATGGCAAAATAATAATAATAATTCACATTTATAAAGCTCATAATAATCATAATTAATTCTCTTCATGCGCTTGATGTCACATATACAATCATCAATGCTTGAACTCGTAAGTTTTTAGCGCCTTCTTGAAAGAATCAAAGGAAGATATGCTCCTTATTAAACGGGAAGTTGAGGCGCTAAGTTTACGACAATCGGTACGACATCGGCTACTTACGATAAGTTACATCACGCTCTCGTTGTATAATTATGTCATCTAACTCCTCATAGTTTATCCCCCCCCCCCCCCATGCCGGTTGATTAATTCAAAGGATTTTTATTATCACGCAGATATCAACGGAATTTGAACGAATTCGCACAAATGGAAAGGTTCTAACCGTTTGTAAGATATAGGTAGCATGTACGTGTCCTGCATGGCATAATACAATAGATATGATCACATGCAAGTTGAATAATGATGGAAAAATCGAATCCTCCTTTTAAAAACGTCTCGGGGTGACCAAATGCCTCAAGGGGAGTACTGTTACAGGTACAGAGATACAGCCGGAATGTGGGATATAGACATGCAAACGGCACCTCTATATGTATGGACGAGACCAAACCGTCAGTCTCGACATATAGGTAGCAACCGTTGGGGGTTGGAACATGAATTAATAATTCTCATGTATGCGTTTTACAGGCAAGGAAAACTTGGTCAGAAGTACCCTTGCTGAATGAAAAATCATAAAAAGTAATTGCATCATTGTGAACAAAGTCTTCATTGTCTAACTGACCGTTGACACAATACATGTTACCGTACTGCCAACGTCATGATATATTTGAAAAGGTATTACACTCACTGTAAACAGGTCCCTGTGCCAATGAGTCAAATTTATCACAAACTACATACAAAAACTTATGGACAGGTAATAAATGTGGCATGCAGAGGGTTTAAAAAGTTTTCCAGTGAAGTTGAAAGCTAATCTGAAAGGAAGATGTAATTTTTTTCAGCACAACAACGAGAATTATATGAAAAACGGATAACAATAATGAAGTTATAAAATTTTGCAATTTCGCTCATTTTTAAGGAGACAGTTCTTGAACAGTAAATATGAATATGCAAATAGTGAAGTGATGATGTCGTCTCCTCACAACTTGCAATAATAAAGTTTGTACTTAGTTTTGAAATTTCCATTTTTTACGCAATTACGCCCAGTCTAAAATCCTAACATATTTAAGTTAATTTCATTTGAATCTTATTTTCATACTTCTTAGTGAAAATACATCAGATATAACAAAATAAAATGATACATAAAATCCAACTATGATGCACAATCGATACTGCAAATATAATAGAACATGGTCGTTTGAATCTATGCATGAATGTTAAAGAAATGTGATGGAACCCACTTAAAAGCAAGCTTGGTCAGTGTAGGTCAGAGTATTGAAACCGAGTTTAACGATCAAGATAAGAATGATAACGAGCACGGATACAACATAAGACTAAAATATAGAAAACGAAAATAAAAGACAAAAATACTTGGGGATATAACAAATTCTTCTCAAATACAGATTAGGAGAACAAAACACATGCTGCAGACGGATTAACAGTTGCTATTATAGCAAAATCACAGCAAAGTGTAATGATCAGAAAAACATGACCAACAATTCTAAAGTGACCTACCAGCCAGTTCGAAAGAAGTGAGCATTATCTATATCATTATTCTGAAGTTATTCAACGGGGAAAGACATCATGTTTTACGCTTTAATAACAGAAACATTGAATTGTCGTCATTTCTTTTCTCTCTCTCTTTCTCTCTCTCTGTGCGCGCGTGTGTGTGTAGGTGTGTATGTATGTATGTATGTACACGAGCAACTGAAAAATTGTGAGGTGATGACATCATCAGCTCACTCATTTGCATATTTATATCAACTGTATGAGTACTGTTCTGCAGAAATTAGGGAAATTTTACAATTTCATAACTTCCCTTATTCTTTATCCGATTTTGATCAAATTTTTACCGTTGTACTCGTAAGATTTTACTATTTCTAATCACACTAACTTACAACTGGACTGAAATTACTCTTTAAAAGGGGTAATCCAATCCAAATATAAGTTAGTCTGATTGAAAAAAAGTAAAATCTTACGAGTTTAGCGACAAAAATTTGACTGAAATCGGATGGATATACTATAAGTTAGTCTGATAAGAAAGAGTAACAATATTACGAGTTCAACGGTAAAATTTTGATCGAAACCGGGTGAAAAATAAGGGTGTTATGACATTTGAAAGTTTCAATTTTTCAGGAAACAGTTCTTGAACGGTCAATATGAATACTATGCAAATGGCAAAGTGAGCATGTCATCCCCTCACAACTTGCCATATAGTTTGCACATAAGATTGTGAAATTTCCAGTTTTTCATTCAAACGCAAGTATGCCCGAGGCTCAAATCCTGATTATATCTAATTGTTCACTATTCTGAAGTTATTCAAACAGGAATAACATCATGTTCCAGACTTCAATGACTGAAACATTGAATTTTCTTCATTTTTTCGATCAATGGAAAATTGTGAGGGTATGACATGCTCACTTTGTCAGTTGCATATTCATAATGACCGTTCAAGAACTGTTTCCTGAAAAATTAGCGAAACTTTGAAACGTCATTACACCCTTATTTTTCATTGTTTCGATCAACATTTTACCGTTGAACTTGTAACACTTTACTCTTTCTTATCAGACTAACTTATATTTGGACGGGATTTCCACTTTAAGGTCATCCATCCATGATTAAGTCTGAGTTGTTACTTCTTCATTGTCCAAAACAGTTACTGCAAACTTTACACCTGGATCTCACGACACCTGTGATTTTAACTCGTCGAACTCATCTTGCTAATCTCTTCCTAATTCCTAATTTCTTCCTAAATATACAATCACTGATCTTGCATAATAAAGCCAAGTAATTCATTAAAACATTTCCAGATATTCTCTGACGATAATCTCTTAAAATTGGTCAAGTTTAGGGAGAAGAGATTATCAGCCTTTCAAATGATGAATACAATATATTCTTTCATTGTTGATATGAATGTGTACACAAATGTGTACTAGTATAATACATATAATAATTATTAATGTCACTTTTGAGAAAAGGGACTTGAAGGGACGGGACTTTAAAACGCGTAGCGACTATACCAATCAGAGATTATCAGAGTAGGCCTATATCCTGAACCTGGACCTACTTTCTTGAGTATATCTTACTCTTAGAAATGATGATTGCAAAGGCTCAATTGTACTGCTGACTGTTTTGAATTGAACAGTTTATGCAAGGTTTTCATGCACACTATCACGTGCAACACGGTCGGATGTGGACTAAAAATTCATATCTACAAACACATTGAAATCTCCTTAATTCGTAAACTTTCAAACGTCAGATTCAGTTATGTTGGGGATCTGAAATTTGAATTCTTTTCACTGTAACAATTTTTTTTTTTTTTTTTGGTACACAAAGAAATTACACAATGGGATTTTTCGTGGATCACTATTAGAAAAAAAAACATAGAAATTATCAAACCATATTCTTTTCATTCTTTTCTTGTTTCTATTTCTTTCTTCCTCTTCTCTCTTTATCTACTTTTGTATCCATCAGTCAATCAATTTATCAATGAATAAGTATAGATATAAAATAGTCATTTTTCTTCCAGTTGCATACCTATAAATTACTTTCATATTGATCTTCTTTTTTTTTTTCAAGGAGGATCGTCTTCTTCTCTCTTTCACATTATTGCCTCAAGTTATGAACGGATTTGGATGAAATTTTCAGCAAAGGTTGATAATGATAGTTTTCCGGATTACCGTCTGGATCCCAGAATTATTTGAATTTTCGAAGTATTCTTTATCATTTAGGGGCTATTTTTAGCATATGGACTTGGGGGAGGTCTGCGCTCTCCGAGTGCTCTTCTAGTTTCTTCTGCATACTCCAGCTGTCTCGACGTCTGCTTTTGCTTCTTCCTCTCTTTCGCTTCTTTCCGGTTTTTAATTCCTTCCTACTTCTTCAGTGATTGCCTTGCAGTCATTTTCGAAACGTATCATTTACTTCCCATGTTTATTTTTGTGTGGTTACATCAAACCCACTGCATGCCATCAGACCGTGTGAAATGTGATAGCATTCCCTACCTGTCATTGTATATGTCTTTTCTCCTATCCTCCTTCTTCCTCCAGTTCATCCAACATCTCCTGTCCTTCTCCTCCTTCGCGGTTCTCCCCTCCCCTTCAGGCAGATGATGCGCGACCAAGGCATCTGTCTATCATTATTATGTTTATTTGGAAATCGCGAAAAAATCAGAGCAGTTCGTCATCGCAGTTAAAATGTTCTTGTACCGAAATCTTACCACTTCCACGGGGAGAAGATACGGCGAAGAAAATGACAAATGTTGCGGTTTGTGGACGGTGTCATGTTTCCTCACTGCATTCGAAATATATAGACGTTACAGATATGTGCTAACAGATTTGTTATGTCAGAAGAGAAAGTGAAAGTTTTGGAGTTCCTTGGATTGGAAACAAGTTTGTTCCCTTATTTTCCTTCCCTTTTTCCCCTTGTTTTTGGTGGGTGCAGTTGAACGAACTTTCAGAATGGCTCATCTGATTTGATCATTATCAAAACAATTTTGGTAAGATTAGGAACATTTCTTCCTCTTTCTTTGTGGAGACAAGATAGATAATGCCTATATATTTCTATCAACGTTTTGAGTGTCTGCGTCCCCCTTTTAGCTTATTTTTTATTTATTTATTTTTTTTTACCAGCGAGCAGATGACGACAGCATAATTGATATGAATTAAAGTCGACTTTACCCTAGAGTGGGTAAATTCAGTGAATGCAGATATATACGCAAGTAGAACACATCAGTGAATTGAGCTTGATGAAAATAGGACACGTAGGACAATCGGTTTTAAAGTTATGAATATTCCAAGATTTGGTTATGTGCCGTCTTCGCTGGATACAAGTACATGTACATGTATTATTCATAACACCATCATAACACAATTCTTAACACCACAGGTGGGTAGCTGTTATGTATATATATATATATATATATATATATATATATATATATACACATATGAAATTAATTAAAGATATTTTCATTTCCTAACACAATGAGAGAGCAATTGTCTTACCTCTTTCAAAAAGCAGTGGAATAACATTACCCCTATCATGTTATGTTAATAGCAAGTCGAAGGAATGTGTACCTTTTATGAAATATGACATTTTGTGGAATTCTCTTTATCTTCTTTATATCGTACCTCTACTATGACATTACGAATTGCAGTCTTCTGATCCAGGGATGACAGCTGATAGATTTAACCAAAACTTGAAATATTCGTAACTTTTAAACGGATTGTCCGATTTTACCCAAACCTCACAAATAGGCCCTACGTAATACTAATATTTCTGCATTCACTAAAGTCATTCACATATTTCAGGTATGTCCCTCTTTATGACGTAGATAAACGTAGAATGTGTATGTTAGTCCACACTAGTAGATAAACATGATAAAAGGACTGTATTCAGTTACAGCAGGTTACGCACAGCGGAATGAATGTACCATTAATGGAGAGTAATAATCTTCCCAAAGGATCATGGTTTGCAAAGTTAATCAACTCAAGTGTCGTTGGCAGATACTAGTATGAGAAAACAACGTTTCCGAAGAGAAACGGGGTGTGGTATAGAAACGCGTTTCTGTCTATTCCAAACTGTTTTCCAACCATTTCCATTTCTAGCCATTTTTCTTCTGCACTGGTCTCGCAATTACAAAATTGCATTATTGTTAATATTTCGTTTTTCATTGCCATGTTGTATCATTAGTATATGTGTATTCAAATGTTATAATCATATGTGTTGGAAATTAAATTAAATAAAACGAAATGGAAATGGAAACTGAATTGGTCAGTGTCTATGCTTGGGGACACAAAATCGATACGAAGCGATGAGTATCGATTTAAACTATTCTGGTTATCGATATGAGAGAGGTGAGACCCATGGATGCGTTCAGCGAGTCAACGTTTTCTCCTTGCCGTCCTGGTCTCGACGTGGGATAGCATACCTCCTAGGCCCGAAACTCGGTCAGACCAACTCGTCCGAGCCGCTACCCTCCCGTAACCTTTCGGAGGCGTTTTATGCCAATGTACATCGCAGACAAATACGAAACATGCTGGTAGGAGGTTCTACAAATCCGACTAAAACATCAACAAATATCCACCGTGACCCTGGCCTCAAAAACTTCTTTCGCGAGGACTACCATGCTGCCGGTCTGCCGCGGTTCGATGGGATAAAAGACGGAAAGAAATGCGAGGAGGGGAAAATGGAAATACGAAAATCCGCGACACGAAAAAAAATAGGGAATTGAGAACAACACGTGTCGTTTGACAGTCAACTGGGAGTTATGGAGATTACTGGCGTGTGAGAGTGTTCGACATAGAGGGCGGGAAATTAAATTCCAGCCATTTCACCTCGCCTCCCGGTCCACTGGTACACGTGTTAACATCCCTTGGTTTTATTTGTTTGAGATTAATGATTTGAGGTGAATCTAATAGATGCTGATGAGGTCTTGAAAAATGATATCCTTTTCAATGCAAAAAGTGTGAGCTTAAGATTCAGACTGTCACCATTGCAGATAAAATAAATGAAAGAGGTGTCTGCCAAGTGCATTAGTATTAATAATATGTCATTGAGGTCGCATAAAGTTCCTTTAACGATGAGATGTACAAACTAGAATTAGTTTACGAAGAACGTTTTATCATTTGACTTCTGGGATATTCACGGGAGAAGTTGCAAAGACCATCAGAAGTTTACATTATGAGCTCTGAGTAACTGTTTTGGAGGCATTGATCAAAGGGATACCACATAATTTAACACTTTGTGCGTTGTGTGTCACATACAACGAATTGTGTATCACTATCAATTTATATATGTATGCGTACAGATAACTGGTTCGAGCGTGTAGCTGTCTCGGACATTATTTGATTTGACATCAGTTGAGAAGATAGTTTATATTATGATCTGTGTGTAGTGTATGTCTTTTATTGCCTTTTAATGACCCCAGCATCGTGACGAACATTTTGGATCGCTATTTACATTACAGAGGGTTTGATGCAGTACACACCGGTAACTTTTCAAACTTGTAGTCTGTGAATGTACACAACACCAAAAGCAAATCGTACCAAACAAAACAAATCAATAGGCTTTCATATTACTAACCAAGGGTAACATGAAGCTATACATTTTTAAAGCTTATTTCTCTTCCTGTTTTTCTTCCTTCTTCATCTCCCTTCTTCGTCGTCCTTGTTTTTGCTTCTTCTTCCTATTCTTCTCTTCCTTTTCTATTCTTCTTCTCCTCGTTCTTTTTTTTTTTTTTTGTTGTTCTTTTTCCTGTTCAGCCCCTTCCGTTTCTTTGCTTATTATTACAGAAAGTGGTGAACACGTTTACGGACACAGCTCGCTATGACCTTCGCGGTTTTATCGAAAAGGGAAAAGTGCTCAAGGGTGATCATCAGGGGGCGCTAGTTAAGTTGCAACTTTTCGTGCCGCGGTCAAGATCGAAGGGTAACATGTGCTGCCCAGTCAAGGTGCGTCGAGTGTATCGTCTGCTAGGGTAGGGTCAGAGAGGGAGGCAAAAACAGAGACGGGGAAATAGAGAAAGTAATTGAAGGGGCTAGAAAATGGTGAAGAATGGAGAGAGTCAACGCTCAGTGTGTGAAAGAAGGGAGTAACCCTCTCACACTTTGTCTTTGGGAAATCAGAGCTCTCGAGAGGGAGAAATTCAACAAGCTTTTAGACATTAGTGCGTGCATCCAGTGCTTCATGCGCACACACACAGCTTATTTCAGTCATCTTTGTTGTCTTTGTTCCAATGGTAATTCAAACACCAACAACAATAAAAAAAAAAAAAAACAGATATGGTATCACTAGATCATTCACAAAATGCATACATTGCATGTCAGGTTAATATATGAATTTCCATACTGACATTTACAAGGAAAACAAGGAAACAAACACACACACACACATACAAACACACTCAATATGTGTACGCGAGGGCACACGAACTACATTTTCATAGATTAACACGGGACACATTTTTGCTGCCTTTTCCAAGAAGTTAATTGCTTCGAGAAAAACAAAATGGCCAAATTTCGTCTTCTAAGCAGTTTCTCCTCAGAGATGAGGATCTGACATGAACCTCGTAATTCTTCGCGTTCACCGAATCATAGGCAACGTCTTCAGAATCTACGCCCAGAACTATTCCTCGCATCCCTTTCATCCGAATAAAACTGTACTCTCTTAAAAGAAATCCTCAGATCCATTGACCATAATTTTCTAATGGAATGGTCCAAAGAGACGTGGGTTTTGCATAAACATTACAATTCCTCCAAAATATTTTGATAATATAGACCCCATAAGCTCATGGAGCACAAAGTAGACGGAAATTTTTGAATATACCCTAGTCTGACAAACTCTGTCTGTCCTATAACACTTCAACCATGCATCGGGAGTACCAGCAATGTCTATTTCGCTAAAAGCTTCTTGATCAAAATATCACAATTCACTATGTCGAAAGCTTGTCTAAGCACTCTAAGGGCGACAAAAACAACTCTAGTGTCTTCATTCCTATCAACTACATTGAGCCAGTCATTCGTTACTTTCATATGCGTAGTAATTGTAGAGTGTTGTGGTCTACAACCCAGACTGCACTGACGTCAAAATGTTTTTTTTATGCAAGTATGCTGAGGTCTGTCTTTAAACGACCCGTTCGAGAATTTTAGAAACACGATAACGATGTCATCGATTTTGATCGCTTGTGTTTCGTTCTCATCACCTAATAATCTACTCTGAATAGATTCCGTTGGTGTTAAGGTGGCTTATGCGTCATGTATGGTAGAATCTAATTCTCCCAGTTGACGGATGAAGAAGAACAGAAATTGTTCCAATATGACGATGAAACAGACAGAGTGTCGAACATCGGTGGTTGTTCGTCACCACGAGGTCGTCTGCCTAAAGTTCTGTGTAAAAAGCGGGATTGTCCGAGGTCGTTTCTTTGAGAGTGATATCGCACTCGTCAGACCACGGGACTGTCCCTTCTCCACCACTCAGCCAGACGTGACGGTAGCTGTGTCAGGGTGAGGGCATGTTCTCTAGCTGTCACAGGCAATGCGTATCATTAATTTTTGATTCCACTTAAATCGTCTAATCTTCTTTTTGTATCCTGTTCTTTTTCCCTTATGCGTTTACTCTATTCCCCCCCCCCCTTCTATATCGTTCTCTCTCTCTCTCTCTCTCTCTGTGTTTAGCCTTCTGGAGGCTTAGTGGTCTGTTTACGTGATTGGTATAATAGAAAGTGAATCAATCCTCTTTAAGAAGTTAAATCAGCCTTTTGTGGTATTAACACTTTCTGTAAGATCGCCGTCAAATTTCAAGTATCGATTGAAGGGATCCCTGTCGTTAATCTGATAATCTCTTCGAGCTTCTTGTACGTTCCAAGGCGCCTTCAAGGCAATACATTTCACACATTTTAGCAACCGTCCCTTCTCTTTGTATACATATACACACACACATTCATTTTTGAAGTGTAGCTACAATAAGTACATACACTTAATATCGTACATGTTGTTCACATATAAACGGATAGATGCAAACGTACATAAATATACCACACATACGTACATACATACATGCATACATCATACAAACAGACATACATACACACCAACACACAAAGCGCGCGCGCACACACACACACACACACAAACACACACACACAAACATATTTTACATAATCATGTTACTAATCATTTGCGAGCATACACTCATAACTACTAGTATATCATAAGTATTCATACCATACTGTGCATATTATATTTTTTGTGCGTGTGCTTGTACCCTAATTGATAGAAAGGGGATACTATGTCAATACATACGAGACACATCGATGATTCATTTAGCATAAATTTATTATGGCGGTTGTCACCTTTACATCTGTCAACCCAAAGCAAAAGCATTATACAGACTGGCAGCCTCATTCTTTATTTCAGCCTGTATGGTGTCTTCAGTGAATGGTGTACAGCAGAATTTACTTGACAGAGAAAATATAGCCTGTGTTGTGTATACTACACACAGAAGTCAAGAAGAGAAAGAGGGTTAGTATACAGTGACTGATTGTTCTTTCCATACAATATTTGTCACATCAACGCCACAATTTTCAAATTCCAAAAATCGCAATTAATTATACAACATTATCGTCATTTTGCATAACATCTCTTGGAGTATTCATAGAATAGTTGTCGTCTACTCCATTCACGCTTACATTCTACGTTGTAAAGATTTATTGTAAGTACAATACGAATACAGAAAAAAATACACTTGGCAAGCCCTATCGACTGCGTGCCCTCTGCATTGAACTCCGCAAGCTATGAGTGTCTTTTTTGTGGACCATTTCATAAACCTGACTTTGTACACAATATGACAAGCTTGACTTCCATCCTGTCCTGTGCAATGCAACCTTTTCAAATTAAGACAAAACGATATTGCACTAAATTATAATAACAACTCATCAGACAAAGCAAATGACTGGAAGAAAAGTGGCTCAACAAAGATTAAAAACAGAAAGCCTTCTCTGATGCCTACTCTCCTCCATAATCAACGAAGACACTTTAGAGAATCATAACAAGTGTAAATTCATTTATATTTACTCATACTTACATCTCATGTGAATAATATTAGGTGCGCTGAGGTTAAAATATTCCCATGAAAAAAAAAATGAAAAAAGTACCACATACACGAGGGAAAAACGGCCCACTGCACAACCACAGCACAAAGAGAGATAGCAAATCAATATATTTCAGCTGACTTCATCATGGTTTATGAAAGATTCAGGACAACATGTGATCTTACATGGCATCCTTTTACATTGCAGGGAATGTCATTAAAAGCCCCAGTGGTCAGGACCACGAGTGTTTAAAGGATTATGAGTATTGTGATACAGACACGGTAAATTATATTATTTGACAAAGATGACCTTGAAGCACCATACTGTCAACACAGTCAACTACAATGTATATTTGAAGTACGCATTAAAATTCTTCAAGAATAAATGGTAGGTAAAATAAAAGGTGATAACGACATACAAATCTCGTCTCTCAAAGACAATTCTAACAAACCAGTTTATGAGAATAAATTAATAATGATAATTTCAATAGCGCCATCTGTTGCTGAGTTGTAACAGTTTGATATTGCGTGTATTTTTTGCAATGCAAGTAAATGAGGAAATCTCAATGAGCCATATGCCATTTTTTTTTTTTGAAAGTGAGAGGAAAAGGTCACAAGGACTAAGTACTACCCAATGAATATCAATACGAAAATGAGATATTATTTCATCAAAGATCCTAATAGTAACCAGTGATTAGGCAAATGGAACAGCAACGCTCCACTACTGAAACTCATGACATACTCTTATATAATAGTATACTTTAGTATATGGACAAGAGAGTCAAGACAGACATTTGTACAACATGGAAAATTTATACACTGATGCACATCATACATGAAATATGCGTATAATCATCACCTATAATGACATGAAATTTGGAGAAAAAAAAAATCAATTCGTTGCCAAGACACAAGCAGCGTATTGATGAACTTTAAACGCGCTATTCTCATGCTACAGAGAAATCTAGTATTTGGCTTAATCTTACTAAAAGAGGGTTTTTCTTCTTTAGCAGACTTAGTCAAGTAACAAATCTCCTAGGTAACAGTTGCAAAATCCTACATGTCATGTGATTAAGTTACACTTACAACATATGCGAAACACTTTTGTCACTTTGAATCA
Source organism: Diadema setosum (assembly GCF_964275005.1). Lineage (NCBI taxonomy): Eukaryota > Metazoa > Echinodermata > Echinoidea > Diadematoida > Diadematidae > Diadema > Diadema setosum. The sequence continues at coordinate 19,678,212 of NC_092689.1, forward strand.
CTGAATCAATTTTTTGATCATTAATACGGATCGACACAGTTGACTCCTTTACTACACAACAATGCACTCCAAACACCTAACGGTCTGACATATGCCTGTTGATAGTTAAAGCATTGTTACAGTACTGCAAGACAATTTCCGTAGTACCTCATCTGAACGCATGAAGAAAAACAAGGAACGGAATACCTAGCCTGGAATTTGGCAGTGTCTTCGAACTGTTGCCAAGAGTAATCAAGGCAACTGAGAGGATTTCTCTATCTGCCACAAGAGGGCGTGATGACGCTCTTAATAAAGATTATGATGCTATTGCGCCAATTTCGAACAATAGCAAGGATTGGGCAAAAGGAAAAAAAAAAAGAGCTTTCGCCGAAGAATAAGACTCGAAAACAGGACAGATTTAGTTTCAGCAGTAGATCCTCAAGTCTTCATCATCACCACAGAATAGTTTACAAACGACAGACAAAAGGTTCGCTTTGGCAGTTTGCTTTATAATGTTGCATAATTATATCAGCCTCTGTTTATGGGAGCAAGATAGTCTACAGAACTACACCGTTTTGACGTCATCGTGATTTGCGGAAAGTTTGCTTTTCCATGTTCGCCATGTAAGCATTCTGAGAATCTCGGTAGATAAATATGTACCCTTGATGCCTGTTGAGTAATAAAGATTCCCACAGATTTTTTTTTTTTTTTTTTTTTTTTGCCTTACATATCCTATCATCGTTAGCGATGTATTGAATTATTATTATTTTTCTTTTTGGCAATACAGATTCAAAACAATTTCTTAGAAATGAAGGGAAGAAAACAAAGAGTTAAAAAATCGTCAGAATACCTTTTCAATGAAGAATGTTTGATTGTTGTCGTTCACTAGATTTGGCGCTAAGTTCTTACAAAATGAAGATGAAATAAATAATTCGAATGCTTATTCTATCTTTATGTACAGGTGTGAGTCTGTCTCATCTACCCTCACTCAAGGATGAAAAGAAAGTTCTCAAAGATGTCCACGTTTGGAAGAAGTCGGGCACAAGATTGCCATGTTTTTCGCCTGCGGGATCATCATTATGCGTCGTGTTTTTCGCCGATTCCTCGTTTTCTTTGCTAAATGCGTGTCTCAGTTTAGCGATGAATTCTGTGCTTGTCTGGGTTGTATGTTCCTTGGACGCGCGTGGCGCTATTCCTTGTTCTCTTTCGAACTCTGAACGGCCAATGTATTCTGCGTCTGGCAGGTAGGAGGTCTGATAAAACAACGGAAAAGATACAATTGAAAGAGAAAATTTAGAACCACTGAGGGATACATGTATCATTTGTCAGTAACCCAATGTCTGTTCATCTTAGAAAGAAGAAGAAAAAGAAGAAGGACAAGAAGGAGAAAGAAGAAAAAGAAGAATGAGAAAAGAAGAAGAAGGAGAAAAAAAGAAGATCTAAAACAACAAGATCAAAGGAGAAAAGAAAATGTTGTTCTTCCCTAGTCGGTTGAACCATGATTTTCAAGGACATTAAACATACAATTCATTACAAACACATCTACTACACCCAACAACGCCCTTAATCAAAATAGCATAACTTTTGCACAAAAAGTAACTTTCATATACATATTTTAACAGGGGAATTTTTACATTTACTTACTCACTTCTCTCTGAAAATGAGTGTAATACAGATGAGCCCACGTGAAAGACGAAATGAAAAATTTTCAAAAGTCGCTTTTGGGGGTCTGTGAAACGCTCTGCTTCTGGTGAATAAAGTGTTGTTGTCGTTTTACCATCAATTATTTTCTTATATCGTTTAATATTTTTCCCTATATCTTTTCTTTACGATCAAATTATATATGTAATTGGTACAATTCATATAATTCAGGATATATTGTGAAATTTTGTTAAATATTGCAATGAAAACGGAATGCAGAAATAAATTGATCTGATCTGAAATGCAAAGCACATGTTGATTTAAAGTGCAAATGATTCTTGGAAAAAAATCCAATTCTTGAAAAAATTAATGAAAATTCAATTTGAAAGATATCCGATTGCTTGACGAATGAATACAATTCAATTCGTCGTTATCTATTTTGTTTCATTCTGCTGTAAAGGTCGAACTCTACTTGATGTGTCCATATCTGTTTTGTTTGTGTATATCAATCGCCAGATGAGTCAGAAATGTACTAACACAAGGAAAAATCCTCATTCAGCCTTGACGTTCTAGGGATATTTGTGAATGACTCTAAGCCATGCTAGTTCGGAGTTTTAGCTCGTGTGAACATGGGTACAAATGATCTTTCTTCTTTTTTCTCACTTGGTTAGATCATACTTCACTCATTTTCAAAGCGACATAATGCATTAAGTTTGCCCGGTGTGACAATTTATGGAATTCATCAATCATGTTCAAAACGATGAACTTGCAAAGAGCAGGTGAACAGAATGGTCCGTAACTTAAATCTTGGGAAAGCACAATTTTATCATTTTTCTATTGATACATTACAAAATACTACTTTTGGTGTCAGGTGGATATGCTGGCAAGCATCATTTATAAGGATTATTTGAATAATCATAACATTACAGATGCGTCATAAAACCAAATGCGTATCTCAGTAAATTTAAAAAATAGCATGCTCTCTTGGTACAAATGACTTTCTTCTGCTCATGGAGCCCCGTGCTGGCTTATACATTAATACATTTTCATGGACTTTATGGAAGATTTGGGCACAAGTCAATGTAAAGCTAGTCAGGGATCACAATCCCATCACCACCCTCATAAGGTCATTGTATTGGGAACAGTAACTAATATCACTGCTTCGTGAAACATGTGTAACTTTACACAATGCATGCATTCATTATTCTGTCAAATATTTATTCCATGGCACTTCTCTGTCCTGTTTTTTTTTCTTTGTAAAGTCACTATGGATCGTGGTTGTTCCTTTAAGCCTACCTTGTCTACAAATCGGTCAATCCAAGGGGTAAGGCTGGTCCTCTTAGCCCGTCGACTCATTTCCGACTCTCTGTTCTTTCTTCTACTCTTCCGTGATTTCTCCCCAGAACTCCTCTGTCTGTTCCTCCGTCTTTCCTCTCTCCTCGCAGCCTTCAGGGCTCTCGAAGAATTCCTCCTCTCGCTCTTGCTGAGCTTCCTTGACTTCCTTCCCGACGACGACCTCGCAGACGATGTTGGTTTCACTCGCTCGGAAAGAACCGTTTCAACCTTCTCGACGCGATTTTCGACTCTATTTTCGGACGTGCGGTTGCGCACGACGTCGGGCTCCTCCGCCACGTCTGTGAGACTGGCTCCGTCTTGAGGCCGATTCCTCAGGGTCGATGCTTCCATCCGGTTTTCGTCTTCGGCCGACTTGCCGTGTCGACCGTGTTCGACGGCGGTGTGCGACACGGTTTCGGGCCATGGATTGCAGTAGCTCTCGACGATGCTGTATGAACATCGGTTTTCGCAGCACTCCCTGACGATCATGCTGGAGCGAACTCGACGTTTCTCTCGCCCTCCTTCAGCCGAGGATACACTCCTTAGAAATGACTTCGCTCTTGTCTCGGGCTGGAAAGCGTCGACTGCATTGAAAAAAAGAAAAGATGGTAAGATATTTCATGGTATGATTTATTATTCGGTTCGAAGAGAATGAATAGCCTTAATTTACCTTATTTCGTCCATGAAGGAAACTTAGAGAGAGCAAAATGCTTACTGATCAAATCAATTAATCCTAGGAAAATGTACCATAAAAAGCATAAGTGCAAACCAGTCACTTTTGTCCACTAAATAACAACAACGTTTGAGCAGCAAAAACTGTTATTTGATATATCCTTGTCAAGAGGAGCTTCATCTACACTTCCTCCTTATCCACAACCATTTTTTTAAAGGCAACTATAAACCGTAATCAAAATTTAAAATAATGACATGTAAATTCTCCCCAAGTCCTTCAAATTGTTTTGTTTTCTAGCCCTGACTTTTACCCCGAATTCCCTCCACAGATCCGGATTAGGGTTGAAGTCAGGGCTTTGGCTTGGCCACTCTAAAACATTGACTGCATTGTCCTCAAACTATTTCTTGACTTTTTGGCGAGAGTCTCCTGCGAAATTTGGCCTTGGGCCACGTTGGATCTTCCAACAAGATAACGACTCCAAAAATATTGCCAAAAAAGTCAAGAAATGGTTTGAGGACAACAATGGCCAAAAAGCCAAAATCCCGACCTCAACTCTATTGGCAAATCCGTGGAGGGAACTCAAGGTGACGGTCAGCGCAAGAAAACCAAGCAATTCGAAGGACCTGGAAAGAATTCCAAAGGTGGGATGGGCCAAAATCTCAGTGGAAACATGCCGTAACCTAATAGTAGAAGAGATGGGGGTTGTATCTCAGTCATATTGATTAAGACCCAGTTGTATTGGGACACATGGGTGACCCGATTGAATCGAACTTTATTCACTGCGCACTGTGGTACAGTAACGCATAGTGAATAGTATCATATGCATCGAAACGGACGCTCTTCGGTAACGGTCGAATCCAATCATTTTATTTTTTATTTTTGCTTTTATTTTTATTTTTTTTTTTTTTTGGGGGGGGGGATGTGTGTACTCGCATAGAGATCAGTGATAAGGTTGTACACAATTCGTTATATGACTATCCACATAGGACAAGACCTCTAGAAGACAGTAAAAATTGGCAGATCATCTCAATGAACTTTCAGTGAAATTTCAGTGATTTCCGCGGTGTTTCATAATTCCTAAGTGATCTGTCAGTAAATTTCACAGTCTGTCTCCATGGTCTCCGATTTTTTTTAAACGGTTCAAAATAAACTTTCTGAAGCATATCATGAAAATACTCTCTCAGTGGTCTTTCAGCCGTTTTCAGTGATCTGTTAAAGAGTGCTCACGAGTCTTACGAGTCTTTCAATTATCTATCTGCAGCTTCTCAAGAATTTCCACATTTTTGGAGGAAATCAATGAAAGATTATCGTGAGATCAGTTTCTCAGAGATTTTGATTGATCTCTCGAAAATCTCAGAGAGTATGTCAAAATCGTTCAACGATCTCTCAATTATAGTCTTAGCGGTCTCTCCGTGAACGTTCGGTAATCTTCAAGGTCCCACAAAGATCTCTTGAGAAATTTGCTGGAACATTACTTTTTGGTACTTTAGTGATCTTTTAAGGGTTTTAAGAACCATTCCACATTGACACTATTTACATTTCGTCTTGGAGGCTGTTGGAATCTTTCCAATTTGGGGTATGTCAGTGGCCTCTCAAGCGTGTGCGGAATGGGGACCTCGGGTATTCTCGAAAATAGCCGAGCCGGGCCAGCTTTCCCACTCCACAGTCTCCTCAAGCTTTCGGGTCTTTGAAGTTACTATTATTGGGATCGCAGCTATAAACAACGTACACATTTTGGTTGATTTGATTTGTGAATGGTCGCATCGAGATGAAGTGCGGAACAAGTGAAAATGATGGATATTGACAGGACCCCCTTGTCTAGGAATTGTTATCAATCACAACTAGTAGCTTTCTGACGATATCTCCCTTTTCATCGGGTTCAAGTTAATCGCAAATATTTGAATTCAAAAGCCTCATTAACAAACTATGCCATGGCAAATAAAACTATAAAACACACATTACCATGGTAAAAGTAAACTACACTGGTGGATTACGCCGAATGACGTACGTTGCCTCGTAAATGGAGAAAGAGGAGGAGTAACGTTACCTGATCTTTTAGTTGGCCCCACGTAGTAGCCTCGTTCGCCACAAACCGTCGCCACTGCGTTCACCAGTGCCTCACCGCAGAGGAAAGGAAACGTTCCAGTCACGTGTTGTAATGTAGCCAATAGGATTGCCGCAAGTAGCGTAATTGACAGCATCTTCCACCCCATCGTACTATTGGCAGACTGCATTGGGAGAGGAAAAGGGAGGAGTGTAAATATGAATAATGAATGATTGTCAAAACAAAACATAAGAGAAGAGTCTCCATGAAAAATCTAAACCTTAATTTAAGACACAATCTCTGTTTCTTACGATGTGTGCCTTGGGAATTTGACCCGTAAAAACAATCAGAAATAAAACAAGATAGGAAAATATCATGATTTGGCGAAGCGCACACTAGCTCAACCAATGACAAATGGAGTGTATAGTATACCTTGTGGATACTGGCTTTGATATCAACACAACAATACCACTTGAAAATAACTGCGAAAGACCGCCAATGGCACAATGAAAAACAAGACTTACATTTTTTTTTTATGTTCTCTATCAAAATATCAAAGTATAACACGTTCACTTTTTTTTTTAATTCAATGACAAATCTATACCCTTATGAAATTTGGATTATGATTGGTTGGTTCAAATATTGGACTGCAGATGTCAAACAGTTTTCGTATGTTGCGAATTTAAGCGGTAGTGCATGTAATTGATAAGGATATAACGTAAATAATGGGAAAAGAATCATCCGACTGTCGGCTGGTAATGACGATGACGCGTTGGATAGGGTTCAAAAGAAGTCATGGACATCTTATTCGTAAGTTACTTTTACTGTGCGCCAAGATCTCTATCTCTGTCAGTGTCACTGTAACTGTCCCTGTCTCTATCTCTGTGTCAGTCTGCTGTCTGTCTTTCTGTCTGTCTGTCTGTCTGTCTCTCCGTCTGTCTCTGTATCTATATCTGTCTATCTTCCAAAAATTGAATAGATACATAAATATCCACGAAGGTTGATACAGCAATCGAAATCAATTTTTGTTTTTATATGGTGGTCTTCAAAATAGGCCCATGAGAAGTAAGGCATAGTCTATTATTTCCGTCACGTTATTCCTGTTTGCACAATAATTCTCTCCTTTTTTGGCCTAGTTTCAACGTACCTACCTATCTTCACGCAGACAACAGATGTCATGTGAACCGCAATGGAGAGGTTATAGATAGCTCATACAATGGATTACACACACCTTTAGACAAACATGTTAGTCAGTAAACAAGGATGTCTTTGACTTCCTTGGTGTGAATGAAAGAAAGCCTTCTATCGCTGCATGCTGTCATGTGATTTAGCTGTCATGACATGACGAGCAATAGAATGTTTTACCGAAGACCTCGCACACTTCCTCTCCTACTGAAGGCTTCACGTCATGATTGTATCGACACTGATATAAGGAGATCATAGCCACCTTGACAAGCTGAAGTTTGGTTTTTATAAGCATCCAATGATAAACAAAAATACAGAGAAAAAGGAATATGAAGTCTAACGGAATGGTTGTACAATTTACAAGCCCCTCAATACCACAATCTCAGATGTCATTGACATTTTCACGCAAACAAAATTGTCTTTGGTATCGATAGAGTTAAACATCCTTTCGGAAATTCGGAATTCGCTTGGTTGTAAAGTGATTATGCCAACATACGAACAAACATCAAGCGTGCAAATGTGTTATGCCGTGATTTTGTTAGATCAAAAGATATCCATTAGAACAAAAGTTTTGTACTTCCACTATAAACCCCACGAGTTCCGAGTGAGAGAGGAATTCAAAGAAGGTCTTTCATCATCTTGTTATCCGTTCGTGAGTATACCCCAAATGTTTATTTTCAATCGTATTAAATATGTCCCGTTTTGAAAATATCAATTTGTGTAATGAACAATATCATGATAAGTCATTGACTTTTTAATAGAAATTCAACAATAATGTTATATATGTATCTATTCTGAGGCAATTCCTCAGAATTCCAAATTTTGCCAAACAATTTTCCTCAATCGCCGATGATCTGCAACAATAAGTGTATCATTATGCACTGATTGATTAAGTTCGATAAACACTTCTGCTAATCCTATCAACAAAACAACAACAACAACAAGATTGCTTCATTACGCCTGGATCTGTTCTTAACACATTAATGTTGGGCATCGTCTTACTGTATCAGCCAAGTTTCTGTATGCACTCACTGCTAGTGGTATCTATGGCTGCCATGCGTAAGCTTTGTCAAAGACCTTAAAAGCTAGATACGTATTTTTTTTTTCTATTTTAAAGCTAATGTTTCACTGGTTTGCTTGTCAGTATATCGCTAGAAGAAAGGCATTTCAGACTTCAGAGGACACAAAGAAACATCTTTTGGTTTGAATATGACTGAGTTAACAATGGATAAGGAAGGCCGGCGTACAAAAGCAATCTTAATGCCTTTTTTGTACAATTGCATTTAAGGCTGGTGGTGTTAGGAAATTTGTTTAAGTCGTCAAAAAACCAAGCATTTGACAATAAAATGAAAAAAAAAAAACAAGTACAACATCGATAATAATCGATCCAAAGTTAATTTTTCTTTGACACAACAGCGCGATCTCTGAAGTAAGTGATATAATTACCGTTGCGGTCTGGTGAGGTGAGTTGAGGTGATAAAACCGGAGGTCCGTTTAGCCGTTGAAAATCTTGATGGTGATCAGTGTATTCGCAAGAGATGCGGCACTACCTTTGTACTGCGGCGGACGGGAGACACAGAGAGACAGAGAGAAAGGGATACACACAGACACACACGGGGCGAGTGGTAGTAGGAGAGAGAGAGGTATCACATCCGACTCCTAAGAGGTAGCTTTCCATTCTGACTCCTGAACACACTGAGTGTCCATTAATATTCCCTGCCAACCACTGCTCTGCATCACTCTCACAGCCGGATGAGGAAAAGAGAGAGAGAGATGGAGAGAGAGGTAGACAGACAGATGGACGTCTGTTGAGATGGTTCACACGCCTGCTTTCGGCATTTCTTACTCTGATTTTGATGTTCCGCAATGGCTGCCAATCATCCAAAGTAAGATATCCTCTGCGATTATCTTATCCCACCCTTCTTGGATGTCAGCCGTTTTTCTTACCTTTCAGACTTAATCTGTTCTCTACTAATGAATATTTTCTGGAGCTTGATTACAATCATTTGCAGATAATTTGAATGTCCATCACTGTCAAGGTATCAAAAACCGACAGCAGGTATCTTAAGTGATTTCTTTATATCCCTTACACCCATTCCAACCCCCCCCCCCATATTAAAAAAGTGAATCCGTAACTTCAAAATCGATTAAACTTCACAATGTATTTTTTCGACATTCTTTTTTTTTTGGGGGGGGGGCGGGGGAGTAGGGGACATTGGAAATTTTCTAGTTTTCCTTAGAATTTCCTCATTCTTGATAACATGAATATTTGAAATCTGTGAAGTTTCAATATTGGTAAAGGAGAACAGAGTTCAAAATGAAGCCCCATTCTCCTGTAACAATCGTAAGCACAAAATGATGACCACTGCATTTCATGGCTACCGAAAAGGTGTTTGGTATTTTTTTTTTCTTCTTCCCCTTTTCTTTCCATTTGAAAGGGTTTATGGGTGTTTTTCACATGTTGTCTGTCTGACAAATTAGTCATTATTGAATTCAAAATATAAGGCTCACGGCTATGTTTTATTATCTGTTTTTCATAATTGACAGACCAGTACACACCGGTCTCTTATTTGCCCCTTTCTTCGTGAAAAACAAACACGGCATCACCTAGGCCCAGTGAGCCGCAATTTGGGCGTAGCGGGAGTCACTGGTCGTTTGACCTCTACCCTGTTGCGGGTTGCTTTGACACGAGCCGAAACACAACGGTGAAAGTTAATTGCCAGGGACAAGGGCGGAATGGCTTGCACAGCCACGTCCAAAGTCAGATAGCTATATCCTGACTATACGCTTTCATCATCCGTTCACGCTCCTCACACCGAACGCCAGACTCCTGAAAGCGATGCAAGACATAAGGCGACAAACAAACAAATAAAGGACTCTTTCACTGAACAACTGTGGTGATTACAGATATGAACAACATAATGAAAAAACAAACGAAATCTGCTTTTGAAAGGGATATCAAATCGAAACACAAGAAATTAACTAAATTCTAAGTTGGAAATCCACACATGAGATTTTTCATACCGACACCTCAAAAACACTGTAGACAAGAAATGAGGGCTAGATTATGAATCTAACTTAAAAGCTTCTCTTGCCTGCACAAACATTAAGTTCACAGGGTAATTGGTCCTTTGAAAAGACTTTCATCTGCTCTTTCAACGACAGCGAAACAAAAAAAAAAAAAAGACACCTTATTTTCCAGAAAGTAGGGCCTATATAGATAATACGATAGGATTAGTATCTGTTTCGTCTTAGCAACTCAAGCGCATATAGTCACTACCTTGATTATAATGGTAGAGTAGTTGGACCAAACCCACATTTCTGGCACATCTATTCAGTGTGTCAGACACTTCCTACTTCGAACCCACAATCCACCCTCACTTTTCCCCATCTCTGCTTTGGGAGCGGTGACAGCTACAAGGAACGGTTCGCCAAAATGTGAGGAAAACAACAACAGCGCAAACAGGGGTTTCGTGCTGCGCGCTACACCACTCACAGCAGCGCGCCGCTCAGCAAAGGCGGTACCTTCTGACGCGCGGCGGACGGGCGACCCACTGCGCGGCAAATTGCTGGACAAATAGGGCAATTTGTGACTGCAAAGTGAAATCCGCCATCATTATATAAGTGTCGTGAGGATTTGATGGGCAAATGGCATGCGAAGTGTGGGATAAAATTTCAATAATGGGCTGAGGACGTCTGGGTATCCTGTAATGCGGTTTTCGCAGCGTGAACTTGGGCACGATGGTTTATCCCCACCCCCAACTAGATTCTATCTGGGTATTATGATTGGGTCATCTACTCGTAAAATATAAATTACTGAAAAAAAAAGGACATAAATTTCTGTTTGGATGTCAAGGAGTTCTGTACAAAGCGTGCTCAACGTATTTTCATGTTTCCGGTTTTAACTCTTGGTGATTGTAAATAATGCTCCCTTACTTTGGATTTAAAAGATATAAATGTAAGAGAAAGTGCTGCAGTACGATCGTGGCAATATAATAGGGAAAAAAGAGTTTTAGATTCTCAAGCCTTCCAAAGTGCAAGTAGGGGCTTCACCTTGCATTCTTCAGGGAAAAATGAAAGTGATACAAGGCAAATTGGCGTCTTCAGAAAAAGATGCTGGTATAGGTGACATTATGATGCAATATGATATCGCGTTAGGACTGACAATACATGAATTCCACTTTGCAAAGATTGAATTAATTTTTGTGGGGTCTTGAGAAAAACAAAGTCAGTAGTATGCCTATATGTATATTCGTCACTTTCTTCTTATCAGCAGATTGAAAGTTTAGATAACGATTGCATACGAATATCACGATGAAAACGAAATATTAGATGAGATCATGCATGGCCTGCTTTTCCCTATCACTTGTTATGTCAGATAACATTTTTGAGACCGACATCGATCCTCGCTGTGCTTTATCTGTCAAAACAAAACTCCAAAAAGAAAGAGAAGCAATTTTGACGAAAACATCGAGAATTGCAAGCAAAAATAGATATAAACCTTTCTAAATCGTCATGGCAAACACATATTTAAAGATATATCTTAAAGCTGGAATTGATCGGCTGCAAATCATTCGTTAGCTAATGGTCTCCGCAGTAACATGTTTTATGAAAGATTTTTATTCTTCTTAAGATTTTTAATTGGATACGCCCATGAAATATAAAAAAACAACTTCCAAAACAAGATTCTGCCAGTGACATCATCTATCAATCATTACTTAAGTACTAATATGATTAACTAAAGACAATGGAATGCACCTTCCCATCTAGACTGAGTATAACTTGCATGTTTACATTATTACTAATATAATGATAATAATAATAATAATAATAAGATATTGCAGGGAAACGCCCAAGTTATGCTCGATATAATGGGGAAGGTGCATTCCAATGTCTTTTTGTAAATCATATTACATGCAGTACTTTTAGCAATAATTGACAGATGCACGTCACTGACAGAATCATCTTGATTAGGAAGGGGTTTTTGTGGGCGTATCTAAGTAATCTGAAGTAAAACAGCAGAATGAAATATCATTATTGAATATAAGTCACGTATAATAATGTAGATATTCTTTTGGCTATGCATACGTGATGATAAGGGTACTGTGAATCAATACAAGTCAACATACACTAGCATTGCATAGTCCCTTTAATGATAGGGTACCATGACACAATGAAACTGTGTACGTTTCATCCAATCCAGACATGAAACAAGAAAGTTATATGGAATGTAAGTTTCACTTACTTTCACCGAATAGTGTTATTGGTCATGATGACATGGAAACGAATTTAAGTGATGACGTTGACAATCACAACTCTCCCTTGCATTAGTTTGTGCAGTATGATAGTATAGTATAGTATAGTATATTGACATCATTTTCGGCAGGCTATCAGGCGACTAAAAAGTGATCTCGTACCAAATTTAATGAGCCTGCAAATGTCTCTCATTTTGGTTAGGATTTTTGAATATGATAATGAATGTTACAAAGAAATCACCCATCATGTATGTGAACAAAAAGGAAATATATAAGGTGGGGTTATTAGTACTGTTATCCCTTATCTTTGTCTTTCCGTGTTCTTTCTTTAACCGGAGACGATCTGAATCAAGCAAACAATTGCGCCTTTTTAATTCATCATTAATACACCTGCTGAGCCCGATGTTTGTGTATGGGCGGATATGCTCCCGTTGATATAGAATCATAAATGCATTGTCAGAACATCAGGCGTGGGGTTTATCCTTAACCGCTCGATGAGTAACTGCTCATCTCATGTTTTGAAAACTGGTATTTCTAGACTATTTCTGAGAAGCCGTTCTATTCTTAGCGAGAGGAGGATAACAAAAGTAGCTCTCTTTACACATTCGAAGACCTTTAAACTCCAACTCACTGTTGTCGCTGTAAAGCACAAGGACAATCATCAGGTGGCCCGGCAGGTATGGGACGGGGGGAGCTGGAGGTTTGCTCGGCTGTTTTCAGGAAGAAAAAAAGAAAGAAAACGGAAGAGAACCGAGGATGCGGTCAGAAAGTGATCGCTAATTGTTTCCTACTCTTTTTAAGGCAAGATGGGTGCAGCGACGGGCTAGAGTTGGGGGATGAGAAACGGAGCGACGAGGTGCGTGGCAGAAAAAGGCCAAGTATAGAGAACATGTGGCATCCGGCCAAAGTGTGTCATACGCGATGTTAATCATTCGACGTCTTGAATTCCCGAATTTTCGTTTCCATCATAAGTCCAAGAAATAGCTTTTATATTTCACTAAAAACCGTATTATCAATTAGCAGTCGTTTGGGTAAAACTCGATCAAAGCATAGGACATAAAAGTCTTACTCAGGCAGGACTTATTGACAGAAATTTGTTTCACCACTTATTATGATAATAAGCACGTAAATATGACTTGAAATAGCGAATTTCATATTATCATTTGAACCAGGAAAATGGCGAGAAGTAAATTGCAAATGAAGCAACATATTTCGATTCACCCCGAGTTCGAGTATAGCTCTCGCCAAGAATTGGAGGTGTTTACCACTCGTCAGTCCTGTATACAAACACTTGGTTGTGTGCCATATAGAACCAAATTGATCAAAACCCTGGCCAAGATAAGACATTCAAATATACCACTTCAGGTGTGTGTTGTGATGACGGTTCAACGACTGCTTTGCAGATCTATCAGCATGAGACACGCTATGACATTTAAAAAACACAGACAGCTGGTGTCTATGAAGAAGTGCCAAATTATCTACGAAGCAAAACAAAAATCAACTAAAGACCATATGTAATCCAGGTGAAAAGAGTGGCAAATCATGCAGCACGCAAGCAAAATGAAAGTACTTTTATTGTCATCAATCTTAGAATGTGAATGGTAGACATTGCAGGCGCGGTGGAGCACCCCAATTTGCATCTCATTATCGCCCCGTTCTATTTGAATTTCCAACGGGCATCCACGGCTGCCCGAAACTGTGTACATGAAAAAGTCAAATCTTTACCTTCTCCTTGTGTGCCGCTAGTAAACTCAAACTTCCCATACTATCTAAGTTTTTAAAAAACTTCCTTTTGATAAAAAAAATTATGAAATTTGCTGCACTAGAACTTGAGATATTAAAGCGTTTTGAAAATCACCTCTCGCAAAACATGCTCTCTGTTTTTTTCCGACTGGACTATGGCCGGGCTCCAATGTGTCCGAAATTAGCAACATAAGTTTATCAGGCCTCAATCCATATATGGTGAAAGTTTTCGCTTGGTTCCACCTGTACTTTTTGAGAAATCAACTTGTTTCTACAGGGTTTGGAATAGAAAATTATAGTCAGCGAAACAATTGAAAATGACGTCATTTCTTTTCCCGTAATATTGGGCATGCGTGGTACGTGCGTGATATTCAGGATTTCGTGTTCATTGTTGGTTTGCATGTGACGCAGTCAATTTTGCTGAGTGTCGCACGGCGGTGACTGCTGAGCTGCTGCCGCGCACGCTGCATGCAGCAAAGCGTTGTGTGTGCTGTGACATGCAACGCTACAGTCACGCGATTATATATACATGGGACCGACCTGTCCGCTTTGCGTTCGTGTCATTTTTGACATCACCTTCTGTTTTTTTCCGACACAACCATGGCCGGGAATATTACGGTATGACATTTAAAATGCAAGCAGATAAATAAATTTCGGTGTACTTTGTTCGAATGGCGCTTTGGTTCCGCAATCACACTTCGTGAATTTTAGGATGATTTTCGAGGCATATTTTTGGTAATTTTGCTCGCCAGGTTTTCGCTAAAATATTACGTTTTATCATTGTCAAATCCTTTAATATGTTATATGTGAATATTCGGACATGTTTTCAAATTCAAACTAACTCAATTTTAATCCGAAAATAGGCTTCCTTGAATTGTTATTAGCTTGAGAAGTTGTTTACTTTTTCTCAACTACGCGAGTACATGTTGTTTACTTTATGGAAATGAGGCTCGGCTGCCGATGGATTTCTGCGAGATAATTGGGGTGCTCCACCGCGCCTGATTGACACAGTATCACCAAAATAACGGTTATCATTATGGGGTGGTGAGTGTGAATAGGTGTAGTCTGTAGACAATCTAAAAACGATTCTGATTCAAAAAGACATTTCTTTCTAGTGGGGCATACCTTCATATGTATATACACACACGCACACACACGCACACACATATACACACATGAACATATTAACATGCAAATATGAGGAACAATTTTGTTACAGCTTACGGCTCTTGTGAAGAATTTTATTCTGCGGAAAACATTGACTCATACACGAAGCATTTTCGTTCATTTGAATACTTTGAAGCCATCAATGGACCGGTTCCGAAACACACACACACACACGCCAAAAAACCAACAACAACAAAACAAAAACAAAACAAAAACAAAAACAAAAAAACACTCGGACTCGCAAACAGACGGACATACAGACAGATATTCAGACAGGGAGACACATACACACGCACACACACGCACACACACACACATACACTCTCTCAAAAACCAGCCCTGAAGTCCACCATGCATAGGGGCCTTCTTATATCCTAGCCACACGTGAAAACTACTGTGAACATACACACACACAAAAAAAGAGGTAATAACATCAAATATGTAAATGACAATTCAAACAATGCACATTGAAGAAGTATGCATAGTGCCACCCTGAAGTGCGCTTAGTGCGCAACGGGCAAAGGTTGTGCTCTCATCGTATCCCCCTCCCCCCCCCCCCCACTCACACACTGTCTTCATTGATAGACTGCTGAAGATTAAGTTACGAAGTTAAGATTAAGATTTAGTTACGGACAGACAAAAAAAAGTACATGTACTTCGAAATTCTCTTCAGACCAGAAGCCATGCGAATGCTAGGGACCGAAAGGGAGCTTGGTAATTGCGAGAGCTCACTATGCATGGTAAGTGATTCACCACGCTACGGCAATAAGTAGGTAACCTGGAGGTACCTGTAAACTAACTGCAAGATAAAATTAAGTGTTGATAAACTCTTCCAGCGCAGAAGTGGCCTTCCTACAACCTAAAAACGTACATACGAAACAACTCTATGAAGATGTTGAACAGGAATTGCCATTGCCTTACGTACCGTCATCTTGAAGATTGGAGACATGCTCGTGTGCGCTTTCCTTCCGCTCGTACTTTCCACGACTAGACTACTTTTCCTTTTACTGTTGGTGAGTGCAAAGTTCCCTGGTGTAGAACGAATCTAGCTTTCAAAGATGTTCCTTCCAGGAACTCAACAGCAAGCCTGAAACTGCTCTGAGCTGGTGGATATTAGTTTAGCTCCTTTGGCACTGGATCTCGTGACACTAAGTAAGACGTGTTTTTTATATAATTATGTGCAATGCCCTAACTTGTTTGAGCTTTGCGCAGCCTTTATAGACTAAGACCAACAAAAATCTATAATATCACACCACCTGCACACGCAGATACCTTTGATTATGTCTTTTCATCACCTTACTCAACAATGTTCATAACTGAAGAGAGTAGAATGCCATAAGTGTCGCTTTATCTGTTTGACAAATGAAAGCAGTCTGGCTTCATCGATAAAATCCTGCTTGATATCATTTTCCGATTGGCTTATATTTGGGTGTTATTTTCTTTTGGACACATGAAACATTTATTCTGCCAATATTAATGACAAAATGCTTTCGTTGTTTTACATACTGCTGCTGCTATAGTTGTTGTTTTATCGTACGTAACATCTTGCTGATTTGCACAATGATTCCATTTGCTAAATGAATAGGGCATATTCATAATATGTGAGAATTTTTTTCGGATCGTTGACGTGAATTCATTGCTTGAATTCCAACAAATATTGCGGCTCCCTTCCAAACAATCTAGACCAAACAAAAAGGAAAAGGAAAAAGGAAATAGGAAATTAGAAACGGAGAAAAAAAGAAACACAGTATGCCTGGTATTTCCAGGATTCAATGGAAGGTTTTGTAATACATTTTTTTTTTTAAATTCCTATGCACTACTTTAGCGTGAAATGCCAAAAAGAACAAAAAAAAAACAACAACAACAACAACAACAGCGACCAGCCAGTCCAAATTTGTCCTGCGTAGTAACAACTGATGAATGAAAACTAGATAAGGTTTTGGGCAAAAGCTTCACAAAGCTACAAAATGAATACGGTAAAGAAAATGCAAAGCACTCAGATCACCTGAAAGACTGTTGGACTATATAGTTACTTGAATGTGTATAGATTCAAATTTTATGCACCCCATCACAACAAAAATGTTTTGTCAACAAGCTAGACAGAAGCTTGCTGACAAAGCGGTGACCTATGTTTAACATATGATAATAGGATCTGGGTGGCCAGGTGACTGACCAGAATTGTCCATCATTCAACCCTCGGGGAAGCATTGAACGTATTAAAATACTGTTTTTATTCATATTGTCAAATTCAAGGCTTGCTGCAGCTGTTACGTGTGGGCGTACTGGCAAGCACCGTGTACAAGGGTTACATGGATACTCGTATGGCAGATGCTTATCTCAGTGAATTTAAAAACCAACATGCCTCTTGGTACAAATGACATTTTTCTGCTCATGCGCAAAGTGGAACTACGTACTGGCTCATAGACAAATCTGACTTATCTAGATGGGTACAGGGCCAACTCGTTGGCAAGTCATCGCTGTCATTACTGCAACTACATCGCTGTCATTACTGCCACTATACCACTGGCAATACATGCAGTTTTCGCGGTTCACGTGCTGGAATTGCCGTCGGGTAGGCGCAGAATCGTACGGCTTGGAGTCATGTGTTGCTTTCTTCCAGCTGCCAGTCTTTGTGTCAGTGCCAACCGATGAAGAGAATATTTATATATCTCTTTTTAGTTTGATTTTTCCCCGGAACTTTGAATTAGACTTTTTGAGATTGGATTCAGGGCGCCGGAAGCGGGGGGGGGGGGGGGGGGGGGGGCAGGGGTGGCACTTGCCCCCCCCCCCCCCCAAAAAAAAAAAAAAAATGTTGGGGGGCAAAACGAGTTTTTGCCCCCCCCTCCCCCAAGTGCCCCCTGTAACAAATAATTAATCACTGATTTAAGGACCAAAATGAACAATAAAGGCATATTTCTTGTCTAAATGTTGTAATTTCATAACTGAAAATGCAAAAATTTTCGCCCCGTTAGGGGCGAAAATTATAATACACTAACAACATACATTATTGTATCTATACACTAATAGTAACTTATGAATAAACTTAGTGTATAGATGGTAGCCTCGTGTCCTCGAGTGTGCCCGCTGAAACATACCTTTAGTAAACCTACATTTTTCATTTTCTTCTTTGCTTTCTAGTAGTATAAAAATATTTTTTACTGTTCGAACGATGCGATCACGTTTAAGCTTTTAATGAGTACATTTCAGATAAATTGAAAAGTGAAAGTGGCTCGCTCTATAAAAGCGACTTTTATACTCTGTTTCTACAAAAAGTCCCTACCGTGGGAGGGGGTACCCTCCCCCGCTCGGTCGCTTCGCTCCCTCGACGAGGATCTCACACCATCACATATTATACCCCCGTATGTTAAGATCATGGTCCTTCCAACTGATTTTTTTCAATATGTTAATTCCCTAGAAATTTGCTTTTAAATGTTCTATAAAGGCGACTTTTATATTCTGTTTTTACAAAAAATCCCTACCGTGGGAGGGGGTATCCCCCCTCCCACACCCTCCCCCGGTAGGTCGCTTCGCTCCCTCGCCGAGGATCTCACACCATCACATTATTATGTACTCCCGTATGTAATAATCACAGTTCTTCGCACTGATTATTTTCACTATTTTTAATTCCTTACAAATTTGGTCTATAAACGCGACTTTTGTACCCTGTTTTACAAAAGCTCCCTACAGTGGGGGGGGGGGGGGTAATCCCCCTTTCCACCCCCCCCCCCCCGCTCACTCGCTTCGCTCACGCGCCGAGGATCTCACATCGACACAATTTGCCTCCGTTGAAATTTTGCCCCCCCCCCCCAAACCAGAAGTGTTCCGGCGCGCTTGATTCAGTGATTGGCGTTGTAGCAATTAACAGATCACCTATAGGTATCGATATACCAACTAATTTAGTTGCGTGTGAGATCATGCATTAACTTAGTTCAGTAGACGGTGTCATAGACCATGTACATGACCTGGAAAAGTTGTTAAGTGCAAGTTTTTGTTGTTGTTGTTGTTGTTGTTGTTGATGATGATGATGATGATTCGTGTTTTAGAATGGTATGAGGTGAATTTAGGTTGGTTCCATTTTGGCATCCTTTGACAACATTTTTGTTAGCCTAATTAGCATAATTACGTAATTAGCATGTGTAATTTTTATGTAATAATATATTGCTAATTTTAATATAGGGAGCCTGAAAACATGAGAAATACAACTACCATGAGGAGTCATTCACAATACCAATTTCCAATTTTGAATGAAGCAAGTGTCTTGAATATCGTAATTATCATCGTAATGAGCTAATTTGCATATGTACAATAGTGAAGTAGTTCTGACCTGAAATGTTTTTTTTTAAGCGCAAGATTTTGTTGTTGTTGTTGCTGATTCATATTTTAGAATGGCATTGAAGTAAAATGAAGTAAAACTACTCCCCCTTTTTTTAATGATTATTATACAAAATGTATATTGCGACATTTGAAGTGTAATCATTGGTAATACTTTTGAGTTATTTTTTAAGTATCTTTGACGACATTATCATACTCATATTGCAAAATATAATTCATATTCGCTGAGAGGGTCTTTCTTGTAAGCAATCATCTGATCATTCTTTGGTATGCTTGATATTTCCCTTTTTGTTACAAGGTTTTAGACGTTGCTTTGTGATGTTACTTCTTCCATCATCTGTTTGCTGACATACTTTGTGTAGCGTATAATTCAATGGCAAGTAAGCGTTGGAATATGAATCAGCAACAACAACAACAAAATCTTGCGCTTAAAAAAAAAAAAACATTTCAGGTCAGAACTACTTCACTATTGTACATATGCAAATTAGCTCATTACGATGATAATTACGATATTCAAGACACTTGCTTCATTCAAAATTGGAAATTGGTATTGTGAATGACTCCTCATGGTAGTTGTATTTCTCATGTTTTCAGGCTCCCTATATTAAAATTAGCAATATATTATTACATAAAAATTACACATGCTAATTACGTAATTATGCTAATTAGGCTAACAAAAATGTTGTCAAAGGATGCCAAAATGGAACCAACCTAAATTCTGAAAGCTCGCGAAGTATACATGTATACGCATCGTTCCTTCTGATTATTGTACATATGTTGATGTATATAATTTATTTCGTATATTACATGAACCTTTTGTAAAAGTGTAGACAATATCATTTTATGATATGTATACTTTGTATTACGTTTTGATTTTCGTTGATTAGAAATAAACTATGATTGAAACTTGAAACTTGAAACTTTGAATGAATGGCAGAGAAAACAAACTCGTGAGCACGGTCTGCCTATATCCATTTATCATTTGTTACAGTGTACCAACGATACGTTCCATATCAGTAGTATACGAGGTACCTTTTCAAGAGGTCCAGGAGCAGGAAGAGTAAACAATAGAATATGAAATATGAATATTTGTATTGTTCTTAAACAAAGAGAATATGATATTAACGATCACAAAATCAATCAGATTTGTATGATTAGGGTATTACTCGATGATATTCTATTGTTTATTGATGAGTCTATTGTCTTAGATCACGCTCATAAATAATATTCTTTTGTTTTAACGGTATGCTATTTGTTCGCAAGATGGTGGTTAATAGCTCTAGCAATATGCTATTGTTTTAACGATGAGTTTATTGTATTAGATCATGCTCATGAATATTCTTTTGTTTTAACGATACACTACTGTCGACAACGTGCTACGATGGTTGATTGTTTTAGCATTATTGTATTGTTTTAACGAAGATGATGCATGGTCGATGGTTTAAGCAATACCCTATTGTTTTATTGATATGTCCGTGTGTTGTTGTTTTTTTTATTACGCTCATAAAGATTCTTCTGTTTTAACAGTTTGTTATAATAGGTAACATGATAGTCCATTGCTTTAGTTATATAATATTGTTTAAATATGTAATCTATTATCTCAGCGTGATCTTACTCTTCCTTATAGATATTCTGCTTTAATGAGACCCCGTTGTTTTTAGCAAACCCCGGCTGTGCTGTGACGTGTTGACGATGTCAATTGTTCATAGTCGTGACAGTATCGGACACGCTTGGATAAGATGGTGAATTCGATGAAAGTATATCGCACCATCGTGTGAAAGAGAACAAGGTTAACTGTATCTTCTCAACAGGTGTGAGACGAGGTCTATTGTTATAATGTCATAGCCGTGACACTGAGCTGCATCGGACACGCTTGGGTAAGATGGTGAATTCGATGGAAGTATATTGCACCATCGTGTGAAAGAGAACAAGGTAAATTGTATCTTCTCAACGGGTGTGAGGTATTGGTCTGTATAATTCGATAAAGATGTGAATGATGTGAAAAGCTGAAGGGTCAAATTTCGAATGCCTTAGTCTGTCGTTATAAGACTAGTTTGCTTCGTATGTTTGGTCTATAGCTATTGCGTTACCATGCAGTTCAAGTCATTTACCCCTTTGTATTGTAGAGTCTATGGAAAGATCCTAGTCATGTAATATTTCGTGTTGTCTGCATCTAATAAAGTAAGGAGACGAGGACAGTATCCCAATACGTACACGAATAGTTGCTACCATGGAGAAAATTAATAGGAGGTATAGGAAGTGTGCAGTGAAGTGGCTGAGCTAACTTTATGCAAGTTTTCATTTATTCAATTAGTCAACTACATGTGGCATTCTGTGACTATTAACAGCCCATGGCAGTATTATAACAACGTTATATGATATAAGGTAACGCCATCGCCTTCTTACGATAACCACAATTTATTGTTTTCTCTCTTTGCTAATTTGCATCGATTTTCATGAAGAGGATAAACAGTTCAATTTCAATAATACTGACAATTGGTAGTGAGCCTGTCAATTTTAACCTTTTATACGACATTGTCAGGAAGTAATATAAAGATACTTCTTTACTTTTCACGTTATACCTATTCAGATCTTTTATACTATGAGTGTGATTATCATTTGTGTGCACTTTCTAATTGATAAATAACATGTATGAATATAATACATCGAATAAATCATACGAGGAAGAAGTGTAATAATGAAATAAGTTTGATAATCTACATATTTTGAATAATGTATTTCAAGGTTTTGCTTCATTATTTTAAAGGTCCTGGGCTGTGTATGTTTCCTTTATTTTCAATGATCATCGTGATGATTAAACAAAAACAAACAAATCCGTCCACTCAGTGAAAAAAAAAATCAAAATCGGAATAAACCTAATGCTTTAGCTGTTGCTTTGCTATTGTTTTCCTTCCTTACAGTGCCTTATGCTAATGTTGCTACGTTGCCATAATAGTGAAAGATTCGGGGGTATAACATTCTATACAAAGGAAAGTGAGGCGTGTTTCTATATCTTACCCATCCCTTCATCATTCAACGCATGAGTTTACCCTCACTGTCAATGTATGTGCAAAATAAATGAAAAGAACCCTGCTATAGACTTTTAGTACACATCCTCAACTAGAGCGGGTGCCATGCAACATACGATCACTGACCAGTGGAGATCGCGTGGACAAAAAGGACCCGTCTGCGTGTCCCAATGAGTTAAAGAAATCGATAATATAAATTCCCCTCTCCTGATATCCCTAACAGCGAACCGACCTCTTCTTCATTCGTTCTCAATAATTTGTTTAAAATCATATTTTCTCATATTTTTCGTGTTGCTTTTTTCGTTGATTTGCATCAATGTATTTTTTTTTCAGCCACCACACGTTCTAATATTTTTTTTTGTCATCGTAATTTCATAACGGTAAAGCATAAAATATAATACATTGTACCGATACATGTTTTGAAGGTCAATCATTGAACTGAAATATTCTTTCTTATCAGTCAGAAATAACAGAACTGAACCTCTCCTGGACAAAGGGAAAAAAAATAAACAAATAAATGAATAAATAAATCACACACAATGTGTCATGTATTATCATGGACATAATCATGGCAGATATTTGTATATATATTTGTTGTTGTTCAGAATTGTATAGTTCGTTCAATTATTCATCCTCTTCACTCGTTCGCACAAAGACGTGACATGTTGTTTCACTTCTTCATTCGCATCGTACAATGACACTCACATGATTATATGTGACCGTGCACCTCAAAACGAACATAAAGTCACACACACTGATTTTGCGTGAGGACTGAAAATAAGTGAAATGGGTCAACCTATAGCCGAACTTGACTTTTTCATATTTTCTGAAAGAGCGGGTCTTCTTTTGCATTATGCTAAAATTTGGTATCATAAAACGGGCAGGAAAGTGTGTTTTTTTAGCAGTTTATCTCGAACATTTTTGGTAGAATAGTGTGATTAGGTGTGTCTTTAGAATCCCTTTTTCATTTCTGAAAAACCTTGTCCACACTCTTCACTTTCAACTCTAATAACTTTTGAAAGGATAGGGCTACTGATTTGAAAGTTGGCATTGATTATGGACAGAATGTGTTAATGAGGCATGCTTAATTTCAATTTAATCTGATAATCCCTTCATTGTTGTTACTCTGGTGGTTTACTTCCTGTTTTTTGTCCCATTCATCGCACAGCCAGCAAGGTTTGGTAAAGATTAAGCGCTTGAATAGACACTGTATACTTCAGAGCCTCTTTTCTCAGTTCACACTTTTCCTGAGTTTGTGCTTTCTTTCCAATATTTTGATAGGTTAGGAGAGTCCATTTGGTTTGAGTTATACATCATTTTAAAGCTTAAAGTCTACTCTTTTGGAATATGGTCTTAACTAAAAATTCATGTCTGGCGACTTTTTGTTTGTTTTGAGGTGCAGGGTCACATATTATGACACCCCCATGATTATACGCTTAATACATGGCGAAAAGGTGAAATGGTGAAACGATGAAATGGTGAAATGGTGAAATGGCAAAATGGTGAAATGGTGAAATGGTGAAAGGGCAAAATGGTGAAATGACGAATCGACAAAACGTCGAAGTGGCGAATATAATGTACAACGTGCCAGTCTTTATAGCGTATCCGGGCAATTACCCCCGGCTAAATACTGGTTAGTGGTAAGGTTAGAGTTAAGATTAGGGTTAGGGTTGGGTTTAGTGTTAGGAGTTTGGGTTATGGTTAGGATTAGTTTCAGGATTAGGATTAGGGGCAGGGGAAGGGTCCGGGGTAATTGCCCAGGGGGTAATTGCCCTAGACCCCTTTATAGAATTGACTATGAATAATGTATCGCATGAACCAGGATGGCTTTGACTATTTACTTCGCTTCAGGATGTAATACATAGTATGTACAACTATGTCAGGAGAGAAAATGAATGACACATCATTCGGTAAATTCAAACGTCACACAAACCTATATTTACAATACATAGCAAATTGTATAAATATTCAGACGATGAAACGTTGTAGTGGAAAAACATTAAGATAGTAGTGCCAGTCGTTATATCATGAGGATAAGTTCAATAGAACGGCTAGCATTGAACATTTCGAATGTATGCATACAGAATATTATGTATTATGTACAGTCCCTCACATCTGAACATAGACCGTACAATCAATGATCGGCCGATGAAATGACCGGCTGGGGATATGTACGCTGTTAGCGTTAATACAATTAAAAAAAAAAATAAATCAACATTTGTAGAATATGATATTAAGTATGCGTGTGTACATATTTTAATATCACCCTATATATTTCTTTTTTCTCATTCGCATCGTTTCAACAGACAACCGTACCAATGAAGTAAACACGCAATCTCAACCACATTCACCAACTCGAGATATCGGAATTAAAACACATGGAACTTTTTCATTTTCATTCATTCAACTAGTTTACTTACAATCTTCTTCGTTGATATCCTCCATGTCCTCACTATAAAGCTTTTGTCATACTCCATTACACGGTAAAATAGATATCCTATATATTTCAAAAAATAATACACTGCATATCATTATGTCATTTCCCGTATTACTTTTAAACCATTTTCGTGATGTATTTAACGTGGATATACAGACACTGAGGAAGTCCATGTCAATTTGATTATATTTATTTCACTTATACGTTAAGTAACATTGTACTTTACTGGGTCATTGCGTGAAACGGCGAAACGGTGAAACGTTGAAAGCGACAAAGGCACTGGTGAAAGTCATGAATGTGGAGAAGGCGGTGAATATGGTCAAACGGTGAAAAGATGAAAATGATAAAGGTAGCGAAAGTGTCAAAACTTGCCAATGTGGCAAAGAATGTAAAAAGTGTCGAGCGTAACGAAAGCGATGAATGTGGCAAAAATGGTGACTCCATTTGTAAAAGTGGGGAAGATGGCGAAAGTGGTGAATTGTAGACTGGTAAATGGTATCTTTAATTTCATTGACTCGGCAGGTAGACAGGCTGTATGGTTAAGTAGCTGCTGCATGTGACGTACGGTTTAGTTTATTTCATCAAACGCACGTCGAGCCTCGAAATATCTCTTACATCGGATGAATTAACATTGAATGAACAGTTAATTGTGTCTATATAGCTGATTTGTATTATTTACAGAAACGAGTATGACATCCCTGGGACTCGTGAGGGGGTTCGGACAAGTTTGACAGGACTGAGTCACAGTTACAGCCTTTCATGCTATCGAATTGCCCTTAAGAAAAATACATCGATCTGTTGTTGTTTTTTTCATGATGGTGGTTGTAAACAATTAATTACACTTCAATGAGTAAATGCGTTTGATTTTCAGCAATCGATGAAACATGTGATTTGAAAAAAAAAAGTGTATACTCCATCTCATATTGCGCAATCAGTAACGTAATACTAATCACAGGTTGATACAGTCATTTTAATGAAGTCATTGAAAACAGCATCGCTATTCCAACAGTGATGCATTAGTTTAAAATTGGAAATTTCTCTAATCTGCAATGACATGGGAATATGACAAACAGAAAAGATATATATATATATATATATATATATATATATATATATATTAGCGCATTATCCGAATCAAGAGCAGTGTTACAATCGGATCTCAGTTGACATCTAAGTTACAAACATTTGCATAGATACAACATATGATGAAATAAACTGTCGAATAACCATACAAAGTTCAAAAACTGAAAACAGGCGCCAATCTACCAAGTACAATTTAATAATACTCACATGTCTTATGGAAAATAAATCAAAGTACATATTCCAATGGCAAGTTGGGGAAATGACGATAGGAAACTTTTAGTTTTAAATTTCACATCTGTGGAAAAGCGACATTCAACCAAATTCAGAGAAGTATAATGCCATCTCATATACACTTTACACATGGAGCGCCATGCCTTGAACTCGCATGATTCAAAAGAAATAGAAAATAATAAACTGGTCAAGAGAAATAACATATGTTAATGTTTTCTGTTTTTTATATGTCTAGATACGTGGTATTAATTCCATCTTCTGCCACTTTGCGTTTGAGGTAGAAGAACGTGAATACACTTCGTTCTTGTTTGTACGTAAGTATGTGGTTGTCTTTTACTCGGAATCCACGATTGATTGCCGAGTCTGTTGTTCGCTCTTGCAATACTCGCTTGTATTTCTCAAAGGTAATGTTGTTATTTCTTTTGTTTGCTCCCTTACAACTAAATTTGTCTTTGGAACCAAATCCATACCATGTCTTACTGCACAATGCTACAATACCTTGGCCTTCCCATTCAAGTTTGAAAAGACCCGGCGTTCGTTTATCATAACGTTTGTGCTCCTCCGTGTCAGTGAGAGGAAGCTAGTGATGTTTCTCGACTTCAAACTGTTGTCGAAGCTCGGGTCTGACCAGATTTTCAATGCTCGAACCAGATAACGCAAAGTATGCCGAATCTGTGTCCATCTGAACATATTCAAAGTCGGATCTATCCATGAAAACATCGAGAAAGTCAAAGTAGAATTGTAGCATTCTCAACTTTGCATATTGGTAGACGAAAAAGCCAATCTGTATCGGTAAGTCGTGCGCAATTTTGCTTTTGGACAATTCAACTTCATAGCAGTTGTCAGGTCGCGAAACAAAATCTCACTGATGAGGCGACTAGCTTTGGAAGAATCGGTAATTTTATTATTCCGAAATCTAGTTTTGTTAGTAATGGTTTTCCCGTAGGATGAATTTCCCATCAACTTCATGGTGTCCGCTATAACAGACTTTGAAGGGTCGCTATCCCCAGCCCTACGCGCGTCCGACACTGCATCGGCAAATTCAGCGAAGCATGGAATTGGTGTGTATTCTACTACTTGGTACACACGAGTGATTACTAAGCCGTGTTCCAGGTACCATTTTGCGAGTGGTGTGGCGAGAAAGATTTTCTCGCCAAACATGCTGCCTATCAAACTCCTTCTGGGGGTACTCATAATATTATGCTCTCCCCCGTAGGTTTTCATGGCGATTGTATGACCCGATGTCATCCCGAGAAATATTGATGTTCTTGAATATGGGTGTCATTTCCGCAAAGTATGGTTTCAGACGATCGGGAACATGAATATCACATTCAATGCATCCAAACAGCTTGCCCTCTAGTAGGTCCTGAATTATTTCGTCTAGGGATAATTTCGATTTGTAATCGAGTGGTTTCTTTCTCTCGCAAAGAAAGTGCCTAAGCTTGGGATCAACCTTTGACATGTCATCGAACTGACATTCCCACATTTCAATAAATTCGTACCCTGATTCTTCAAGATACTTTCTCTTCTCCACAGTTTTGACATATCTTTGCCGCATCTCATCTTCGGCATGACGAGGATTCTTTTCACAAGCGTGACCGTGGAAATAGCAGCCTTGAAATTCGAAGGCTTGTTTATTCTCTGAGCACCAACCATCGACCGGTAGCATACGCGGACCTAAGCGTTTTTCTGAACCGTTGCCTTCGTGTCTTATCTTTATTCCACGTTTCTGCACCTCCCAATCTAGCCAGTCTTTTTCTCTCTTTCTTAAAGGAGGTTTCCTCCTTTCTACGCGTTGGATAACCAGTGGGCATGCCTTGGCTCAGAGCCCAGAGATATAAAGCATTCGCGTCGTAACCTTGTATCTTTTCACAAAGTTTACCACCCGCTTCGTGATATCGTGTGAATACGATAGAGGGACCACCAACAAGATTTTGACGGAAAGTCTTGTACAGATCTTGATCTTGATTGCCAAATAGGGCAAAGTTGGCAGATGGACTAATGTCGAAGAGATATTTCAACGTTAGCCCAGGAACAGAAATACCATCCCTGTAAAGATCGATGTTTCTTTTGCGGTATGTTTCAGCCATTTTTTCGACGACTTCCACAAAGGGCTTGACATCTAAGTTATTATACCATACCAAGGAGGTATGAGAGTAGGTAGTCTCTCATCGTAGACATTCTTTTCCGTTGCCAGACATCTTGACAATGGACATAATCTTCATCGGTAAGAGTGGTACCTTTGAGGGTACTGCTGAAAGCTTCTCTGGGTGGAAGGGACGGATAGTCAAGTTTATTAAAATGCATCCATTCATATGGAAATGTGCCCTTGTACATGGAGCAGTCATAGGCACGGAGAAACTGATCGTACGAGAAACCGGGTGCTAGAAAGTTGGTTATGTCTAAAAAGCGCATATGTTCGGTGTCAATGGACATGTAATTGTTATTTCTTTTGACCAGATGTTTGATTGGTTCATTTTCAACTAGATATGGGAGTAAATGTCGCTTTACCAAGTTAATGTCATAGCTTCCGCTGTTAAATCCAAAAACAGGTATCTGTTTTAAAGGACTTGTGGAATTGCCATTTTTAACTATTGTTAATTAAAGCAGCATTTATTTTTGTTTTATTTTTTTTTTAATATGACACTACGAACATAAATTCTACAAAGTTTTGTGAGAACTCATAGTGATTACACTGTTTAAAACTATTACTTCTGTCCGTCTGTCTCTCTGTCTCTCTCACTCTCTTTCTCTCGTTGAAAATTATGTACAACCACCATCATAAAAAAACAACAGATCGATGTATTTTTCTTAAGGGCAATTCATGAGCATGAAAGGCTGTAACTGTGACTCGGTCCTGTCAAACTTGTCCGAATCCCCTCACCAGTTCCAGGGATGTCATACTCGTTTCTGTAAATAATACAAATCAGCTATATAGACACAATTAACTGTTCATTTAATGTTAATTCATCCGATGTAAGAGATATTTCGAGGCTCGACGTCCGTTTGATGAAATAAACTAAAGCGTACGTCACATGCAGCAGCTACTTAACCATACAGCCTGTCTACCTGAGTCAATGAAATTAAAGATACCATTTACCAGTCTACAATTCACCACTTTCGCCATCTTCCCCACTTTTACAAATGTCACCATTTTTTGCCACATTCATCGCTTTCGTTACGCTCGACACTTTTTACATTCTTTGCCGGCCACATTGGCAAGGTTTGACACATTCGCTACCCTTATCACTTTCATCTTTTCACCGTTTGACCATATTCACCGCCTTCTCCACATTCATGACTTTTACCAGTGCCTTTGTCGCTTTCAACGTTTCGCCGTTTTACGGTTTCGCCATTTCAACGTTTCACCGTTTCGCCGTTTCACGCAATGACCCAGTAAAGTACAATGTTACTTAACGTATAAGTGAAATAAATATAATCAAATTGACATGGACTTCCTCAGTGTCTGTATATCCACGTTAAATACATCACGAAAATGGTTTAAAAGTAATACGGGAAATGACATAATGATATGCAGTGTATTATTTCTTGAAATATATAGGATATCTATTTTACCGTGTAATGGAGTATGACAAAAGCTTTATAGTGAGGACATGGAGGATATCAACGAATAAATGGATATTGCGCATGAAGATTGTAAGTAAACTAGTTGAATGAATGAAAATGAAAAAGTTCCATGTGTTTTAATTCCGATATCTCGAGTCGGTGAATGTGGTTGAGATTGCGTGTTTACTTCATTGGTACGGTTGTCTGTTGAAACGATGCGAATGAGAAAAAAGAAAGTATATATAGCGTGATATTAAAAATATGTACACACGCATACTTAATATCATATTCTACAAATGTTGATTTTTTTTTTTATATTGTATTACCACTAACATCGTTACATATCCCCAGCCGGTCATTTCATCGGCCGATCATTGATTGTACGGTCTATGTTCAGATGTGAGGGACTGTACATAATACATAATATTCTGTATGCATGCATTCGAAATGTTCAATGCTAGCCGGTCTATTGAACTTATCCTCATGATATAACGACTGGCACTACTATCTTAATGTTTCTCCACTACAACGTTTCATCGTCTGAATATTTATACAATTTGCTATGTATTGTAAATATAGGTTTGCGTGACGTTTGAATTTACCGAATGATGTGTCATTCATTTTCTCTCCTGACATAGTTGTACATACTATGTATTACATCCTGAAGCGAAGTAAATAGTCAAAGCCATCCTGGTTCATGCCATACATTATTCATCGTCAATTCTATAAAGACTGGCACGTTGTACATATATTCGCCACTTCGACGTTTTGTCGATTCGTCATTTCACCATTTTGCCCTTTCACCATTTCACCATTTCACCATTTTGCCATTTCACCATTTCACCATTTCATCGTTTCACCATTTCACCTTTTCGCCATGTATTAAGCGTATAATCATGGGGGTGTCATAATATAATCATGTGAGTGTCATTGTACGATGCGAATGAAGAAGTGAAACAACATGTCACGTCTTTGTGCGAACGAGTGAAGAGGATGAATAATTGAACGAACTGTACAATTCTGAACAACAACAAATGTATATACAAATATCTGCCATGATTATGTCCATGATAATATATGACACATTGTGTGTGATTTATTTATTCATTTATTTATTCATTTTTGTTTCCCTTTGTCCAGGAGAGGTTCAGTTCTATTATTTCTGATTAATAAGAAAGAATATTTCAGTTCAATGATTGACCTTCAAAACATGTATCGGTACAATGTATTATATTTTATGCTTTACCGTTATGAAATTACGATGAAAAAAAAAAATATATATATATATTAGAACGTGTGGTGGCTGAAAAAAAAAATACATTGATGCAAATCAACGAAAAAAGCAACATGAAAAATATGAGAAAATATGATTTTAAACAAATTATTGAGAACGAATGAAGAAGAGGTCGGTTCGCTGTTAGGGATATCAGGAGAGGGGAATTTATATTATCGATTTCTTTAACTCATTGGGACACGCAGACGGGTCCTTTTTGTCCACGCGATCTCCACTGGTCAGTGTTCGTATGTTGCATGGCACCCGCTCTAGTTGAGGATGTGTACTAAAAGTCTATAGCAGGGTTCTTTTCATTTATTTTGCACATACATTGACAGTGAGGGTAAACTCATGCGTTGAATGATGAAGGGATGGGTAAGATATAGAAACACGCCTCACTTTCCTTTGTATAGAATGTTATACCCCCGAATCTTTGACTATTATGGCAACGTAGCAACATTAGCATAAGGCACTGTAAGGAAGGAAAACAATAGCAAAGCAACAGCAAAAGCATTAGGTTTATTCCGATTTTGATTTTTTTTTCACTGAGTGGACGGATTTGTTTGTTTTTGTTTAATCATTACGATGATCATTGAAAATAGAGGAAACATACACAGCCCAGGACCTTTAAAATAATGAAGCAAAACCTTGAAATACATTATTCAAAATATGTAGATTATCAAACTTATTTCATTATTACACTTCTTCCTCGTATGATTTATTCGATGTATTATATTCATACATGTTATTTATCAATTAGAAAGTGCACACAAATGATAATCACACTCATAGTATAAAAGATCTAAATAGGTATAACGTGAAAAGTAAAGAAGTATCTTTATATTACTTCCTGACAATGTCGTATAAAAGGCTAAAATTGACAGGCTCACTACCAATTGTCAGTATTATTGAAATTGAACTGTTTATCCTCTTCATGAAAATCGATGCAAATTAGCAAAGAGAGAAAACAATGAATTGTGGTTATCGTAAGAAGGCGATGGCGTTACCTTATATCATATAACGTTGTTATAGTACTGCCATGGGCTGTTAATAGTCACAGAATGCCACATGTAGTTGACTAATTGAATAAATGAAAACTTGCATAAAGTTAGCTCAGCCACTTCACTGCACACTTCCTATACCTCCTATTAATTTTCTCCATGGTAGCAACTATTCGTGTACGTATTGGGATACTCTCCTCGTCTCCTTACTTTATTAGATGCAGACAACACGAAATATTACATGACTAGGATCTTTCCATAGACTCTACAATACAAAGGGGTAAATGACTTGAACTGCATGGTAACGCAATAGCTATAGACCAAACATACGAAGCAAACTAGTCTTATAACGACAGACTAAGGCATTCGAAATTTGACCCTTCAGCTTTTCACATCATTCACATCTTTATCGAATTATACAGACCAATACCTCACACCCGTTGAGAAGATACAATTTACCTTGTTCTCTTTCACATGATGGTGCAATATACTTCCATCGAATTCACCATCTTATCCAAGCGTGTCCGATGCAGCTCAGTGTCACGGCTATGACATTATAACAATAGACCTCGTCTCACACCTGTTGAGAAGATACAGTTAACCTTGTTCTCTTTCACACGATGGTGCGATATACTTTCATCGAATTCACCATCTTATCCAAGCGTGTCCGATACTGTCACGGCTATGAACAATGGACATCGTCAACACGTCACAGCACAGCCGGGGTTTGCTAAAAACAACGGGGTCTCATTAAAGCAGAATATCTATAAGGAAGAGTAAGATCACGCTGAGATAATAGATTACATATTTAAACAATATTATATAACTAAAGCAATGGACTATCATGTTACCTATTATAACAAACTGTTAAAACAGAAAAATCTTTATGAGCGTAATAAAAAACAACAACACACGGACATATCAATAAAACAATAGGGTATTGCTTAAACCATCAACCATCATCTACGTTAAAACAATACAATAATGCTAAAACAATCAACCATCGTAGCACGTTGTCGACAGTAGTGTATCGTTAAAACAAAAGAATATTCATGAGCATGATCTAATACAATAAACTCATCGTTAAAACAATAGCATATTGCTAGAGCTATTAACCACCATCTTGCGAACAAATAGCATACCGTTAAAACAAAAGAATATTATTTATGAGCGTGATCTAAGACAATAGACTCATCAGTAAACAATAGAATATCATCGGGTGATACCCTAATCATACAAATCTGATTAGGTGATCCGAGTATCCTCTCGGATCACCTTCTGTATCTGTACGGATTCTTTGTTAGGTGATCCGAGTATCCTCTCGGATCACCTATTGTATCTGTACGGATTCTTTCTTCTTCTTCTTTATTTCTTTCTCCTCAAATGTGGTGCAGAGGTTAACTCAAAAAGTCATTCACCTATCACTTCTAATCTGATACCATATATGTATCACGTCATAAGGACGACAGATCTAATGTATCACTGTGATCAGTCAACCATGACGTCACTATGACGTCATTATCTGAAAACACGTTCACATTCGTATCTCATTAATGGAATGGATTTTCTCAATGAAATTTACATATCATATAGTTCAAGTCAAGTTCTATTGATATATTTCATAAAATTTAGTCACGTTCATAGTAAACGAGCACGTACGCGCGCGTTGAAATTTTAACATGCTCCAATCGAGCTCAAAATTGTTTTGCACACGTTTCAGGTCATTTGGAGTATTTCAGAAAAAATCGACGGACGCGTACGCGCGCGCGCATATACGCACGCACAGCTCATATGCAATAGAAATTTCCCGTTTTTTCACTTGTATCGGATGTCTGAAATGTCAACGAATGTTTCTACCAAGTTTCAAGTCAATCCGACTCAATATGACGTCATACGGGCCCGTCAAAGTTGAAATTCCGCGCGCGCGTCAATGGCGATATACAGTGCAACAATGCCAAAAAACCGCCAATTTTAAATCCGATTTTACTCGTCAGGATGGACGGTGACCCCCCATTTTCTTTACATATTTTGAAAGCTGATGAGTTGTACATATCATTTCATGGGTTGGCGATACTGACAAAATGATTAAAAGATATCAGATTTCTTAAAAAAGTAAAAAAAGTAAATTTTCAAAATGACGTCTTCAAAATTCAAGTTCACTCGAGCGTATCTCACTTATCCTTTGCCGATTTTCACCTAACTTTCAGTATGTTGTAGCTTATTTAATGTTCTTTCATATTTATTATTACAAACTTTTGATTGGATGACGTCATCACCTCGTAAAAATGGATTGAAAGTATCCTTGTAAAATTTGACCAGTTTACGTGTTATCTCCATGGGAGAGCAGTTTTTCTGGAAGTGAAAATTGACATGACTATCTCTTTCGAGCACAAGCTCACTTATGCTTCGGTGAATTTTTCCCAGATTTTAATATGTTGTAGCTGAGACTTTGGGCTATCGTAAGTGTGCCCTTCGTTTTTTCATACGATGTCGGGATCACGTCAAAAAACTTACTTGAAATTAAAGTTTATCTTCGATGTATTGAAATATTTCTTTCTTTTTGCAACGTTATGTGCAATAACTCAAGAAAAACATACCCTATCACCACCATATTTTGCACATATTTAGTTCATGGCACGAACATTATTTCATAAAATAACAACGACTTGATCAGACGCCATCTTGGGTATGTAAATTAGGGTCAAAGGTCATAGATGTTTCATCCTGTATCTTGGTGAATACATGTCCTATCTTTCCCATATTTTGCACACGTAAAGACCATGTTACAGGGATCATTTCATAAAATAACCACTTTTTGCTCAGATGCCATCTTGTCTGTGCAAAGTGGGGTCAAAGGTCATATGTACTTCTTTTTCTATTTTCGCTATGACGTGTTATCTCTATGGAAGGGAATTTTTTTAGATGTGAAAATTGACATGACTCTCTTTATCGAGCACTATCTTACTTATGCTTCGGTGAATTTCTCTCAGATTTTAGTATGTTGTAGCTGAGACTTTGCACTATCACGATTCGAATCATTGATTAAAAAAGAAATCGGATCACCTTAATTTGTCAGTGATGACAAATTACAATCTCTAGTTAGGTGATCCGAGTATCCTCTCGGATCACCTTCTGTATCTGTACGGATTCTTTCTTTTTTTTCTTTATTTCTCCCCAAAATTTGTGCAGAGGTTAACTCAGAAAGTGCTATGCCTATGAAGTTCAAACTTATACCATGTATGCATCATGTCCCAAAGACGACAAATCTAATGTATCATTGTGATCAGTCGACCGTGACGTCACTATGACGTCATTATATGAAAACACATTTTCATGCATATCTCATTAATGGAATTGTATATTTCAATGAAATTTACGTCACATATATTTCAAGCCAAGCGCATTTTAATCATATCCTCAAAATTTATTTTTATTTCAAAACGCGCGCGTACGCGCGCGTTGAAATATTTGTATGCTCAAATCCAGCTCAAATTTTTTTTGCACACGTTTCAGACCATTTGGAGCATTTTTTGAAAAATTGAAAAAATCGGACGGACGCGTACGCGCGCGCACATATACGCACGCACAGCTAATATGAAATAGAAATTTTCAATTTTTTCACACGGATCGGATGTCCGAAATGTCAAGGAATATTTCTACCAAGTTTCAAGTCGATCCGACTCAATATGACGTCATACGGGCCCGTCAAATTCAAAATTCCGCGCGTGCGTCAATGGGGATACACAGTGCAACTATGCCAAAAAACCGCCAATTTTAAATCGGATTTTACTCGTCAGGATGGACGGTAACCCCCCATTTTCTTTACATATTCTGAAAGGTGATGAGTTGTACATGTCATTTCATGGACTGGCTATGGTGATAAAATGAGTAAAAGATAACAAATTTCTTAATAAAGTAAAAAAAGTAAATTTTCAAAATGACGTCATCAAATTTCAAGTTTACTCGAGCGTATCTCACTAATCCTTTGCCAATTTTCACCCAAATTTCAATATGTTGTAGCTTATTTAATGTTCTTTCATAAATGTATTTAAACAATTTTGATTTGATGACGACATTACCTCGAAAAAATGGATTGAAGGTAACCTTGTCAAATTTGACCAGTTTACGTGTAATCTCTATGGGAGTGCAATTTTTATGGAAATGAAAATTGACATGACTATCTTTATCGAGCACTAGCTCACTTATGCTTCGGTGAATTTCTCTAAGATTTTATCATGGTGTAGCTGAGATGTAGGGCTATCGTAAGTGTGCCCTTTGTTTTTTCATACGTTGTCGGGATCACGTGAAAAAACTTGGTTGAAATTGAAGTTTATCTTCGATGTATTGCAATATTTCTTTCTTTTTGCATTTTTTTTGCAATAACTCAAGAAAAACAGCCCCTATCACCTTCATATTTTGCACATGTTTAGTTCATGTCACGAAAATTATTTCATAAAATTACAACTACTTGATCAGACGCCATCTTGGGTATGTAAATTAGGGTCAAAGGTCATAAATGTTTCATCCTGTATCTTGGTGAATACATGTCCTATCTTTCCCATATTTTGCACACGTAAAGACTATGTTACAGGAATCATTTCATAAAATAACCACTTTTTGCTCAGATGCCATCTTGTCTGTGCAAAGTGGGGTCAAAGGTCATATGTACTTCTTTTTCTATCTTTGCTATGACGTGTTATCTCTATGGGAGCGAATTTTTTAGATGTGAAAATTGACATGACTCTCTTTATCGAGCACTATCTTACTTATGCTTCGGTGAATTTCTCTCAGATTTTAATATGTTGTAGCTGAGACTTTGCAGTCTCAGGACTCGAATCATTGATTAAAAAAAAGATCGGATCACCTTAATTTGTCAGTGATGACAAATTACAATCTCTAGTTTTTCTTCTTCTTTATTTCTCCTCAAAAGTTGTGCAGAGGTTAGCTCAGAAAGTGCAATGCCTATCAATTTCAAAATTATACCATGTATGCATCATGTCCCAAAGACGACAAATCTAATGTATCACTGTGATCAGTCGACCGTGACGTCACTATGACGTCATTATATGAAAACACATTCTCAATCATATCTCATTAATGGAAAAGAATTTTTCAATGAAATTTACGTCACATATATTTCAAGTTATGCGAATTCTGCTCATGTTCTCAAAATTCATATTTTCTCTTAAAACGTGCGCGTACGCGCGCGTTAAAATATTTGTATGCTCCAATCGAGCTCAAATTTTTTTTGCACACGTTTCAGACCATTTGGAGCATTTTTTGAAAAATTGAAAAAATCGGACGGACGCGTACGCGCGCGCACATATGCGCACACACAGCTCATATGCAATTGAAATTTCCCGTTTTTTCACACGGATCGGATGTCTGAAATGTCAAGGAATATTTATACCAAGTTTCAAGTCAATCCGACTCAATATGACGTCATACGGGCCCGTCAAAGTTGAAATTCCGCGCGCGCGTCAATGGCGATATACAGTGCAACTATGCCAAAAAACTGCCAATTTTAAATCCGATTTTACTCGTCAGGATGGACGGTGACCCCCCATTTTCTTTACATATTTTGAAAGCTGATGAGTTGTACATGTCATTTCATGGGTTGGTAATGCTGACAAAATGATTAAAAGATAGCAAATTTCTTAATAAAGTAAAAAAAGTGAATTTTCAAAATGACGTCATCAAATTTCAAGTTTATTCGAGCATATCTCACTAGTCCTTTGTCAATTTTCACCCAGATTTCAGTATGTTGTAGCTTATTTAATGTTCTTACAAACATAAAATAACAAAAATTTGATTGGATAACGGTATCACCTCGTAAAAATGGATTGAAAGTAATCTTGTCAAATTTGACCAGTTTACGTGTTATCTCTATGGGAGTGCAGTTTTTCTGGAAATGAAAATTGACATGACTATCTTTATCGAGCACTAGCTCATTTACCCTTCGATAAATTTCTCCCAGATTTTAATATGTTGTAGCTGAGACTTTACGCTACCGTAAGTGTGCCCTTCATTTTTTCATACGCTGTCGGGATCACGTCAAAATTTTTGGTTGAAATTCAGGCTTATCTTCGATGTGTTGAGATATTTCTTTCTTTCTGCAACTTTCTTTGCAATAACTCAAGAAAAACGGCCTCTATCACTTCCATATTTTGGACATGTTAAGTTCATGTCACGTAAATCATTTCATAAAATAACAACTACTTGATCAGACATCATCTTGGGTATGTAAATTAGGGTCAAAGGTCATAAGTGTTTCATCCTGTATCTTAGTGAATACATGTTCTATCTTTCCCATATTTTGCACACGCAAAGACCGTATTACAAGGATCATTTCACAAAATAACTACTTTTTACTCAGATGCCATCTTGTCTGTGCAAATTGAGGTCAAAGGTCATATGTACTTCTTTTTGTATCTTCGTTATGACGTGTTATCTCTATGGGAGGGAATTTTTTTAAATGTGAAAATTGACATGATTGTCTTTATCGAGCACTAGCTCACTTGACCTTCGGTGAATTTCTCCCAGATTTTAATATGTTGTAGCTGAGACTTTACGCTACCGATAATGTGCCCTTCGTTTTTTCATACGTTGTCGGCATCACGATGAAAAACTTGGTTGAAATTAACGCTTATCTTCTATGTATTGAGGTATTTCTTTCTTTCTGCAACTTTCTTTGCAATAACTCAAGAAAAACACGCCCTATCACCCCCATATTTTGCACATGTTTAGTTCATGTCACGTACATTATTTGATGAAATAACAACTACTAGATCGGACATCATCTTGGATATGTAAATTAGGGTCAAAGGTCATAAATGTTTCATCTTGTATCTTGGTGAATACCTGCCTTATCTTTCCCATATTTTACACACGTATAGACGATGTCGCGAGAATCATTTCACAAAATAACCACTATTTCATCAGATGCAATCTTGGGAGTGCAAAGGTGGGTCAAAGGTCATATGTACTTGTTGCTGTTTCTTCGTTATAGTGTATGCAGAATTTGGTACCAAACATGGCAAATATGACTCCCTTTGCTAAATGAGAATGCAAACATCACACGGCCAATGTCTCTAAACACAGATGGAACTTGTATGGTCATGCCTATTGCAATAAGGACTCGAATCATTGATTAAAAAAAATCGGATCACCTTAATTTGTCAGTGATGACAAATTACAATCTCTAGTTGATTTTGTGATCGTTAATATCATATTCTCTTTGTTTAAGAACAATACAAATATTCATATTTCATATTCTATTGTTTACTCTTCCTGCTCCTGCTCCTGGACCTCTTGAAAAGGTACCTCATATACTGCTCATATCAAACCATTGTTCTCAAACTTATATTTTCTAAAGAAAAAAAAATCAAGTAGAAGTGAGCGAGCGAAGATCTTTCTATAGTTTTCTGGGAAAGAAGCAACTGAAACATTCACCACTGTCGAGGAGAGATATGTGGAATTATTAGTTGAAACGCAATGTTCGTTCGGCCAGTGAGGAGACAACTAATGAAACTCATGGGCAATTAAGATTTTACGCAGCAGTCAAAGTCATGGTGATTCTTCATGCTCCGTGGCGTCTTTTCATGTGTGTGTATCGCTCTTCTACGCTCACGTCACCTTTTCTGTTTATCAAATGAAATGGTGCATGACCATTTTCTCCAATTGAATTCAGAGGAACACTCTCACCGTAGTGTCCACCGGCCCATCCCCTTTTCAACATCCCATGTAGGCGGCTCCAGTCTTTTAATCTCATCAGACAGAGGCGCGAAGAGACAGACTTTCATTAGCATGTCATGTCTTCCGAGATTGAACATACGACGAGGCAAGAGCTATTCTCGTTTCTGCATTGTGGCGTCTCGGACTGTGAGAATGTGTCGGCTTCGTGTGTTCTGCGCCTCCCATGCTACAACTCCACACTTCGCGGAGGACACACGTTAGTTTACAAGTGAACACTGCAGGGAAAACTGAGTTAGACTTGCGCCACTTCGCTTCTCTTGTCTCCACAATGTTTGGTCTTAGGGGCAGACTTTGTATATGTCTCGCCAACTGTGACGGTCATAAACGTCAGTGATAATCATTTTGCCGGGAGCAATTTTCAGGTCATCCGATGAATCGCCACCTTGGCCGACGGACGGACATAAATACAATCACGTTTCTAGATTTCCAGAGCAAGAATGGACTTAAACATTTCTCTCTAGAAAATGGAATGAGCAACGTTTGTTTTCGTCTTTGTTTTGTTTTGTTTTGTTTTTAATCTAGTGAATTGCTCCCAGCAATGACACATATATAGGAAATAAAAGAGGGTATCACTTTGTTTTACTTACTGGGTGAATCGACAAAGCTTTCAAAGATAGTGGAAAGAGACTTGACTTTCAATGTCTCGAGAAGATGGTGCAAAGAGTGTGTGAATGCTATGCATGCCATGATATATTTTGGTTAATGGGTGGCTTAAATCAGGGTTTTCTGTATAGGAAATGTGTTCAGTAGAAAACACTTCAACCTTTTTTCACAAGTAGTAATGATTATCAAAGTGCGATTCCGGCCCATTTTTCAAGATGACTTCAATAAATTGTTCACAATTTGGTGAGTGTGTGTCAAGCCAATGCGTAGAGTAACAGTTGTTAAACCATTACTGTTCCCATGGTTAAATCATCTTTTTATATCAATACCAGCTCCTTCAGCTAAGTTACAGAAAATCATTTAAAAAATAAAGTTATGTTTTTTTTTTTTTTCCTGTTCATATGGGAGAATACGCCAGATACATTTAGTAGAAAAAGGTGTTGGTACATAAGGGAGGAGGGGGCTTCAGACGCCAGGTGTTGAGTATATTGGTATGTCATTAAAACTTTCATGGATTCGAAGAGCGGTTTTAGGAATATGTAATTATGTCAGTCATTTAATGCAACCATTTATAACAAAGCCATTTGGAGTAGGGTTTGTCGATGATTATGATTATTATTTTGCAACTTTATCCCATGAAGTTGCAAATAAATTTTGGAAAGGTGTAGTTTATGCCATGCCCGTATTATGCCGTGCAGAGGGATCAGATTTCTTAACTTATTCATTGGGGAGAAATAGTTTTATTCAAATTGGGCAAAGAAAACTGTATTTATCAAATCTTGGCATGAAAGAGGTATCAGGTATATTAATGATTTGATTGACGATAAGGGAAATTTGTTGACCCATGTAAAATGTGAACGGAAATTTTGCTTAAAACTTAATTACCTGTCTTATTATTCGTGTGAGGTGACGGTTTGGTGTTTATTTTAAAAGATGGAAAAATATCGTAGATCCATTATTGCCGTCACACATTGAAATACTACTGCAAAGGATGTTCTAAATGGGAACGACACTTGGACAATCCCACTGAAACTGTAAAAATGGAAGAGTATCACATAATGATATTTCGTTTCACCTTGGAAATTGGTTGGAGATATTTTCAGTATATAAGATAGTAAATATAAATTTTATTTTTAAATAAGCAACTGCATAAGATTACAAAAGTCAGTGGTGATTTCAAATGCTCGGTTTGCAAAGAAGAGTTGAGAGTTAAAAAATATTGCATATTTGTTAATGAAATGACAATACACTCCCAGGCATTGATGGTTGCACTGGTACCCTGCCATTCTTTTCAGCCATGAGAGGATTAAGTGGGTCAAACAATGCGGACCAAATTCTTGAGCTTCAACCGCATGGAAAGACTCGATTACCAGAGCATCTATGGAAAACTGTTAGAGAACTTGGTATTTGCTCATGCCTGCCAACACACAGAGGCAAGCGTGCTGGCAGCCGAAAGCAGAGGAAGATTCCAATTCTCTCCTCTCCTCGTGGAACTCCTGTCAATGGTCAGCATGGTGCAAACAGGGACAATCTCAGGTATATTACCAAATCGACAGCCACACACACACCGGACATGTCATTTTGTCTGTGGAATGCCCACTCTATGCGAAACAAGACTCTCGAAATTTACGACCTTGTCCTCGAAAATGACATCGACATGCTGGTGGTTACAGAGACTTGGCTCACGAAGGAAGATACAGCTGTCATTAACGAGTTTTCTCCTCCTGGCTACTCTTTCATGAACTTTCCTCGAGAAAGCGACCGCCATGGTGGTATCGGCATCCTGTTTAAGTCACAGTTACATCTCAAAATCAAGGAGCTAGATCAGCAAACGACTACATTTGAATATGTATGTGTCAGCGATGATTCAAACAACTTGAACATTGTTGCTGTCTACAGGCCACCTCCTTCAGCAGCCAATGGTTACACAGTGACGGCTTTCCTAGAAGAAATTGATGATTTCCTCGGCAGCTTAGCGATGTTAACTGGAGATCTACTGGTTGTAGGTGACTTCAATGTCCACATTGATGTTCTACGAAATCGAGAAACTAGGCAGTTTCTGAGTTCTGTAAAAGCAGCAGGACTGCAACAGCATGTTACTGGACCTACCCACAATATGGGCCACACATTAGATCTGATCATGTCTCGAAAAGAAAGTTGTCTTGT
This sequence comes from Diadema setosum, assembly GCF_964275005.1. Classification (NCBI taxonomy): domain Eukaryota; kingdom Metazoa; phylum Echinodermata; class Echinoidea; order Diadematoida; family Diadematidae; genus Diadema; species Diadema setosum. The sequence goes on from NC_092689.1 coordinate 19,720,711, forward strand.
GTCCAAATGTTCAGTGAGTGACAAAGCACTTTCTGATCATTTCAATGTGGGCTGCATCCTGAAGAGAGAGAAACCAGATCCACAGAAGAAAACGACAACTTCTCGTAACTTCCGCCAACTTGACAGGAAGTCATTTGGACAAGATCTTCTGACGACTCTCAGTGATTTGACTACAGATGACAGCAGTTCTGCCATAGACTCATATAATCAAACTATCAGACGCGTCCTCGATGTTCACTGTCCAGCATCAACACGCACAAGGAAGCAACGACCCTGCGTTCCCTGGTATGATTCGACGGTGCATGAAGCTCGACAGAAGCGTCGGAAGCTTGAACGAAAGTGGCGGAAGACACGAGCACCATGCGATCGCGAGCTCTTCGTCAAACAGAAAAACCATGCCACTCAAGTTATCCAGACAGCCAAGAGAAGTTTCTACACTGATGTATTTCTTTCGTCAAATCCTAAGAGTCTGTACACAACACTCCATTCTCTGCTCGGAACTGCAGATAAGCAACAGCTACATGCCTCAGACGATGATCTTCAGCTGAGCAATGAATTTGCAGACTATTTTGATGATAAGATATCCAGCATGAGACAATCCCTTGAATCCAGTACCTCTGGAAGTGTCTCATCGTCCACTGGTCCCATCATGTCTACCCTACAAGATAGTCCTGAGGATATGCCATCACTGACTGAGTTTAGCTATGTTAGTGACAGTGAAATAAGGAAGATCATTTTGAGAGCTCCCAGTAAATCTTGTGATCTTGACCCATTACCCACCTGGCTTTTAAAGGAATATGTCGATGTTTTCGTACCAGTCATAAGTCAGATTGTAAACACATCCATGAATTCCGGTGTATTCCCAGATAAACTGAAGGAGGCTATTGTCTTTCCTCGGTTGAAAAAGCCGTCACTGGACCAGAAAGTTATGGAAAACTACCGGCCAGTATCAAACATCGCTTTCATGTCAAAAGTAACTGAGCATGTGGTATCTTCTAGATTGACATCTTATTTACGTGACTGCCACTTGCATGAGGACTTTCAGTCAGCTTACAAGGCCTTCCACAGCACTGAGACGGCATTACTTCGCGTGAAGCAAGATATTCTGCAAGAGATTGATCACAAGAAGGCAGTCATACTTGTGCTGCTAGATCTAAGTGCCGCTTTCGACACCCTAGATCATTCGATCTTGTTGGAAAGACTTCAGTCTGACTATGGGATCAGAGACACAGCTCTACAATGGTTTACATCGTACCTTACCGGACGCTCTCTACGTGTCGTCACTAGGGGAAAGTTCTCTGAGCCTCATACTGTAAGATACGGAGTCCCTCAGGGCTCGGTGCTTGGGCCTCAACTCTTCACAATGTACATCAGACCTGTCGCTAATATCATCAGACGACATGGCCTACGATATCATCTGTACGCTGACGATACACAAATTTACTGTACTTTCGATCCACGCAATCCTGCCAGTCTGAACGAAGCCCGGATTAAACTAGAGGAATGCATACATGAGTTAAGGCACTGGATGGCGAGTAATATGTTGAAGTTAAATGAGGACAAAACTCAAAGCATTGTTTTCTCATCTAGTAGACTACGCCCTACGGGAGATACAAGCATTCGGCTTGGAAACACTACTGTCAATGTATCACACACTGTAAAAAATCTAGGTGTTCATTTTGACCAGATACTGTCGATGACAGATCATGTCAGTAGAGTGTGCCAGACAGCAAACCTCCATCTGAGAAACATATCTCATGTTCGAAAGTATCTTACAGAAGATGCATGTAACCATGCAGTGCGCTCTCTAGTTCTGAGCAGGCTTGACTATGGAAATTCTCTGCTGGCAAATATGAATGTCAGTGATGTGAAAAGACTCCAAAAAGTCCAAAATCGAGCGGCTCGCCTGGTGCTTGGTGTAAAGAGAAGATCCCCGAGTGCTCCTTTACTGAAGCAGTTACACTGGCTCCCCATCAAAGAGCGTATCGATTTCAAACTAGCCCTTCTTGTCTATAAATGCATGATGAATACCGCTCCTCAATACCTATCCAACCTACTAACCACCCCTACAGCCACCAGATATCAACTCCGGTCACAAAATGATAAGACAGTCCTACAAATCCCACAAGCAAAAACCAAGGCTTTCGAACGTACATTTTCATATGCTGGATCTGTTGTCTGGAACACTCTACCAAAACAACTCCGTCTATGTGATTCAGAGGAAATGTTTAGAAGGAAACTCAAGACTGAACTATTTCAATTGTAACTACTAAGTATGTTCCTATGCTTTGTGAATGTTGTTTGTTGATGTATGTACAGCGCTTTGATCAGGTCCTGTAAAAGCGCTCAATAAGAAATAGTTATTATTAATATGAATCTAGTAAGCCAATCTGGAATGAAAGACAAAAATGGATAATAAAGTTTCTGGAGCACATTAAAGTTTAGTATAAAAATATCATTTGGGGTTTTAAAGGGGATGGCTAGTAACTGATCAGTGGGAATCAGTGGGAATGCTTGGGGATGATTGTTCCAATCCTTGTGGGATTCATTTAAGAGTACATTATATATCTATTGTTGTGTGAAAATTATTTGCTTCAGAATGGTCTCATATTCAAGTAATGTGCAGTTTAATGTTTCCATGTTAGCGTGCTTGTACAGTGTCGGGGCGATCGTTAATGGCCCGTTAATGATCGCCCCGTCACTGTACAAGCATGCTAACCTGGAAACATTGAACTGCACATTACCTGAATATGAAACCATTCTGAAGCAAACAATTTTCACACAACAATAGGTATATAATGCACTCTTAAATGAATCCCACAAGGATTGGAACAATCATCCTCCAGCATTCCCACTGATTCCCACTGATCAGTTACTAGCCATCCCCTTTAAAGAAAAGAGAAAGGACGCTTTAAACCGTGTTGTGATTGTGATTAGGCAACAACTGTTGTACAAAAGTTAAAGAACAAAGTTCCTAGGTTTAAGTTTATGAAGAAAAAATATTGAATTATTATGCAGATGGGAGATATTCTGTGTCGGGTACTTTAATAAGGTCAATCTGGGGTGGTATATAATAGTATTGGTTGAGGTGAAGATTCAGCTTTTAACTTTTTGTGAAATACTTAAAAGCCACTTTATGAAATGTAAAAAAAAAAATAAAAAAAAATCTAAGAAGAATTCAAAGTTTATGTGATGAAAATCGGCTTTGTATTGGCTGAGATATCTAAAACCAAAGAAATGAAAGGTGGGTCCCACCTTTTATTAAGATTGCTTTGATTTGGATATCTCAGCCATTTCAAACCCCATTTCCATCAAATGAATCTTGATGAAAATCAAAATCTGAGAATAGTATGCTCTTTCATATTTCATAAGAGTTTTCGCATTATCTAAAAAAAAAATCATAAAAAAAAGGTTGGAAACCTAAAGCCCTATCTCAACTGAAGCTTTACTATCCCTTTAGAGTAGCAAGCACTCCAGCATTTGTTTGTGTAAATGATAACGACAGAGATGTTAAGAAAAACGATATTATGGCCGAAGGTTATGAGTTGTACTATATGTTAACATTGAGACAATAAAACAATCCATGGAGGGCTAAAAAGTTGGGAGAAAGCCCATGGGAGGGTTGTGAGGTGATGATATTGTCACCTGTGCTAATTTGTATATGGCTGCTATCACTAATTCAAACCGTGGGAAACTATATGATTCGATTTTAATAATAAATAAATGAAAATCTTGTTCTATGTCTCATATTTCATGAAACTTCTACCATGCTCTGTTTGCTTTCATATAATTTTTATCACAGCAAACGGGAACATTAGATGGCATTGCACTTTGAAATAATCGTCCTTACTTTGCCATGATATGCTTGCCGTTAAAACCCCTATTGGGTGCTGGAATAAGACTCGTGTGTTAACATTCCTGTAATGATGAACACCTGCTGTACTTCCAAACCATGCGGAGACACACGTGCGCACGCAAACACACACACAGGGACACGCGCGCACACACATATACACACGATCACACACATAGTTGTTGCTGTTGTTTGTAAATATTCTCTGTGTGATTTCATTCATTGCTTGGTATGATTACCCAAATAAAGTGAGTATGTTAATACATAAAAATGAATACAATTCTTGACGCGATTTAATTATTGCATGCATGCAATATAATGCCCCAGTCACACAGTGCTTTACGATGGATTACGTCCGCCGCGGATAGATACGAATGAGTGGACGCAGGGGGACGCAGCGTGGACGCAGGCATCCGCAGGGACGTATGTAGACGTAACTGTCCGTAACTCATCCGTAAAGAAACGCAAAATGACGTCGCCGAACCTGCGAAATTTTGAAATGTTCAAAATTTCGCAGAGGGACGCCACGGACGCAAACTTACGCAAGTAACCGTAACCAAACGTAACTATCCGTAACTAAACGTAACTACCCGTGGCTTGGTCGCAAACCATCCGCAAAAAAATTTACCTCCCGTCCGTTTGCGTTCACTTACGTACACCGTAAGTATCTGAAATTAACCGGAAGTTAACGTATTACAACAGTTTTATCCGCTTACGGATATTTACGGACAGCTACGGATGTTGCGGACAATGATACTTCCTTCGACGTTTTCCGTTTTCCACTCGCATGGGAACACAGAGACCCGTGGGAAGGCACACTACTCCTGTTGCCAAGCTGCAGCGCCTTAGAATGCTACAACACAGTCGGAGCGGTGGAGAGGCAGAACTGCATGGACAAATTATGACATTTCTCCCACAATTAATGGTCATTTTAAGTGGCACCCATATAACATGTATACTCATGACATCGGTTGACTCTTGGTGCTGAACTTTTTTTTTTTGTACTCTTCGAATGTATATTTTTCGAAAAAAGCAATATTTTGCGTAGGGGATGGGTTGACAGCATTTTATCAACTTTTCTGGCCGGGGAAGGTGTGGGACAAGGGCAACTATATAAAATGAGAACGAATTTGGTATTTCTATATAGTCTTACCCATGCACTTTACGCTCCATCGAATGTGTATTACATTTTTTTATATAATAATACTACTAATAATAATAATAATACTAATACTACTACTACCACTACTACTACTACTACTACTAATAATAATAATAATAATAATAAAGTACATCTATATTGCGCAGCTACTATAATAATATACTCTACTGCGCATTACAAAATGACATGCATACAAGAAATTCAAACAGAAAATACATTACTTCAAGAGATGACTTGATATGGTACTTGGGTGTGGGAGGGGTGTTTAAGGTTTTGATGTCTTTTTTTTCTGTAAATTTAATAAGCATTGCTTTATCATAAATATCTCCTTAACATAACCCAGTAAGTCATGAATATCGCTGAACAACGACAGCGTAACCACAGTTTGTCTATTCCATGACTGCAAGTAATTTTTCTTACTCTAATGTTTAACTTTTCGATCTATATTGTATTTTATTTGTGGTATAGTGATGTTATATGTGACCCTACACCACAAAACACACAAAAAGTCGCCACACATTAAATTTTAGTCGGAGCATGTTCTGAAAGAGCAGACTTTAAGCTTTAAAATGATGTATTACTCAAATCAAATGGACTCTCCTAACCTATCTAAATATTGGAAAGAATGCACACACTCAGAAAAAGTGTAAACTGAGAAAAGAGTCTCTGAAGTACAGTGTCTATTCAAGCGCTTACTCTTTATCAAGCCGTGCTGGTTGTGCGATGAATGGGACAAAAAACAGGATGGAAACCACCGGAGTAACAACAATGAGGGGATTATCAGATTAAACTGAAATTAATAACAATAAGGATAATAATAATAATAATAATGATAATAATGATAATAATAATAATAATAATAATAATAATAATAATAATAATAATAATGATGATAATAATAATAATAATAATGATAATAATGATAATAATAATAATAATGATAATAATAATAATAATAATGATAATAATAATAATAATGATGATAAGGCCTTATTTACCCAGGGTAGCCAAGTCAAGATCGGCTCGGTTGACCCATTTCACCTATTTTCAGTCCTCACACAAAATCAGTGTGTGAGACTTTTTGTTCGTTTTGTGATGCACGGTCACATACATTCTTTACATTTATGACGTTTATTCATATTTGAGTTGCACAAACAAAATTCAAACTTCAAGTTCAAAATTTCATATATCTTTTATTATTGTAAAGTAAATTAAAGGATTACGATTTTTTCACAACTTGTACGTAATTCAATTTCAGTTTTCCCCAGTGTACAATGTAAGACAGTCCAAAATGTGATAACCTTGCTGTCATAATACACTGACTTAGCAGGGATCGTAAGAGAAAACCAAATTGTCCATAATTATTCATGACAATCTGTAACTATCCGTAACTATCCGAAAAAATGCGCAACTCTCCGCAAGTGTTCAGAACTATTATGTGCCAATTCGTAAGAATATCCGCAAGTGGACGCAAGTATTCGCATCTTGTCGTATCTGTCCGTATCGCCCGCATTTTTTGCCCGCATGTTTTGTACAAACTTCTGGTGACGGCAAAGGATCCGCGGGGGTCCGCGGAAAAAATGACTTTTTTGGACGTAACGCCGGACGCAGAGCATTATGTGACTGGGGCTTAACAACAGTGATAATACCAGCTTTCTAAAGCTTTATTTTCGGATATTGTGGTATATTGGTTTTGTAGGTTTTGTAAGAAAATAAACTGAAATGGACCTAACCTAAGTTGGTAACCATGTTCAATCATAATGTTATACCCGTTATAAGAGTTACCTTAGACACTGCGTTAAAAGTGGTAACAATGGTAATGGTGGTCTGATAGTCAAGATGATTTCACCGGAAAGACGTGGTGGTGAAGTCAAATGTTGCTCTGCATGCTGTTGCCGTTGTTGCATTTGGTCACATTTTGTTAAGGACAGAATCTGTAAGTAAACGTGTCAAGGTGATGTATTCTATCTCCTTATAAAAATCACAGGTGCTACTAAAGAATAACACCTGTGTCCTGTTTTGAGTTATAATTGATTATATAGTTGATTTCTACCATAAGCCTATGGTAGCCTGTGTGGTGAGGGAATTTACAATCGAAAAACGGGGCCCTGGCAGATTTGTTCATGTGCCGTGTGATTGAACTCCACTAAGTTATTTGAATTATAACATTATACGCATTGTATGTATGTATATATATATTATGTACATGTATATAAAAATACATGTAGAGATTCCTATATATGAATACATGTGTATGTGTGTGTGTGCGTGTGCAAAATCACTATTTGTATTCGTGCCATTGTGAAAACAATTGTGATACTGAACAAAATTCGAATGAGTTATAATATAATTTTAAAAAGTGTGTGTATGTGTGTGAAAGAAAGAAAACTGTATGCAAACAATGAATGTGTGTGTGTGTGTGAGAGAGAGAGAGAGAGAGATAGAGGGAGAGAAGAAGGGAGAGAGGTCTATATTTAACATCAAGACATTGACTGACAGTGCATTCCTATCAAAATAAAGAATGTTTCCCGTCCCTGTATTTTTTCTTCATTTAGATGTTGTCTCAGTTCAACTATGTATATCGGGAGCATGTTACCACTCCTATAGTTGAGATCTACTGCAAAAGCTGCAGCAAGTAATCACGGGCACGTGGAAATAATGACTGATTACAGATTAAACATGACCCCGTTTCGCCGCATGTGACGCTTGACTATCGGACAGTCATTCACAAAATTTTGCGAGATCCCGAAGATAAGGTGGAAAAGGAAATTGAAATAAGATGACGTCTATGCAGAGCGTTTGACGTAGACCACACCGAGACGACACTGTGTGTGTGTGAGAGATGGATTGGATGCAGGAGACCAGAGCAGTTAATGAAGCTAAGAGGAAGGAATTAGAGTTAGGCAAATATGAGAGGAAAGGCATGAGAAAGATCGATTGTGGTAACAGGGGAGAAAAGATAGTAAGAGAAAGAGAGAGAGAGAGAGATCAAAAGAGAGAGAGGGGGAGGGAGGGAGAGAGAGAGAGGTATGGAGGAAGAAGAGAAGAGAGGTAATAGAAGAAAGAAAGGAAATGTTAAAACCAAAAAATGCTCGAAATTAATGCTTCAAAAATTAGCAGTGTCCTCTATCATTGGAAAAGAAACCGAGGTTGAAAAGTGTGTAAGAGTAAATATAATATATCAAGATATATATCAGATATTAAATCACAATATGGTGGTAATCTGACGTAAAAAAAAAAAAATATATATATATATATATATATTGATTGACGTTAGGATAATTACATAAACATTATATCAAAGCAGTAAAGCATGGATGAGTAAAAATGGAGTAACTCACGACGTATTCGACCAAAAAAAAAAATTGAAGTATATAGATAACATAATTACACAGTTAGATAGCCAAAATCCGATGTTATGTGCTTTCTCTCTTCCCTCCCATCCTCTCCCTATCTCCTTCTCTCTCTCTCTCTCTCTCTCTTTATCTATCTATCTATCTCTCTCTTCCCTAGTTCTATCTAAATATTGCTGAATGATACGCTATTAAAAAAAAAAAAGGAGGGATTGAGAAGATAAGGCCGTTTTAAAGCTGAGGAACAGGAGACGCGAACAGACATGGAGAGAGGATCCAGGACGATGTGAGCTAGAATCGTATTAGTGTGACTTTGTACAGTGTCAGGGGAATATCGATAGCGATCAATACCGTGCAAATTTGCCTTACTCTTCTTTTAACCTCACCTGCTGTAAATATGTCATTCACTCCTTCAAGTAATATGCCGACTTGGCCGTTCACCTCCCGCCCGAATGGATTGAGTCTGGCTCGTGAATCCACGGCTGTCATTACTTCGGAAGACATCACCGCTATACATCCGAGAACAAAACGCTCAACATGACGGCATGATACCAATTATCCCGGCATCAACAAATATTTGGTTTAATGTCCAAATTCATGCAGTTATGCCCAACTGCCAATCATGAAACGCAGACACATTAGTCAATGCTAGTAGAAATTTTATGACATGGGTACAGTAGGAAATTGATTGAAGAGAGTTCTTTTCAATAAACTATATTATATTCTAAATGTTTTAAATCTTTATTCATCCAAACTATCTCTCTCTCTCTTTCTGACATGATCTCCTTCATTAAAAGTCAAGTTGCAGCTGTTTCAGAGTAATTGTCATATACTTTATTGTAATGTTTACATTTTATTATATTATGGTTGTATGTATCAAGACCCAGATGCAAATCATCATGCTGATCGAGCTATCCTGAATAAACTATGTTCGTATGAATGAATAAATAAGATACTAATGAGGCAAATATAACACATTCGCCTCTTCACGTGGTGTAAGCTGGATTGGCTGTAATATACCTCTCCTATCATCATGGTGATTGTTGCTATGGTTACGAGTATAGTCTCTTGTATCAGTAATACTATCACACCTCTAAAAGAATTAAAGTTAACGGAATTTGCCCAGCCGCAAAAGAATGGTCTGTTCTTATTCCGGGAATAATGAACGGAGATATGCTTCTTTCTTTAATAGATTGAAGAAGTGGCGCCTCTCTGAATTTTAGGACAGGTAGGCCTATTACCGTTACTCGACAATACTCTTGCATCGGATGTATGTATGTATGTATGTATGTATGTATGTACATGTAACATGATAGCCTGTTCACGAGTGTAATGTGTGCTTGTGCTTTTAGGTGTGTGTGTTTGTGGGTGTGCGTGTGTGCATTAAATAGGCAGGAAGGATAGAGCTTTTCTAAACATGGACAGGGAGATCCACCTACAGCCTCCTCCTACTCCTCCTCCATCATCAAACACACACAACACACGCACGCACACACACACTCATCACATCACAATACTATCCTGATCTTTAAAGTATAGGTTTTCCAAGAAAATTTCATAAAATTTACATTCAATTTCATTTATGTGCATTCAAATTCGTATGTATGTTTGAAGCGTTGATGTGACCCTTGGTCAACGGTCAAGGTATTTCACGTTTAATGCTTTCAAATTCGTTGTAGGTACACAAATAAATGGTCATAAGTTCAAATTCGGATGTAAGCATTCAATTTCACGTTTGGGCATGGATTTCCAAGTTTGTGCATTCAAATTAGTGCGATGGGCTCGATAAGCACTTAAAAGCACTTTCAATTTAATTTTCGAGTAAGCGATTTTCACAGTCAGCATTCATTTTCGTAATGTATAATGTATGAATGCTCCTTTATTTATGAACCTGGTTGCCCAATTATGCGAATCTGAATACTAGGAAAGAGCTGGCGACAGGTGGAGACGAAGCTGAATAACCATTGTCGAAAAGGTATGCGTACTTGCCAAATTAGTCAATTTGAAGGAAGCCTCGATGCCTTTCGATGCCTGAGTAAATATGACGAAAATGAATGCGTTTTAATACGAAATTGAATGACAAAACAAAGAAATCGGCCGGGAAAACCAATGTCAAACAGATACATTATAAAGAGCGAAAATCTTATTTTCTTTTCGTCCTGCTTGAAACGATGAAAGGACAATTTTCATAATTATTTGAATGATCCCTCAGATGAAAACAGATTGCCAGAAAATTGTCACAATCATTTTAATTATCCCGCAGATGAAAACAGATTGCCAGAATAAAAACATTATGAAATCAAACTCTACAATGATTTCACAGCTACCGTATAAGGATATAATCTTTCTTTTTTTCCCCCTCTTTTCTTCTTTCCCGAGTGGCCAACCAAAGAATGTTGTTAAAGGAGTACCACCTAATACGATAAATGGATGAATGCTGCGAAGTGTCTTGTACACACGCGACCGTCAAGCCAACGCAGCGCGCTGTCAGCACGGCTATCTCGATATCCTGACGCACTTTTAACTGTTTAATAAACCGGGATAGTGAGTGGCGTGATGACGTCACAACCTGGCGGCATTGTCATCATTAATGTTGAGTGGTCCGCGGACATCTGACACACTCGGAGGGTGCTGGAGCAGATCGTTGATCGTCCGAAGAGAGAGAACAATGCGGTCGGTTGAGGTTTGGTGAGCGTGCCAGCTACACAGCCTTGTGCGTACACATAGGTTTGTATGTCCTGCCGATTTGTTTCTGCTTAAACCATAATTGAATAAGTTATGTGTCCATCTAAATTCTGTGATTTTTTTTTCCATGCAAAGGTGACGATTTGAGCCCTTGTGAAGCGCACAGCAGTTTATTTGAGCCGATTTGAATTTCAACCTTTCCACGAAGACCTTCAATTCTATTCTGCCGTATAATTGTTGACCTTTAAGTTAAAAGATAAAGAATAGGATATACAATTCAATTTCACTGTAGGTTTGTAGTCTTAACGTTACGGACTTATGACATTTATCCTTATAAAGGGCACCATCCCTGACCAGTTTATCTTATGGTAAAGGCAACCCAAAAACAAACGCATCGTAGAACTTGGCGTCATGAGCAGGAACACCACTTGGGATAAGTTTAGAGTGCACAACAAAACCTTCGCGCCAAGTTGTAGAAAGAATTACGGATCCCTTGGCAAAGAAATATTCGAAACGGCCAGCCACGCTCTCTTAAAGGATGCCTACATTGTTATTTTTACACAAAGTCCGTAACTATTCATCTTGTTCATGGGTGTTACCAAGTATGTAAATAACGAAACTAACAAAATAAGGCAATGAAAAAGAGGTCGTTCTTTCCGTTGTTGCTGATTGCAACACTGCCAATCTGGGAATCGAGATGGTGTCGTGTCGTAACACCAATTCCTATTTGTAAGTTCTGAAAAGCCATTGATACATTTTGATTGGTCATCAACGGTTATTAATGCCCTCGTTGCACATCGCAATGAGCTTCTACTGGTCATTTTTTTTCCTTTCAGACAGTTATATCGTGTTTTGTTCTGTCCACCCCATAAACAGATTTTAAGCTTCATTTTGTGTCCAGTTCTATGGAACTGATTAACACTGTATGGATTTTTAATACCACTAAAAGACTTTCCTCTGTTATAAAGACACACGCGCAACAGGTAGCCTTGATTTATAGACATTTTCTGACTTCACTGTTGACAGTGTGATGTCAACATAATTGACCATGATCTCTATGAACTGACTCTTTTTACATGTTCTGCTTTGATAATCAGCATACATGAGAGGTCTTCTCTTAAATACAACGCATTGTTTGTGAATTGTGTCATCTGTCGAATTTGATCAACGTGCCCTTTCGTTTTGTTTGACGCAACTGCTGCCCGTGAAAACACTGCACACAGTTTGATATTTGATGAATACCCAAACGGAAAAGGAAATGTGATTCAATTGAATCACAATGGCCCACCCTGTCTACTGTATAAAACCAAGGAAATTAAACGGTATCACTACAACGGTTTGAGTCTCTACAAATGCGGAATTACGAAAAGTACAAATAGGAACATGCTCGCTCTCTTCGTGCGTTACCATGTTTATAGATAAATAATTTGTGAGCATTTATCAGCGCCCGCCCGCGAAGTAATGATTCTACAAGAGAAAGTGACCCAAATGTCAATGACGCAAGCATTGCGCCGTAAAAACTTGGGTGGTAAGACCTTTTTAGACGCTGGCCACTTGAATAGGTAACCAAACAGCAAACAGGGCCGAAAGCTTCACCCCGCTAAGTGGTCCTTAACGACTCGAGCGTGCTAATGTTGTAAAGTCGATCCAAAGGTGAGAATGACGGCAGCTATATCGTAGAGAAATAGTTGTATCAAGGCTTCATCTTCTATTCTAAGTCAATACAGAAACCTCTGGACTTTCAAATGGACGTTTAAACTTCAGTCACAGTTTTTATTTCTGTATATTTAAATCCTGATATATATCAAAATTTATTAGTCATCTCTAGACACTTTATGATGTCCTGGCATATCACCTGTCTACCCACTCGTAAAGCTGGTTATTCTGTTTTATATCATTAAAAAAAAAAAAGACATTGGATTATTGAATTGCTCACGAAATGGCTCTAAAGTTCAGTTATTGTGCTTTATTTTTTTTACGCACATTATACACACACACATATTATGTATATATATATATAATTATGTATAAAAGAATGCCTTACACATATCTTACACACACACTACATACACACTGTGGAGCTCTTTAGGGCTTTCACACTGGACTTCCGTAGAGTTGCAGTGTTGCGTACCGACTACGCCAAGCTGACGCTACTCTACGCTGTGGCTACGCCAGCCAACGTAACAATACGCCGAGCTACGGAAAGGGGTACGCGAGGTCTAACGCGGAAAAAAAAAATCAAATAAGTTTTGGGGGTTTTTTGCGTGCTTTTGGCGTAGAGTACAGGGGGCAAGCATACGCAGTATATTATGTATTTACCCAAGTCTATGCAACGCTATTACGCTTCTGTACGCCGTGCCTACGCAATACCTTGCAATACTACGCAATACTGCGCTACATACTAAACGCCAATTCGTACGCAAAGGTACGCTACTAACTCTACGCCAGTCCCACGAGAAATCCTGTGAGTCTCAATCCAAGGACTTAATTAAACACTTCTTTCTCTCATTCTTGCGGTCACTTGCGTCCGTCAAAATGACGTTTATAAGTACAAGGCCAAGCTCGACGTAATAACTACGCAACACTATACGCAACTCTATAATACGCAAGTCCGGTGTGAAAGCCCCTTTAAGGGGCTTTAAAATATTTTTTCTTATACCTTCCTGATTTTAAAACTGACTGTTGCTTGTACGTCTATATCCATGTATACAAGTGTATTGGCCACTCATCGAATATTACAATTGTCATAAAATTGATCCCATCACCGGAACAAAATAGAATACACAAATCTACGCTTTCTGGTTCGATCAATAAGCATGGTGGGACACGGGTAAACACACACACACACACAACACACACACGCACACACACACACACACACACACATGTTTCATTCCCGAGAGCATCTACGGTGTCTCCATTAATCGTCGTTCCCGGACGTGTAAAGAAATGAGATAGATATTGGCAATTCTGTAGAAGGGACGCCGGGGATCAGTGATGATTTGTTTGATGAAAGCTTTCCGGGAACGACTTTACTTACATCGGGGAATTTAACCCCAAGACGGAAAGATATGAAGACAGAAAAAGTAATCTAAAAAGAATAAAATGAATACAGAATAAAAGTAATATCAAACGTGATATAAAAGTAATATAAAATTAAATTAGAAGTGATGTAAACAAAAGTAATAAAAAAGTGATATTTGCGTAAGGTATACTTTACGCAAATATTTTATGTCAAAAATGAAAATGAATGTGAAAAGATGTGAATCAAATGAAAATGTATACTCTCACAGCTGTCATGGCAAGTCCCATACCACTCTTACACATAAATACACACCCATCGCCCTCACAAACACACACACACACACACACGCACACATACAAACAAACAGAGAAATCTGTGATACACGGGCAGGGCACCCCTCCCCTGCATCACATGGGAGTCTGGCACAACGAAATCACAGAAATACTGAACAGGTGCATGTTTCACTGTCCATGTAATTTAATAACAGCTTTGAATACTTTTCAGAATGAACATCTGATAAAAGGAATATTTCAAAATGTTCACAAGTATATACAATATGTCCCACATTTGATAAATTCTGTCTGTACATAAGCTATTAAGTCTTGATCTTACATCACATAAAGCTGTGTTATGTATTTCCGATCTGTCTTTTCAATCAGAAAGTCACAAAATATCATATAGCGTACTTCATAAAAATAAACTTTGTTCACACATATAAACTTTGTTCACACATACTATTTCTGAATGTTATCATGTATACATTATCTCACATCATTTGTGTATGATCGATTGGCCATAATGTTTATGACTAGGAACAACGTAACATACAGAGAAAAAAAAAACATACATCAAATAATGAGAATCGGAACCGAATGAAAGCATTCACTTGCATGCTGATACTTTTCTGGTGAAGTAAGATTTTGCTTTTTAATTCTAGCAAGGAAATATTACGAAACAGGAACCGATGTCGCATGCCTGTATTATCTATACATGTAGTTGTTACTTTGTTGCATTGGAAAAAGTCTAAACGGTGTCCGGTGACGATACTTAATATGGCGGGAATGTTCTGTTATCAAACATTTTGGGTCACACGTACAAAAAATCTCTAATCTGTCTACTAAAGATTTTTCAGTAATATCAAATGAAAATACAAGATAAACAACGATGAAACCAGATATCAATCTGCTTTAAACTTTTTGTTTCCTAATGTATTCTACATGAATGACAAAAGTTCTTTCTCGGTAAGAAATTTGTCTTTTTGCAGCGACTGTATTTTTTTTAGGATCCTTTTCAGATTTTCTCTAGTGTTAACAGTTTAATAAATTTCGCTAAACTTTGAACAGAACAACATCGTAAGTACACATATTGCTTTAAAGATCTGTGGACCATACACAGAGTATCTGAGCTTACATGATGTACGGTGAACTTCCTTAAAACTGAATATTAAATATCACCTTTGACGAGAGTACAAGTCCAGCTTCAGTTTGGTGTGAACAAAACACAAGCACAATTTATCTCAACTTATTTTTGACTAAGGTAGGTGTGACCTGACGAATAGTTTTAAGTATTGTACTTTATACGTCTTGTTCATATCCAGTCCGAAATGCACCTCTTTATACTTCCTTTGTCCTTTGTTTCAGACAGGTAGATATTCTCATTTACCTCCAAAAGTCAGATTGTATTTAGCAGAGAGAAAGAACAGTAATAATGGGTAGTAACTCTCTGAAAAGACACAAATCACTACTTACTGACACATTTTGGGGAAGCATTTTCGGAATCGGGTGAAATGTACTAAGCACAATAGTGTTCAAAACTACGCCAAACGAGGCATAGGCCTAATTGGATATCACCTGATACTTTTTATTCACGTAATCTGCATAAAAATGGAACACACACGCCCTGAGGACAAACACAAGATTTATCGACACTTTGATCTATAAAATCTTGAAATTGTTACGGACCAGGACACATAACAAAAACAAATGACCCTAGGAGATATGGTCTTGTACATAGATCTCATTGCATCAAATGTTTCTTGATGAAGACCATTGAGCCACTAAATTCCAGGGTCCCATTTCACAAAAGATGTTAGAATAACAACTCTTGCTGGAATGGCAACTTCCAATAGTAACAGTCAATAAGGAAGCTAGATTCTCGTCATTACCATGACAATTGCATTCCAGCAAGAGTTGCTATCATATCAACTTTTTATGAAATGGGCCCACGTGTCTTCAGTGCCATGGCAGAAATCCAGCAATTTAGCGGCATCAGGGGTATTCGGTGTATGTTACCATTGGCAATCTAAATTGGCGACATGTGGCCATCATCGAAATCAATAGCTTACCTAGCATACACGTTGCTCATTAGTGTCTCATTAGTGTCTCATTAGCTCTACAGTTGAATCTTTGAAATCAAGCTCATTTTCTACAATCTACACTACTTGTCCTAATGGAATATCAATCCATGAAGTTCCATTCCGTTTACATAGTTTTAGACATAATAAGTCCATCGATTTGAATGACAGTAGGGTGAAGGGTTGTGCGTCAAGTATAATCGCTGACATTTCATGATAATAATTCGTGTTAATTTTCAACCTGTGAAAGATAGCTTCGATCTACTTTGGATATATGCCAGGAGCTGATAATGAAGATCATTGAACACGTGTGTTTAAAGACCAATACCTGCTCGTTTTACAGCACGATACTCAAGACAAGCTTCCCAGAGTCACCCGATGATGCTGCGGACATTTAGGTCAGCCATATGATTCCACACTCCAACATTACTGGTTCCTATCATATTGCACAGGCACAAGCTACGCCTTTTCCAAAGTCCCCGCTGCTCTAATTTTCCAATTCATGAGGAATCTCCATTTAGTTGACGAAGGCACCCG
This sequence comes from Diadema setosum, assembly GCF_964275005.1. NCBI lineage: Eukaryota > Metazoa > Echinodermata > Echinoidea > Diadematoida > Diadematidae > Diadema > Diadema setosum. The sequence goes on from NC_092689.1 coordinate 19,737,679, forward strand.
ATGCCTCCATCGGTAGAATAACTATTAATGATAATTATTTCATTTCATGAAGTGGTATTTGACTTGTTCATATCTCTGTCCATATCTTTACGACACCTATAGTTTCTTACGATAGATTGCTGAAAGTTCATTTCAACGACTTACCATAAATAAGTATGATGGAACCAAAAACTGACATAGCAAAGGAAATTAAGGGAAGTTTGGAAAGATAAAAATCATTAATATTGTTTGCATAATCGGAACATATACTTTAGACTGAGTATCTTTCACGTCATTATGATTTCCTTTGAAGTTAGATTGTGCTTTGTACTTCTTCACAAAATTCTCGAACTTTGCATTACCCTTCCACGAGGAATATCCCTCCCTTCCATATTCAATGTAGCTCTTAGTGAATTTGCTTGCAGAGGACGATCTCCGATACGGAGGAACTCTAATAAAATCTTTGATATGCATCTATGCATACAAGCAAAGAAAGCATACTTCACAGTAGGCTGAGAAAAGAAACAGAGGTCTCTAAATCTGAGTTTGAGATGGATCGATAGGCGTCATTCGAAGAATCAGACTATACTTTGAAATAGAATAATGCCAACGCGCTTTCTTTTGTTCACCTTAATTGCGATTTCCATTATGTACAATACAGAGCTGGAGGATGTTTTAGCAGGTCTAACATGTCTAAAGATGATTTATAATCACACACACAGACACATACACAATAAAAGAATCTAAACATGGCTGGTACATGGCTGGTGACGACACACATAGTACTTTTTCCTGGAACCATGCTGTTAGCATCACATGTGAATTTCGAGTTTTATCGTTTTGCATTTTTTGTTCGCTATTTTTGTTCCAATAATATCATAGTTTAATGATGAATTGCTTGATGGCACTTCGCAGCACAGAGTTAAATTTGGTGATTTGTGACGCACAGATTTGACAATATATAGTTCCTTTATTTAGTACGGTGTGGTAGCCATTACTAGTTACACATCCAAAAAAAAATGTAATGCGGACGGGAGACATGTTTAATTGACTCGCAAGTCAGTGTGTCACTTTATGAAGTGAAACTGCCATGGCAGAGGGAAACTCCACTTCACTCTTCAGTCTGACTGACTGAATGGAGAGAAATAAATGACAGAACAGGACAGGATGTTTTGTTTTGTTTTGTTTTCGTTTGTTTAGGTTCTTTGTTTTTGTTTTGTTTTGTTTTGTTTTGGGTTTTTTTTTTTGGGGGGGGGGTTGTTCGTTTGTTTTTGTTTGGGGATTCACACGTTTCTTGAAGGAGTGAAGCTGGTCACTTATTCCTAGGCAATGAAATCATCTCTTCCTCTAATTTGCATAACGTGAATGAGACCGACTTGGCTATTCATTTATGTCCGAATGTAGTGAAGGTTTCACTGACCCATTCCATTCGTTTTACGAGTCAAGTCGAATCCGTTGTGGAGGTTCACTTTGTTCCTTTGTAGACAGTTTCCACTCCTACATATGTTTTCTGCCATTTTAGTGTGTGGCTTGGCTGGGTTTGCTTTCAAAATTTTTGTCTATCTACAGAGGCTGCATATACAAATTTATGATCCTCGCATTCACATTGTTTTACTCTTCATATGTATACGTTGAGGGGGCACTGTCGCAGTGTGTCTGCAACAATCCATACAGACTCTCCATCTTCACCGACACAAGAAACAAATACAGACAACAAGCCCACAGATTTATAGTCATTGTAACCAAGTCATGTGACTAATATCTAATTTAGGGCCAACCATGAGGTAAATATCAGGTCTACGTCTAACTTCTATAACGTATCAAGTCAGACACTGGTCACACTGTACTTACACCTGTATTTCACCTGTGTGAAAATGCTAAGAAATGGAGACCTCATGGGCTGTGTTTTTATGTGACTAACTGAGAGTTAGTAAATGCCATATAGTATGATGGCAGCCTTGTACATGTACACGGAAGCATTGGGAAGATAAAGACCAAAGGACATCAAACAGGAAGTGGAGGACAAAAGTACCCAATACACAGAATGGTAACTGCAATCGTTATCTACGGTTGTCGAAGTCGATCTCAGACTTTGACCGCTTGCGCTCCCTGAACGATCCCATCATTCCTGTACGGTCGACTTCCTCTAACGTCTCCAAGGAGCTCAGCACGAGGGCGCTACCTCGCCGCTGGTGAGTCAACTGTAGCCTCCTGGCAGCCGCGTGGTCGCGTGCGTACGACGACGGAGAGGACGGCGTCGACCCACCAAATGTGCTCGTGGGAAAATCCAAACTGGAGGGCTGGATTTGGAGGCTAAGCCTTTGTAGTGATCGCTGGCGGTCTACATTGTATGTATTCGTGGGTGTGATTTCATGTTTTTTTCAATCGTCATGGCGCATGAATGTAGGGGAGGAGTGATGTAAGTCGGTGATGGGAAGGCGGGATGGATGTTGGCGGTAGCAATGATAGATTGTTCAGGGTATGGGTTATGATATTAGTGGGGAAAAGGGTGGCAAGGGGATGAGAATGCGGAGGATATTGATTGAAGTTATAAAGAGTTATGGGTTGACCAAAAAAGGATGGATGGAGCAGTGCGGAAACAGAGACATGCTCGTCACGAAATGGGAAAATGAAATGAGAAATTGTGCAAAGATGTTAGGAAGGCGCGCCATTCGGCACACAGAGCGTTGCATTCAGTTCGGCAAGAACGGGGATGAAAAATGACCACAGCGACAATACAGCCGAGTGAATGAATATCCAGCGTGAGCATGATGCGGAACGGTGCGAGTTTTATAAAGACCGGCGGAGTTGACAAGTATAATAGCGCACAGTGCATAACGCCAAAGCAACAATTAACACAGTACGACAGAATATCAGTTTGGTTGAACAGAAATGGTGAAAAAGTAGTTTTTTAATGGTCAGACCCCAAATATTAATAGCAAAGCGATTTGTGTCCCAATTTGTTGGTGTTGGGTTTTTTCGTTTGTTTTTTTTCCAATGGAGGACGTTCAATTTTTCAGGTGAACAAAGCGTATTAAACGGTGAAGTATTCGTCAATTAGAATACGAAGAGAGGGACGAATATAAACGTCCATTACGTTTATTTTATGATGGTAACAATAAGTGATTGTTTTGGAATAATCAAATAGGAAATCGCATGTAAAAACATCACGTAAATCACACATCGACAAGAGGGTTATAGAAAAATAAAACCACACTAGCGTTGTATAGATTATCAAAGCAGGAATGGGTTTGTAACAATAATACAGCAACAGGGTAGAGACGTGGCTTTGTTGGTAATGGAGAAAATGATTTCACATGAAATGTGCGGCAATTAAGAAATAAGATTAAATTATTAACGACAGCTCATTTGAACAGCGAGACATAGTTGGACACAGAAACACATTGCAACAAGCGTGTGTGATTATTATTGTTTAATTTCAGTGGCACATGAGTTGAGGCAGAAGATGTTTGATCGTGGGTTTTAAAAACAGCACACAGGGAATGGGTGAATGAGAGGAAGAAATAACAATAATCAGGTGAGCTTAGTTGAAGTATTACAGAAGTATTGTGAGTCTTTGTACTAAATGCCCTGTAAAAACAGCATGCAGCGTACAACCCGGGTTAATTTGTGGGAAAGGGAGCAAAACAAAAGTAAACATAATAAAAGCAAAGTTAGATAAAACTATTTCTTGAACATGAATAGAGATCGTGAGTCAGTTACAAAAGCAATGTATCGTGATACATCAAATCAATTACGGTCAAAACCTTACAAGTAGCATTTGATATTGCACATACAAATACAGACTTAGACATACACTAACATAATAAAAAACAGACATGGATCATGCACATAATTAACACATGAAAAACTCTAAACCAAGCTTTTTAAGCGTTCACATTTCCACACCTTGGCAAGTTATAGATAGACAAATAATTTCAGGGGAAAAAGACTTTTAGGTACATAAACTGATTATTCAATAAAAAAAAAAAAAATAAAAAGAACCATGATAACATTTCCAAAAATTCACTCTTTTGCCACAGTTGTCAAGTCCAGTCACAACAAAGACAGTATTTTCATTTCTTTTTTTCTCTCTCTCTCTCCTTCATTTATTTCCAGCTAGGGTGGCTAGGGCGACAAACGCGCTCAAAAGGCGTTCTGTCTTTCAACGGTATTCTGTCCGTTTATCCCATCAGTTCGAGACATTTTGTGATCTCTCATCCATTACTATTCGTCTTCGCAGACCCAAGTTTGTTTTCGAACTCGGGCATGGATTCAGAAGGGGAGTCGGGTGTATCGTCGGAAAAGCGCATGCGCATAAACTTTCTCCTGACGTTGTTGATTCTAAAACTGAATCTCGACCTGCGCAGAAACGCCAAACTTGGCGAAGCAAATGCGCGCGGTACGTATCCTGAGGCTGCACGACAATGACGAAATGACAAGTTACAAAGCAATTGACCAATGAACGGAACATGCAGTTCAGCGTGCAATGACACGGATACGTACGATGACAAGGAGCACGTGTGGTAGTTGTTATAACAGGCAAGTAGAAAAGGGAAAAGGAGTGAAATTTAAAAAACAGACAAAATCGGGAAACGTGTTAAGAATTTGGGGAAAAATCAGCAAAGCAAAGGCAAAATATTCTGAACAGGATATCGTGATTTGAACTTGAAAGCAGGCTCTACACTGTGTCTATCCTACTGGGGCAAGCTAAGGGTTAGACGCTCTAAAAAAATTTCGCAGTGTTCTTTTTTTTAGAGCAGACTTTAACATATTAAAGCTGCTGGGACGAAAATTAGCTCCACATACCATGAACTCATTTAGCCTCTACACGTAAAAAGGGCGAGGTTATTCTACGGGAAAGGGTACATGAAATGGCCACACAAATAACAGATATTGATCTTAGAACGTTACTAAATGCTACAGGATTTCTATGAATTACTTGATGTGAAAACTATTGTACAATGGGGTATTTCTTTTTTGAATGAGTTTTTGTGCTCATTGATAAATAAAGACTGTGAACAAACGTCTCGCTTATTATTGATTTCTTCAAGAAAGAAAAGTGAAACTCAAGAGACGAAGAAAGCTGAGGTTTGGGAAGGGCACGTAAAAACAGAAGAAACTGTAACAATAAAAGTTCGAAGACATTTTCTCGAGAGAGCACAAGCGATGGATTCCCCTTTTCTATAAAACAAAAACAAATGCTGCCTAAAGTCACTTTTGTGTTTACATAGCCTGAATCTGATGGCACAATAATGACAAACTGTGCATTTCGTACAAGGAGCAAACACGAATCAATAAACTTTTCTTATCGTTCATCATTGCCACACCCTAGTGCCATGGTACTTTGAATGCAAATAATCCTACCACATTGTATGCTGAAATTGAAATGCAGTGCACATTCCTTCCTGCATTCACAACACCAATTGATAAATATCAATACGATACTAAGAAGTAAAATACAAGAAATATAACAGCAGGTAAACTTATTTCCTTTATCTGTGTGACTGCTCTCTCGTTTCGCTGTCATATTTTGTTTTGCCCGAGTATTGTTCCACTCATATTGTTAATTCTCAAAACCAATGCCCTTTTGGGACTTTATAATATCTGAAAGCCTGTAACAGCATTATGTCGTTATTTGATGCTAAGAGTGCGTATTGAATTGGTATGATAAAAATGGTACTTGTCATACTTTCAAAATGTTCCCAATTCCCCTCAACAGTTGAACAGATCTTTGCGTATCTCTCTCACATTTTAGCCTCATCAAGTTTGTTTGTAGCATGGCAATTTGTGTGTCCTCTGACACTGCCTACCTCTTTCTATGCATTTTGGTGATTCCCTTAAAAGTGTGTTGTACATCTTTTGTGAAATGATTTCCATGCCATGCACACTAAATCCGGCATGGACTGCATAATGATTGTTTCAGGAACAGCGTAGCCAGCGTGGCTGTATTGAAGGAAAGCTATTTGTCGAACATCGAGTGAATAGTTTCACATTGTTTCAAAACTTAATACCAGTGTGCCACAAATGGCTGACGTCACCCGTGGTGTTCTGTCGTTCCTGCCAGCATCCGAATAACATCTCTAAATCTTACAGATTTCATCGCGTAGACAACATTTTAGGTGATTGATTGCGTTTTTGGAAACAGTAGCTTATGACGACATTGTCAGCTGCATTGAATCAGTATACAAAGAAGAAGACGTTTGCTAGAAAGAGGTAGTAATGTGCAGGGAATTTTACAATGTGATCACGTGTCATAAGAGGCTAAGGTGAGACATGCTCAGAGAACTGATGAAACCACCTGCCCTGAGCAGCCTCAAGCTGTCCTTTAGCCTCGGCTTCACCCGGGGAACATACTGACCATGCTTGCGGCCTTGAGACCCGGCCGGGCTTCCAGACGTTCCCTGGCCGTCTTCTTTGGCGTTAGGGTCGCGGGCCGGCACGGCGGGGTCGGACTCTCCCATTCGCAGGTAGAGCCCCTTGGAGCCCAAGAACGGGCAGACTACTTTTGCTAGTAGGAGCTCCAGCTGTACGTACTCCTCCGAAGGCGTAGCTGCCGGGTTACCCGCTTCATGCACGGCGTGGAGGTTGAGAAGCATCTGCGTGATCTCAGGTGGTACCTCGCTGTCGTTGCACTCTGATAATGCTTCTACAAAAGTAAACAGTCATGTATTTCAAAAAGAAAAACGACATCATTATCACAGACATTGCAGCATTTTGCTGCCTTTCTTTGGGTTCAGAACTTTGCAATATTATATGATGTCTCTGCCCCCGGTGCTTAGTCATAATTGCTGTAAATAATGCAGATGGGATTTTATGGCAAAATAGATCCTTAAAGAACACCAAATGAACTTTTTGTAACAGAACAAGAACAAAGCACAAACCACACAAAATTGCTTTATCAGTTGCCATAACTACTATGCAAGTTAAAGTTGCAATGTGACTTCCGACAGTCAAGTACAAAAGGAGACGCTTTCTCTTCTCAGTAATCATCATCATCATCATCATCATCATCATCATCATCATCATCATCATTGTCGTCGTCGTCGTCGTCGTTCTCATGCTCATCATCATTATCATCCCTTTTTAAATCATTCACCGTGATTCGGGACTGATTTTATTTTCCTTTCACCGCTCTTTTCCGTATATACAGGCCGGTTTCCAGGACTCACGAAGATTATATTCAGACCTCGTCTGAATGTGTTTTCTGCACATTGCTGGTGTTTTATTAATCATCTCTGATAGAATATACGCAACTCACTCGATAAGGGTAACTGCAGTACCACATGGTCCCGAAAACCAAGCAGTGAGAGCTGGTACATCGTGTGTCCTTTGGTCTGAAATACAACAAGACGAAGGATTTTTATTTTTTTTTCACCGCGTTATCAAAAGTAACTTTATACAGTCTGCTCATGTTTCCGTGCGTAGTGTAAGATTGACCTAAGACTAGTCGAGTTCTAGCACTAAGCACGTGGTACTTTGTAAAAACCCAAGTAAAGACCGATTGTCATTTATTTTTCTTCGAAAACCTGACTGAGTCTAACTGGCACGATATGTTTTCTACAACGTGATCGTTATCTAATTAATAAACACGACAAATCCTAAATAAGATGGCATATAATAAAATGAGGAAGAATGAGCATCTTACTTCAACGAAAGAGAAAGTTAACAGAATCAATGAATGTGAGAATGCATGGATATGCAGATTTAAGTGATGCTTACAATGCTTCTGAACAACAGTCACAAATCATTTTTTCTTCAAAAATATACTCATCCCTCAAAATCTGCTCATGGAGATAAGAGAGAGAAGTGAAGAAGATGTAAAATTCCGATCGGTGCATCATGAAACGATACTAGAAGGGGAAAAACGAAGAAGGTAAGCTATGCAGACTTAGGAGCGTGGACTCAAAACTACGAAAAGTTTAATGATCATCTTTGTTTTCGTGCTGTGGAAGATATCTTTTTATACATATGATTTATGACATGCTAAGTTGCTTCATTATATTTGACACTTATTTTCGACACTTATTCGAGTTAGTGAATACAGTCATTCTTTCTTTCTGTCATTCATTCATTCATTCATTCATTCATTTCTTTTAATCCCGGTGTTCCCAGAGAATAGGTGGAATTGGGGTATCATAAATTCTGCTATCATTATGAGATGTGCAGAAGGACTTCACTTAATTAGGAAGGGCCTGGTTGAAAACACAGTGAAAAGCAGAATAGTGAGGAGAAGGACACGACGTACCTGAACGGGGTAGAAAATAGCACGTAATGTGGGCAGAATTTCACAGAAGAAACAGTTCCACAGGTCAGCTAAGCTCGAGAGCAACCTTGGTCCTGGTAGAAGAGGTATAATGAAAAAAAAATACAGTACATTTTTAATTAAAAGACACTTTACTCGATTAATTTTCAGTGAAATTGATCTATATATATATATATAAATATATATATATATATATATATATATATATATATATATATATATATATATATATATATATATAATTATATTCTCAATTCAATGGCCTCATTACGAAGGGGGGGGGCAGCTCTATAAAAAAATTTATTTTGTTTACAGTCCTTTTGTGCATGAACTAATGTGCTATCATTTATATTTCTTAAAGAAGACTGGGACGATTAGAACGTTTTTTAAAGTGGAATCATATGAAATGTTTCAAAGATTCAATCAGTCATATTCTGTATTCGCGCACTGCCATCTAATCTATGATGATCTTTATTCCATTTGTTCTGTACACTTTTTCACATGCCGTACACATACCCCATTGAAAACTAAAATGCAAACTTGTCATGGTTTAAAAGATATATTTCATTTCAGACATAATCATTCTGATAAATATACACAATGAACGATTTAAAAGAATACTGAAACTCTATGAACTGAATTTGCAAGAACATTATAAATAGACAACGTACAGGGAAAAATGTCATGACAGGAGCGAAAAAAGCACATTTTACGCCGAAACAGAAATGTGTACGGCAGTTAGTCCGGGCTTAGAATAGCGATATGACAGAAAAAGTATACTTTGAATCGGGTGCTCGTTAGGGACTTGGCGACATACAACTGATAGTAGAATCGACAATCTGTCTTGAGCAACCTTCTGAAACAACCTGAACAACTCAGCATTCCCTACCCTCACGGAGAATTCCTGCTGGATTTTGCGGAATATTACAGACGCTGTCTGACACAATAAACAATAGAGGGCGGCATACGGTTTGCCATAGTTACTTAGATTGCTTCTCGCCTAATACTAGCCCACAACCTACGGAGGAAATACATCTCGTAACGGACAATTCAGCTTGAACCCCGACTGGTCTGCAGGTGGGATAATTCATGCTCAGTATGAAAGCTGCTTCAGTCCGGTTGATGGCGGGACTAACAGGGTCCAGTAAAGTGGATATGAGTGAAATGCTTAATTATCTCGACATGTTTGCATCAATTTAGGAATTAGATGAGAAGCATGGCAAATTGTGTACCCATGGCACTGCATACCTCTTTTTGTGCATTTCTATAAAATTGATTATAACAACATGAGATCATACTCCCGTGAAAGAGCTAGCCGACTCAGAATAATTCATAATCTTATTGTGTCTTTTTTGCCCTCAAAAAGTCATGCAGTAAGATCAGATCTACCTTCATCTATACTAAATGACCCCACCAAAATCAGATACACCCTCTTCCATTTCAAACAGTAAGAAATAGAAATAAGTCTACAATGTTACTTTTCTCATTTGGGAATGATTCTATCAGCCAAATGAGCGTGCAACACGTGGAAATCTTGCTACGGAAACGGTTCGTCATAGGCACGATAAGATGACTTCAGCCTATTATACAAAGCGTTCAAACATTCTACAAACATCAATGTGACATCAAGTCAAAACAAACTTCCGGTATCTAGCTCCATGATTGGTTGAAACTTAAATACAAGGTGGTTATGTCGGTCTTACCTCCATCGTTGTCCAGCGATTCGTACAGGATCTTCATCCCTCGCTGTAGTAAATTTTTCTGTAGAATTTGATAAACAAAAAGGTGATCAAAAAGGTATGGTTTATTTACTGCTACGACACAAGGATTGCAACAAAAACCGGCGCTTAACACAAGGGGTCCGTTTACAATAAGCTACATATTGTTTCATATTGACTTCTTATGGTACTCGATAATAATATTATCAAAGAAGTCAGTGCTCTTCCAGTGAAAACTTACCCCTCCCCCCACCCCCACGGCCGAACACTTCGTTCCGTCAGTATTGTAATGATCCCTGTAGCACACGAAATTGACTCATTTAACCCAAAATCAATATTTTTCTCTTTGTTGTTTTGAGCTTTTATACCCATTACATAAGCCAAAATCACGAGACACGTTTATCTCCATGTTTATTATTTCGTTATTATACCTGTATGTCTATGTATGTCATGAGTAGGTTTAAACACTATAACTGATTCTGTTATGTTGTTGTTAAATTGTTGATGATTCATCACATTAATTCTTTTCATTTTTACAAGATGTGTAGTGGAAAAATAAAATAACTGAAAATGAAACAGATCTGAACATACAGACGTTCAACAGGACATGACTATGCAGGGGAGAATTAAAAAAAAATAACTATGTCTGTCTATGCAGTGTGAAAGAAAGCCATGCGCTTACGAAGGACGGTGCAGGAAGTATTCACACGAATATTCACACTTTTACACAGGGTAGACTGACTTAAACAGTCTAGTGATGTTCAGTGAAGAAAATTGATTTAAATAAGAAAACATTCTGTGAAAGACTGTAAAACTGCTAATGCAACATCATCATGTAACGAGAAATGTTTATTATTATTATTACTATCATTATTATTATTATTATTATTGTTATCAAACATAAGTTTACGCTAAACGACTGGTACCATCAATCCTAATGCCTTACCTTGTAATATTCTGAGATGAAAGACCCAATTTCCGATTTTATAGCCACTCTGAAACGTAAACATGAGAAATTCACTTGAATAACGGCATAAGTAGGCATTTAATACGAACTCGATAGGAATGATAGATGCAGTTATAAACATTTAAGAGAATGAACGTTAAGATTTGTTGTATGAACAGGTATTTGATATCTAAGGTAATAGAAATACTAGAGAAAGAGACAACGAAAGATGAATAGGCAAAAAAGAAAAGAGACGACACAACAAAATGTCACATCAGTTTGAATTTATTGATTATTAGCCACAATGTACCTTCAGATGGATCGATAGTACAACGCCATCTAGCGGTGAATATTCTACAGGAACCGGCAACGTTCCCGAGGAGTTACTATTAGTCACGGTTGTGTTTGCCAGAATGTCTGATTTCCCGGGAGACTTCGGCGTGTGTCTTAATTTGTGGCAATAAAATGTCAAATGGTTGAAAGCTGAGAATAAAACGTTCTGATCACCACTGTACCTCGTGCTGCAACTGAATGCAAACCAAGAAATTCTTGTGTCAGGTAGAATCTTCGCGACTCGCAACTCTAGTCGACTCCATGACTGGCAGCCCACACATTTTAATGTATAGAGCATAAGTAACAAACAACGACAATAATCTGAAATGCTTTACTCCACTAAACACGTCATGGCTGTGGAATTAAAGGCGCATTAACCCCCAGAATGAGAGCTATTTTGACTGAAAGCATCTGAAAAGCCCAATCAGACCTTTTAATCAGACCCTGTGGGCTTCGACAAATATAGCTGGTCACGTGACTGCGTCGACGCTTGCTTATTTAAGACAGGGTTTTGTAAACGAAATGTCACAATATTTCCTTGCCGGGTTTGTGAGAAGTGCATTTACTCGATGGCAATGATGACATTCAGAAGGAGGAACGACTTAAGTGCAATCTGGAATGTTTCACTTCAGGGGATGGTATAGTTTTGGTTGAGATTGGGGATTCAGATTTTAACTTTTTGCGAGATAATTAGATACCACTCATGAAATATCAAAGAGCATACAATTCTTTATTTGATGAAAATCGGTTTTGAAATGGCTGAGATATCACCAAACAAAGTTTTAAAAATGGTCCTAACAAAAGGTGGGTTCCACCTTCTATAGATAGGACCTCTTTGTTTTTGGATATCTCATCCATTTCAAAGCCAATTTTCATGAATTAAACTTTGAATTCCTCATAGAATATAGTATGCTCTTTCATTGTTACAAGATGTTTCCCATTTTCTCACACAAAGGTGGGAAACGTGAAGCCCCATCTCGACCAAAACTATATTATCCCTTTAAGTTTTTAGGGTCTTTTCTGTCAAAAAAAAAAAATGCTTGTACACGATACGATTTAGTGATTGAATCCATTCTCGAATGAATAAAACTCCGGAGTAGTAAACCTTACACAAAAATTTGCACTGAAACTAAAAAGAGTAATAATAAACACTGAATTTGTAGAAGCACATTGGTGCCACATCTAGTAGACTTGTCTTTTGATAGATTGTCTAGAAGGAAAACGATGATGATCAATTCCATTCGTATAAAACCTCATTGTGAATGCATGCAAGCACGTTTACAATGCGACAGGTTGTAGACGTCATAGATATCGGATGACCGTGGAAGAATGAAATATGCATCACTTTAGATACGGACTAAATATTACAGGACTGAATATTACGAGGACGTTACTTACTTGACCATTTTGTTGAGCTCGTAGAGCTCGCCTGGTTGGAGTTTGCGTTTGTTGAATACTGATAGGACCTTACTTTGAACCCTGTGGAAAATGAAAAAGAGAGAGAAAGAGAGCGAAAAAAGTGTTGGTTTTAAGGAATGTCACGACTACAGTGATTATATCTGCGTTCCCCGACTCTGTCAGTATCTGTGGAAAACATATTCCTAATGAATGTATCACGACACGTTGATTAGAAATTGATTTTTCGATGGATTAACATCTGAAGGACGTAGAACTACTATACTGCTTTGGAAATATCATTGAAAAGCGAATTTCAGTTGGCAGTGCACGGTGGCTTGTCAAAAATGTCACGCCAAATGTTGCCTGATTGATCGTATCGCTTCAAAGATTTAAAACCAGATGACGACTTTGTGATCGGCTGAACCCTGGCTGTGCCTGGTATGGCGGTAAACATGAATGTATTCATGGGGGCAAATTACAAAGCAACCCTGACAGAGACGCTCACTAGCACCTTTGACACTGTTTGATAATCATGCAATATTCATCCGCCTGTGTCTGCGAGCGTGTGATATAGTACCAGTGTTTATCTGTTATCGCGTTTGTCTGTGCATTGGGTGTTTGTATGTGTGTGTCCTTGTGTATGTTTGTCTGTGCTAGTTGATTAAATATCATTTAAACGTCAGAAGTAAGATAATAGCAGTTTCTTGTTGTGAATTTGAATATTATAAAGAAGTTATATAGTAACAGCTTGCATCGTCACTTCCCCGTTGACATTGTAACGTTCACATTCGTATATGAAATTATTAAAGGAACATTCCAGACGATTTTCCTAATTTCACATCATAGTACATAAATCGACAGCTCCATGTATAGATTTGTGGAATATATTGTGGTCCTTGAGCAGAGAAACTCCTGTATACTCTGAAAAATCTTAAACAAATTACACTGAACAGTGTTGATGACATAGGAGCCTCACAAATTTCAGAAATAGAGCAGGGTAATTCCATTTATACAATACCACTTGCTTAACAAGTTCACTTGTGTAGAATGTATGCATGCCATCTTCTTTTGTTCTGCTTCCTTGAGCCCCAACTCATACATTCTTATGGTGAGGCTGCCATGTCATCATCCTTGTTCAATGCATTTTGTTGTAAAATTTGAAAACGATCTTTTTCCTCAACCCAATCACTATAAATTCTGAAAGTCTGTACTCGGTATTATAGTTGTTCTAACGTAAAAGTCTGAAAATCATCCGGAGGTCTCCTTTAAAGGATTCTCGGGGTTGGGTTGTTCACATATTTTGTTTTTTGCATTCTTCCCACTGGCATGCATGCTGCTCAATTTCTTTTAACTCCTCTCGTTATGTAAAATTCATGATCGATTTGATTGGTATTCATATATACGAGATCATCCATCATATGTCGCTATTATTGGATTGAACTGACTTGAAATCTGGAGCACGACACCTGATGCTGTGTTGCCATACATTTTGAGTCTCGAGAAGAGTTATATCATCAATCCAGAGTGGTTCAAGTGCTCAGCTTTAAAAGGCTTAGCTCGTGGGGATACAATGCCTTGATGGCGCCACATCGCAGAGAGGCACTTAACTACACAGCATGAGCAGATTGGCTTGTTTTACACGTAACACTCAAATTTAATGCACTCATACCTCTATAACAAAGGTTATTCCTGACTGCTAGAAAACCTGCCCAAGAATTTTGCGATATAACAACAAAGTACGCACTGGATGACTATAGTTTTGAAATGTATTCAGCACGTATACCGTATAGATGACTGGAATAGCTCACTTACTATATAGGTCGGGAGAGAAGAAGTTTCTACAGATTTGACGCATATGCACACCTGCCTATGATATTCTGTGTTCACATGAAGTATCGTGTATTTGCGTGTGTGCGCGTGTGGTGTACAGTCTGTGAATTAATGAATGTTGCGTGCATGGGATAACATAATCACAAAGTGCTCACAAAGCACATGTCTCTATCAAAGCAGTTCATATCCCCTAATGTCGTGTAGCCCCAGAAGCATTTTCTTTAAAGCATCCTGTCGCCCAACTATTTTGGCTTGCCGAATCTAGGATGTGTTCAATATCTAGATGAAAAAGTGTGGTGTTATTGAACTTGCCATGAGGTCATCCTGCATTATTTGACCAACGTCAAGGTACTCCTGGAGGAGGAGTTAACGTAACGTGCTGACACTGACCGTTTCATAATGATAATGGAATATGTGGGGAAAAAAAATCTTGGATCAAGACGGCGGACGGGTTCATTACCAGAACCTGATTACATTGTTCCGCGGCGTCAGAAATGCATTCCTGACGTTTTCAGAACATTTTGCCCAAATCCGTTGACAGCTTTTTGGAAAAGCTGTCTACAGGAAAACATGTATAGACAAACAGAAAACACACAAACAGCAAGCTAAAAACAAATCAGAACAAAAAAACAAAAACAAAAACGTACCCTTCTTGGCAAGGACAACAACGTGGGAAATTTCAAGAGCGTGAGCGAGTTTCTCCCGGGAGAAAATTTGTTTAGTACAAAACCGATAGTACCCCTCGGCACAGCACCTTATACTCAATTAACCTATCAGATTAATATCAAAGCGAGACTGAGGAAAAAAAAAAACCAGCGGAACTCCATGAAACGATAAGGTACCGTATTACGCTATTCGGCGTCGTAGTATGGAATACATTTGACATTGAAATCCCCTGTGAAATAAGCGATGCTTCGTGCACAACAGAGAGTTGAAGCTCCAGCTCAATATTCATCGCTCTCCCCTCCCCCCCCCCCCCCCCGCCGCTCTCTCTCTCTCTATCTCTATCTCTCCTACTCCCTTCCTCTCCCTCTCTGTCAAATTGAACATTCATGAGTAGCGAGATGAAATTAAACTCCGTCACCCTGTCTATATTATATATCGGTTTGATTCACACTCTTGGAGACGGTTGCTTGGCAACAATCAAATCCTGTCAATGCTTCGGAGACCTAGTCTTCTAGCCTTGGGACCCCTGGGATCGTACATTGATGCGCTCGTTTACAAATGTAAGGACAGTTGACAAGCTTAGCGAGTGAGCAAAGACAACTGTACATCAAAAAGCTGGTGATTTGTACCCGCCATGGTTTTAAGTTCACCATCATTTGCTGTTGATTCTTCCATGGTGAATATTAACATCTATATGACATGTTCAACCACGGGCTAATTAAGAAGTACGGCATGATATTTGTGTTTCATCACAGAATGATAAGATCACTCATCGTTCGTTAAAAAAAAAAAGAGAAAAAAAAACACACCAAAACTATAAATATAATGCACTCTGATTTGGCTTTTGGTCTAATATCATTTGACAAATTTCTGGTTTGTGATACATTTGCTGATGAATGAAATAAGTTAGCCTCTTTCATGAAATACTCAATTTTATGTATTTACAATATTAAATGAAGAATATTACATGTTCTGTCCATTCACATGAAAATGGATAAGATTTTTTTTCTTTAATCCACATTGGAAACTCAAAACCAAAACAAAACTGACAAACATTTCCAAACAAATTATCCCTGATCATATTAATCATTAAAATGAATATACAAGTAGATGAGTCAGTTTATCAGTGGTATTACTATGCTTACTCATCATCTTGGAGTATATTATATATATCAAGGAGTAGATGTGAACTTAACATCTGCAATGTGAGTGGATTACGTTTTGTTATGGAAGCTGTCTCGTCATTACACACAAACTAATCTCTACACGTTTGGATTGTATCTCGTTGGAAGACCTGTCCTGATGGACATACGTGCTCTGGAAGTCTGCAGTACTCTACTAGCACTGACTAGCATACATCACGTAAATTATGACATTCAATTTTAGAAATACTCGAATATGATCCATTCTGTCACTACAAAAAAAAAAAGGAAAAAAAGATAAGTTCCTTCTTGCTCTCGTCGGCCGATTTCAACTAACTCTTGTAGCGGTGACATCTGAGACTTGATATCACTTTTCAAACGCTGATAGAGGAGTCAAGGACAGAGAACATGCACTTTTCATTCTATTTTCTGTTTGACCAGGATATTGAAATGATACAGCTATAGTGACACAAAATTGACACAATCTACCGTACGGGACTGGTACTATACTGGTCCATACGACTAAGAACTGATAATGATGACACTTATAAAACGTAATCACAATCATAATGATGAATAGCATCGCACACACACACACACACACACACACACACACATTATATCAATCATCCCTATTCTAATCGATGAGTAAAATTAGGTGAATTGTGAGGACTGAAAGACGCTCCCATCTGACTAAATGCTCTACAATGGTTTTACTAGTCTTAGAAGATGTGTGGGCTCCTTTGATATCACACCTGCTCTGGAGTGGAAAAGATTGTATGAAAGAAAAACGCAGCTGGAGCATTCTTGTGCCCCTTTACTGGAGCCGACTCCAATCGCAAACGTCCGGGAAAACGGGATACCAGTTTGTCTTTTGGCTAGCCACGCTTAAACGGCACCAAGTTTAAAAGCTGTATAGTCATGCTCATGTATTAATGCTGGGTCCCCTGGCAATCTGAGCTGGTGAAAAAAAAAAAAAAAAAAAAAAAACTCATTAAAATCTATTCTTGCGTTAATCTCGTCAAATGCGCCAAATGTAAAAGGAATTTAAGATATTTGATTTTGAATATTGTAAATGTGATATGAATTATTTGCCTTTCACGATGAAATGAATTGCACTAGGCAAATTATGCTCATCGCGGTTCTTTTTCTGGTATGTGGTTATCATTTCTTGTAGCAATATCGGTTTCCTAATGAATTAGTAAAGTGAAAAGAACACTGCATTGGTTGATTTCTCCCTAAATGATTTCCTTCTTCCTCTCTCGCTGTAAGGCGTACAGGGCCAGCGGGTATTTTGATGTGTAATACAACAAAATGACGTAGAAAACAGTAAAAAAAAAAGTTTATCTTATTTTAATGGAAAAACTAAGAACAGTTATATCCTTTTGTCTGTCTATGACATTATTATTTTCGCCATGCACTTCATAGACTGACTTGACTGCAGGCTTTAAGTTGTGTTCTACATCTAAATGTCATCTTCATCTTGCTGCAAGGAGAGCGGTTTTTTACCCTATCTCTTTTAGGTGGGTAGCGGGGAGTCTGGTGGTCGGTGACCGCCGCATCGTACGACAAGCACCTATCGTGCATAATTCATGCAAGAAAAACACGCCCGAGAAAGTCGGGCGACACAATAGAGGGGCCAAGTTCGCATTGCTCTCGGGGGAGTACGGCATCTAATTCTGCAGTCAAGACGAATTAAATCGGTGTGACGGACCCACAGAATGTGCAGCAATTTCACCAGACAGAGCAGAGAGGAGTTCTTCCGTGCAAGCAAGCACAGCTAGGAGCGACAGCCACCATCCCACAGCACCTTGCTACTGTCGTCAAACGTACACGATGGTAGCAACCATTTTGTTATTGCTTCTTTCTTTCTTTTTTTTTTTTTGGGGGGGGGTGAGGTTTATCGTTGCAACTACAATGTCACTTGTTCTTGGAGTTGTGACAAGACTTCTGAAATTATGAACAAACGAGGAGTACGCCCTAATAAAAGAAGAACTTACACCGGGAGTTATTTTGGTTTGTCCCCTTTGTGCAGTCCTCGTCTTTTAGAACCCTTGTTACAATAATTCAAGACTGACAAAAAAAAAAAAAACCCTAGGTAAAGAAAAAGATAGAAGAGGGGAGCAAATTCATGACAAATTACGTTCTAAAGGTGAACCTTTTAAACAGCCTACACCTACGCGCATATGGACGATATCATTTGCCTTGTTCGAAAATGAGAACACCACTTCTATATTTATAGTGAGTAGGCCTACATCGTGATACTTACGATATATCCCCAGCTTAGGAAAAGCGCTATATTATAGTATATACCTGTCCTTTCAATTTCCCCCAGTCAATTTTTCATAATTTGCCGTCTTGATCGCTTGATCCATGGGTTTCATTAAAGCCCCTTAAACCTTGCGATTTTAGTTTCCGTGCTCTTCACTTAGTGTAGGCTATCAATGTCGTGGCAAATTAAGGATACTACAGTACATAGCTTGGCGGAATGTAGGTGTACATTAACGTCCTTACATACCGCTCATTTACGTTTGCAGAGCGACAACTTGCTTTTCTATCTCAGATCTTATGAGAAGTCTAACGAGCTTCTTGAAATCATTCCGATCTTAAAGTCACTATTTACTATTGGGAGCAGTGATGAAAAAGATGTTCGAGTTATCACATATAATGCACATGTATAGTAAAATTGTATCACAAAACATCCCACCGTATAAAATTTCGCAATAAAGCCACGAATTTTAGGAGATACTTGCATCACTAATTTCTCAATAAATCATAACTGTAGACAGTTTAATCGAGAAACGATTCTGATAAAAGTATTCTTCATATTTTGTATATTTAACATTACTTAACATTGATTATACTGATTAACATGTTTACATTAGTGGGTCTATCCCTAGCTCATAATTTTAGAACTATTTTGAAACACTAAGGCTGTGTTGTTGTTGTTTTTTTTTCATGTGCAAATGGTAAAAAGTGGCTTTAATATTCTAATATCTATTGACGATCGTTACGCAACAGGACTTCTTGTTATCAATCTATCAAGTGATATTCACGAAGTCAGCCATCTCCATGCAGTTGTCACCTTTCAATTCAATTCAAATGATTTTATTTCCACATAAAGTAATACAAACCAATATATATAACGCTTACATGAGTACATAATATTTTAAGGAATTTTAATCACATAAGTTTCAACAAAACATGGATATTTGACAATTATAATAATATCAACTTTGTTTTCAGATAAATAAAGAAGTAAGAAATACAATTCTATTTTGTAGCTCTATATGGAAAAGAGAAATTCACAAGAGAAGCATAGCTTGTAAAGGAGTCATGTATGAAAATTTTGATATCATGACGTCAGGCGAAACAAACAGAAAGAAGGGGCTGTAACAAGGACAAGAACGAAAGCAGGGACGAAACAGGCAGGAAAACAAACTAAAGATAGGCATAACAAAGACAGGAAGAGAAACAAAAACCAGTATAGAGAAAATTTGGTTCCTACATGGTATCCTCATTGGTGAGTCATGATAACGTGACAGGAACCATTTTCACAGTTATAGAGCAAGATGGAGTCTTAATGAGATTAAAGGACAAGTTCACCTTCATTGTGAATGCAGCAATATCAATAGAACACGTCAGTGAAAGTTTGAGGAAAATCAAACAATCTGTTCAAAAACTATGAATTTTTGAAGTTTCACTATCGCCATCGCTGGATGGAAAGACTACTACAGCTTGTGATGTCACATGTGTAGAACGATATAAAGAAAATATGAAGAAAATTACACATGTTTTCACTTGTCTTCATGATAAAGGAGTACTTGACTTGTCTCTTTCAGAAGGCAGGGGAATACTATTACCCTTAACATAAGTCAGTGGAAGGCAGGGGAATACTATTACCCTTAACATAAGTCAGTGGCAATTCAAGGGAATGTGCACTTTCTTCAAATAACGACATTTTGTGAAATTCTCTTTTCAGTTTCCTTGTATTGTTCTACGCACGTGACATCATAAACTGTAGTAGTCTTCTTATCCAGCAGTGACTAAGAAGAAACTTCAAAAGATTCGTAACTTTTGAAAGGAATGTGTGATTTTCCTTAATTTTTCACTGATGTGTTCTACTAATGTTGCTGCATTCACTCAATCCTCATGTATATTAAGGTGAACCTGTCCTTTAATAATATCATCAACCCTTATCTTCCTTCTATAGGTAAAATCCTCCATAGGTATAGCACACCACTTCCTTGTTGGATAGAATGAGAAATTATGTTTTCACCGAATATGATTCATATCTTTATCAAATTTCAGTTTCTTTATATCTTTAATGCAAAAAAAAAAAATCCCATTGACTGTCATTTCTAACTAAAACTGTAAGTTGCACAATAGAACGGTTTATATACCTTTCTGCATCACCCATTCCAAAACAACGTCTTAATAATTTACCATTTTCAGTAAAAAAAAAAAAAAAAAAATGAGAGAACAAACGGGTATACGTCACGAGACCGACACCCACGAGTCATACAGCCTACGAGTTATACAGCCCACAAGTCATACAGCCCATGAGTTCGACACTATAGGCAAACAAGGCCCACGAGACCGACACATTGAACCCCGCGTTGTATCTGTCGAACTCGTGGGCTTTTACCTAGTGTCGAACTCGTGGGCTGTAGGACTCATAGACTATATGACTCATGGGTGTCTGTCTTGTGGGATGACCCGGAACAAACATGGGGGGGGGGGGGGGTTGTAATGCTAGTCATCACGTCCCCTCCCGTAAAGAGGTATGGTGTATCATGATTACTTTAAGTGGCGCGTCTTTTTCCCGCGTGACTACATAAAGTTATGGTTTTCGGCACGATGTCTACGTCAGCACACGATGATTTAAAGAGAGTGATTGCAGGTGCATTAACAGGGAAGAAAATGAAGGCTGGAAATATTTCCTTATTTTTGTCTTGACGTTGGCCGCCGGAGGGCATCCTTCCTCCTCTTGTATAAAGTCATTCTGAGTACCTTCAGCTCATATAACTGTACGTTCCAAACCGCGGTGATTTAGAAGATTCGCACTCAAGTCATGTTTGCTCTTTGTGAGATAAACAAGCAGTTCTTCTTCCATCAACGCGTTGCATCGATGTTATTACGTCAGGGGAAAAAAAAAATCTGCCCTTTCTCTCCCTCTCACCTTCAATTCAACTGACGAACATAATAGATGCATACAGACCAACATACACACAAACACAATCCTCCTTTCATTCCCTCCATTCACTCCTTCTGGTTTAATTAATCCTAATGACTCTCATAGAATGTCTCCTCTACATGCGTTAAAACACGTACACATATATCGGTCTGGGCTTCACAAGATGGTATCATACACAACGATTTACCGTTATATTGCCAGTGCTTCAACACACTTCACTCTCTCCCTCTTCACTGGACAAATGGAGAGTGGCCACGTTTCTGTCGTTGTTTTTTTAGGCTGGGGTGAAACAGCGCGGTGATAAACCCATTCCCCAATGTAAAATCACAGTGAACATTTTTTAGCTTGTAAACTCATCGAAAAAAAACGGTAAATGATGGATCCGCACTCATTACCACAAGACCAGCCAGAGCCAAGCACTGGCTCAACGAATACATGAACTATATTATACACTATTACTACTATTATACCATTATAGCAACAACAAGACATTATTTATATCGTATACTCTTTTGAAGCTAATTAACAAAAGTTCAATCGACACAAATAGCTTAATAAAATACTACAATCGATTGTTGACTTTACCACTGAAAATGTCACTGTGATTTGTATTAACTCAACATTTGATAGACTGAAAAGAGGTAGTATTATATTTGACATGATATGCACGTAGCTTTATAGAAACCTATCAATCAAAACCGTGCTGGATTAATAAAATAGGGTACACAATTATACAAGTTTTAGATTAACTTTCGACGGACTAACAAAAAGAAAGTCCGCTTGGGGATGAAAAAAAAATCGGATTCGCGAAGAGAAAATACATTATCTTAACTGGGCACCAATCTTTCTAGATCAGAAATCCTTATCAATTACATCATACACGTTTTGCTGATATACAAACAGATATCTCTTTTTATCATAACATTATTCATCAGGAGAGTGGAATATACCAAACACGTTTATCCAAACGTGTCATGAAAAAAAAAATCACAAACAGAACAAAACAAAACAAAACAAAACAATATGTGCTTTCATTTGTTCCTAATTGCTACTTTTTTGAATGAAAAAAAAACAAACAACAAAAACAACCGTATAAATTAACCAAGGTTTACGTTCGTTTAAAAAAATCTATGGATCTGCTACATCACAGAACCGTTTTCAGGTCGCCAGCCTGCAGATTACAAGCGCGCCATCATTTCATCGCCTGAAGAATTCTGGTATAATGAAATTGAAACAATTCTCTCTTCTAGCCCTTATTCAGCATACTGCACTCTTCAAAACGATGCGAATATCTGTATTAGCATTTGAGACGGTTGGATTGTCGACGAAAAAGAATGTGATTGATTACTCAGGGTAAATCCGATCGACCGATTTATGCCATCTCTTCTGACGCCATCTGGATATTGGACGTTCAGCGATGATTCGTGAAAATGATAACTGCGTGGGAGAAATGAAACTATGGAGATTTGCGTGGACTGATCCTTCCTCGTATTTTGCCGTAACCAAATGCTGGGATTTGACATGACAAAATCAATCGACAACTGGCCACATAAAAAGACAAGTAACTAACAGACATAAAGGAATATAAGCTCTCTATATTTTGGTGATCACCGTTTTTGTTGATTTCTTTTGGGGGGCGTACGTTTGTGTGAACGTTTGTATGTGTCTGCTGTGCTATGAGGAGGGGAAGAGACGAAGGAACTGATTTTTGTCCAGTCTTTATATCTGCGTTATCTTCTCTCCTTCGTCACTATGGAAAGGTCAGAGTGTCTGGATGTGGGTGTCTGGATGTGGGTGTTTTTTGGGGGGAAAACAGTACTCATCATCCTTTTTATGATCAGTATATTGTGCATGGCGGCCGCGTATACCTGTTGGCAATGCCATGAATTCTTCGTTGATTTGAAACTCTCCGCATCTCTTGATGAAGGTCATTACTCAAGAGAGGCAGGCAATTGCAGCCAATCTCTCTCACGCAAAAAGTGACAAATGTCGAGTAATTCGCCTTCACACGGACACCTCCTGCTTCACTGAAGGCTAAACTCACCTACACCATCGTCAGCAAAGTGACTGACTCATCACAATCATGTAAAAAGCTGAGACTGAGATGAATATCTCAAACTGTTATTTGAGGGGAAACCGAAAAGTCTAACGTTGTCGCTAAGTATCGATGGGTAAATCGCTTTATAAAGGGATATTGCAGATTACACGTATGAAGAGCAGTGTCTTTTCAAGATGCCAATTCACGAGAGTGAGCCTTAGATTATGATATACTATGGAGTGAGCGGCCTTGATGAAAATCCATCATCAAATGATTTACGCCCTCAAGTCGTAGCGTTCCCTCGTGGTGGCAGAATCGAGGCTGGGGTAACCTCGCCAACTTATCCCCCCCCCCCCACCGTCCTATATCCCTCCTGTCTCTATCCCCAACTTATATTGCACCCTGTTCTGAAGGCACTAACATATCGAGCCATGGCTGTGCCGCATCTGTTTATACACGTCATGCCTTGGTTTGTAAAACACACGTCAGCCATCACTAAAAGCACGCACTTCGTTCAAGCTCACATCTAGCGTAGATGGAATACATCAAGAAATAACATACTAGGTACAGAATTCAGTTGGCCCACAACTCATTTTGAGGCAATTTGACGCGCACTAAGAATGTGTGCACTTCAATATCACACGGGAAAGATAACAATACGTGCGAACGATAAAAAAGACACTCCGGGTATTTCGAGGCGTTTCGTCAAAAAATGGATTGTAAAGCCACAATGCCTCTAAAGATGATGATATATGTTGTACTGTCCCAGTTGTTAGCACTGTATAGAAGATGTACAGTGTAAATACTAACTGGATCTTCCACTGTCTTTTGATTTACATATTTCTTCTCTCCACTTCCACACGAGATGCAGAAAATTCTACCTAAATACAGTGTTTTACCTCAAGAAAGACTGTTTATATACCTCCTAAAAAGTTAATGAATAGACAGACATGACCATAGGCAAAAAATGGAGGAAAATAAATCATGAATAACAAATTCTTCACAAAGACAGCGTTCTTGTTTAATGTACAATTATACTTTAATAATCATGAAATACGTACAGCTATATCTCGATTGTTATTTATGAGTTAATGTTAAATGTGACTTTTGTATGATTCCAACAATTTGTTGTGTTATTCGTTATATGGAATACTTCGTACTTGTATTGCTATTGTGTTCGACCAGGTTCCTTTTTTTTTCGCTGTTCTATTTTCATCTCTCTAATGTTTTATTTCTTTTCCAAGAAGAGTATATTTTCCTTGGGACATGATGATCTATGTTGTTTTCAGGCAGGTGTTAGAAATACCCGACGAATTAAAGGCCAGATATCTATTTTAATAGAGAAGCAACACTAGACAAAATTGAATCAAATCGATCTGAATTGAAGAGAATTAGAATGGACTGAATTATGCAGCTTCAACTCCCACGTAGAATAATCCCACATTAGCCATTTAGTGAACTACGAAAAAAAAAAAATATCTGATTCATCATTATTCTATAAAGGGTTAAAGGAGGAAAACTGAATGGGTACTTTTCTCGAGGGATTCCAAAGAGAAAGAAAGAGAAAAAGATATAGAAAGGTCAACTTTACAGAGAGGTGGTATCTTTGTATGGCTACTACTTTTCAAATACATTATCATAGTGGTGTCATCGGGGTGCGATATTTCGTCTCTCCTAGAATCCTCCGGGGCAATGGTGTCACTCCTCCTGCTCTCCATCATGCATCTTCTACTTCCCTTTCTGCTTGCTGGTGCCAACCGGACTGTCCACGCTTATTATATACCCAAAAATTATTAAAATCGCCATTGGAATGCTAACAAAACAGCAGCATATAGATTATAGATTACATTCCTTGGCGTAATTTCTCCGTCAATAATTTTGACCAAATCTGCATCATGAACAGATAAAATACTCCAAACTTTGACTACTTCAAACACGTGTGTGTGTGTGTGTGTGTGTGTGTGTGTGTGTGTGTGTGTGTGTGTGTACGTACATGTGTGTGTATGTGTGTATGTATGTGTATTCTCCCTAGTTGCTTTATATTGATGAAGCAAAACTCACACTGTCTTGATTGGACTGTATCCTTTATATCCTATCATTCCTTGCTCGCATGACAAAGAATGCATGTTACAAGGTTGAGAGGGACGAATTTAATTCTGCGGTGTCTTCTGTATGTAGACCTGGGCCCTGTTTTATGAAGAGTTATAATTGATTATATAGTTGATTTCTAGTCTATGGCAGCCTGTGTGGTATGGAAATTTATAATCGATTATATCTTTGATAAAGCGGGGTCCTGACGTGATATGCTGGAATGAATTGTCTTTTCCACTTTCTAATCATTAGACGTTTAGTCAGTTCATGCGCACTGGTTCATAATGAAACAGCCTAATAGGCAACTTGTCTGGACAGTTCCCTTCCTTAGGAGCCTACGCTTGTACAGGGCAGAAAACAAGTTGTACGTGTTTTTGTCATGTCACTGACGAAAAAATAATGAAGCAATTCTAGGAGAGGTACTGCTGTATGTCTTCATTTGATTTATGTTTTCTGGTATACATTTCCACGTTTTGATGATTTGCATATTACTCAAAATGCAATACTTAATGTTTATGTTCGTAAAATCTAATAAAGGTATTGGTCATATTAAACAAAACAAAAATGGAAAAAAATGTCTCAAACAACATAATTATTATAAGAATACATTGCATATACATTAACTTCTTTCTGTGCTAATGGGTCAAATGAGCACAAATTTCACACACAAATCTACGGACAAGAAATAAATATGGCACATAGAGGGTTAATATCATACATGCATGCACACACTCAAACGTAGGAAACACGTGTCGGCGGTACAAATGGGCATAATCGCGGTAACAAAATAGTCTCGCCTCAAATACATTATGATTCCGACTCCATTAAAGTTTCCCCGTGGACAGTTTAACGATTCCCTCCACGATCGATCTATTTCTTTAACGGCATGCACGAGGCAAGAGAAAATCTTCGAATGGTTCCGAGGCGCCTTTTTAACGCGATGCGGAATTCGCCGTTTGCCGTCGTTTTGAAAGAAATAAACTCTGAATAAGACGAAGCACCCTAGAGAGCATGTGCCCTTCTACACAGCTTCCTATTTAATCGATTCGTTGCGATCTGGCGACTGTTTGGTTTTTTTTTCTTCTTCTTCTTCTTCTTCTTCTTCTTCTTCTTCTTCTTCTTTTTAGCAAAGACACTGTCTTGTACCAGTATTCTTAAAACAAACGCGAACATAAACACACACATACGCACATACACGCAGACACAGACAGACAGACACACACACACACACACACACACACACACACAAACACACTTTACCTTTATTTCATCTATCTCAACGTATCAGCCACTGTCAACCTATACCTACCTGTATCTATTTCTCGACATCCCATTTTGTCTCGATTGCTCTTTCTGTCTTCTTCTCTCTCTCTCTCTCTCTCTCTCTCTCTCTCTCTCTCTCTCTCTCTCTCTCTCTTGGCTTGTAACATGTCAGTTTGTTTCAACACAATTGTATAGTGAACGTCATCTTCGATTTCAAACTTTATCCCCTCCCATTATCATATCAACGAAATGCATTACTATTTAAATAAAAGCAATTCGACCTTCCGATGCCGCCTTTCCCAGTTCTTGCTTTCAGTTTATTTTCTGATTTTTTACCTCTCCCAGAATAAATATTCGTACTATTCCTAAATGTAAGTTCTCTGTACATGTACATTCATAATTAAATCGCAAACCGCATAACTAATGTTCCCTTTATCATCAAAATGGAAACCGTAATTACTGTGACTCGTGTTTTATACAAGTGACATCAGCTCTCTGCAAGGGGTCAAACAAAAAAAAAATACAAAGATGTGTTATGTTTGGAGCAATAAATAATACTCTGTGAGGAGGGAAACATTTTGACAGTTCCTGAATGACTATGACTGCTAAATCTTGTTTAAAAATCTTATTGCGATAAATCGAACGAATCCACTGTTTCTTTCGGGAAAAAGAAAGTAAAGAAGAAAAAATTGGCAAACTCTCAGAAATGAAAATATTCGCTGGGCAAGGCATTTGGGCATGTGAAACAAGAAGGCAGAATTATTCAAAGTAACATTATTCAGCCTGTCTTCTTTCATCCCAGCAAATAATAAGCATGCATTCAACTCTCGACTGATTGTCATTTGATCGCACTGAGGCTTTCAAACGTCGTGGTGAAAAACACCTTCAGGCGCGTCCACTGTGCAACAACAGCGACCACTGATACTTCTATACCTCAACATCCACCGAGGATATGTACTGCAGTGAGATCTCGGCTCAGGCTTAAAAAACACAAGCCGTGGTATATTTCTTTGTTTGTTGGTGATGGGTGCAGTTTCCATCACGGCAGTACTTCAGCTGGTGGGTATCAAACCAATAAAATACTCCTATATTCCAAAGAACGAAAACCTTGTTTCGCAATACCCCCACCATTGTGAATACAGAATACCTTGGCAAACCTGAAATTTTGTGGTTTGTCTAAAATGTGAAATAAATACGAATTGCCTCTATTGTCTACGTGCGACACGAGAAAAGTTGCGTATATAGGCTGCTTTACCATGCACCACAACGTACATTATGTTGTCATTCTAAAATTTCTACATAGAATTAGAATACCAAGATTAAACAATAGCACTCACAGAGCTTTTTATTTTGACTTTTAATTAACTGAAAAGCTACTCCTATTAGATGCTTCTGAATCTCACGCCCAGGAAATGTCTTTGACACCATATCAGGCGAGACATAGACGGTTGGCTGCAGACGACTTGTGCGTCGACACGAAGATCGAACTCGTCCTAATTCATATTCATCGTGTTGGGAAGCAATAGAAATGAAAGGATTGCCCTGGGGTTACGTTCATGTGCCAGAGATTCCGTCTATAATGATATTCGCCCGTTCTGGCGGTCACACTGAAGCACACCTTTGCAGATGGTGATGTCGCTTCGCCCACAATGCGTTTTGCCTTGTTTGCTGACTAAAAACGCTAATTGGTTTGGTACACGGCTTGTGTGGTGGTAGGAATGATCCCCAAATTTTGTCTGTCCACGCTATATCGCAGACAGTATCAATCAAGTCTCTACTGGGTAAATCGTGACGTATCAGTCACCACTCATGATCCATTATCAACAGAGCTGCCATGCGTGTTTGGCATCTGCCTCGCCGAAGACGCAGCCAACATCAGCATAATTAGACAGGTTTTTCGACAGCGACCTGCTTGTATGTTCATCTTAATTCTCCTTGCTTATGAGGCTGTTTTGTGGTTAGATTTTCCGTATATCACAAGAATTCAAAGGCAAAATAATCGGAAGTTCATACCACGTAAGACAACACAAGGCAGTGATAGTACAGCAAAGGGCAAAACAGCCCATCTTTCATGCAACCTCCTCCTACGAAAAAAAAAAATACAAGCATTATTTACCGATATCTTTTATTGTACGTCGCCTTTTAGGAAAATCAGATGAAAAAAAAAAGAATGATCAAAGGTAACCTATGGTTAACGTCAAAATTTTTGTCCTTTTTTGTCACAGTTACGGCCATGTCAAAGGCGGATGCTCCTCCATATCAAATACGACATAACTAGCACAACGCACAATGATTATGACGATGATGAAGATGATGATGATGATGATGATGATGATGATGATGATGATGATGATGATAATAATAATAATAATAATAATAATAATAAACAGGAAGAGGAAGATAAAAAAAAAAGAGGAAAAAGGAACTCCTGACAACATCGCTGAGGCAAAGGCCCTCTCTGAGATTATGCTTCTCACTATCTAACAATCATCGTGCCATGGCGTAATCATTTTGTCCCACTTAAGCTTCGTCGAGTGAGTTCAAGCAGCGATCTCGTAAGGTGTTATCAGATGCGGTAGAAGGGAAGCTGTGTAATTCTTAACACTCCAACAGCTGACGCTGTCGCGGGTGACTGGACTCAAGTTTATTCAGAGATGTGGAAGCGACGGCCTAGATACTTTGTGCTAGTCTGCACATGTTCAGCATGATATTTTCATTAGTGTCAGTAGTCCTGTCCAGACGCCTAAAGGAACATAGAAGGGTTGAAACCCCATTCCTTAAAAAGAGAACGCTGGCGACATAAGACTCCAAACAATAATTCAGTTAGATATCTAAGGTTTCTAGAGCAATTGACAAACAAGAATTTAGTGTGTAAGAAAAAGCGACAGTGTATACGTTCATCTGGACACAACAGAAGCACCAAGTCAAAGACACTGTTTTGACAAAGAGAAGGTTCTACATCTAGTGTTTCCTTTTCTTCAGTAGATATGAAAATCGCAACACACACACACACACCCACACAAGTGTATGTGTGTGTGTATGTATGTGTGCGTGTAATATACACATTATATACATTGTGTACATCCTCTTCTACTCCACGGCTAATGCTTTACAGTAACTGCTAGCATTGTAGTGACAACAATTCTTGTGATTGCACTCTGCACTCACTATGATGATCCTAATACTTTATATACAAGCTGTTTCCAAATATGACACTCTGTAATGAATATCAGTGTAGTTGCAGGATGAAATATAGATTTCTATTTAGAACTCAATGCGGTTCAATCCACGTAAAATCCAAGCCATGGATCTATATCAAAGTCATGTGGATCCTGTGATAATTAAGACAAGAGCAAATTACAAGTCTATTGTTATAACCTTCCATCTACTGGAGATCCTATTATGGTTATTTATAATTATTTTGGATACGAATAGATACGAATCAAAACAACGATTATGAAGTGTGTCGACTGTCTCGATATTAAAGTC
Organism: Diadema setosum; assembly: GCF_964275005.1. Taxonomy (NCBI): domain Eukaryota; kingdom Metazoa; phylum Echinodermata; class Echinoidea; order Diadematoida; family Diadematidae; genus Diadema; species Diadema setosum. Next base: position 19,768,035 of record NC_092689.1, read on the forward strand.
CTTTGCTATTAAACAACCATGATACTCAGACACAAATATCTGAGTTTTATCACGCGATAACATCGTCTAAGTAAATTAGTGATACGAGTGTAGATATGACGCAATTTTCTTCTTGTGAGATTTTAACTACAAGGCTATACAGTGCATAATGTTAATCATTAAACCCACTTGAGATATGCAGCGATGTCAACCCGGCACACAGTTCAAAAAAGTACACGTGCAACAGCATGTGGTGAAAAGTCATACATCATGCCCCCGTATTTCAGGGTTGCAAATCGACATCGCCAAACCGTTAAATGTCATTCTTACCACGTGAGTGCGGTACACGAGTGCGACGATGGGCGATCTACTATCCGTGCATGTTGACATATGACTGTTATCTCTAATGAAATGCAATTATCATCAAGTATTCTGCACTTCTCCTACGTCGGTGCGTGTGTTCTACACGGATTTCAAGCAAACGCTGCTGCCTGCATTTGCATGCACAGCATTGCTAAAGATAATATAATGCTGACATTACTCGTCCTACAGCAACCTATTTCCCTCCCACTGCTATCTCCTTAACGTCAGAACAGGTGTATTGTGCCCCCCCCCCCCCATACAGCCCCGAGCCCCAAGCCCCCTCTTCTCTCCAAAGATCTTGTCCCATCACGACATATTTTGACTTCAAAGGAGAGAACGAACCTGCCAGATAATCAAACAGGGACCTCAGGACACGAGAAATGTCGCATCACTTTGCATCTTCCATCACACTATCTCCCTGCATACGAGACGACAAGAAGTTAGCAGCCTTGAGCAGCTCCATGTTCTCCCAGAATTACTTCCACTTCTGTTAACATTGTGAAAGGTTAACGTCTAGCTCTATGTTTCTGCTTGCCAATGAATACAATCACATCGCTTATGATATACGAGTGAATACACAACAGAAGGATGAAAAAATGTAGTGAGTTTCACCTATACACAACGGCGAGATCTTGTCCGAAACCATCTCATAGTTAAGAAAAAGAAACAGCTATGAATTTCAGTTTAAATATCATAAGGTCATTCCTCGCACCGCTTTGCATCCTTCGGTCATTGAGATTTACCAACAATGGACAGTATCCACACAATACGGGAATGAAGCATGCTTACAATACATTTCTCGGTATCAAGTCACGTGAAGTTTCGCGTTCCACGATTTATATTATTCCATGCATTCCTCCTCCCCGATCTGCAATACCCCCACACACATGCACGTATCTGTGAAAGCATCGGCTTTCGATGGAGCTATTAGATTAAATGTCAAAGAGCTCGGAATTTCGGAGCGTGGTGAACAGGTTGTTTCGAGGAGGAAAATATTATAATCTAAAGGCTATACGATGAATACGGAGTACACGTTTGACTAGCTAGCGCACGATGTACCTGAACACTCGCATTACATTTTGCTTATAGTATAGTATACATTTTTTTTCTGGTTCATGATCCTTTATAGCACTATGAATTCCTTTCTGTTCCCAATCATTTTTCTAACTGTTTAGGTAGATAGATCCTCAACCTACGGCTAAGATGAAATAATGAAGAGTAATGCTGAAAATAATGAAGTAGAATTTATTACTCAACATGATACCAAGGGAACACTTTTAATCTACCCTTTCTCGGCACCATGGTCAACGTGATGGTGACGGACTATACTGATGTGCTGCCGAAATTATGAATCGCCGTTAAACTCTAAATACTGCGCTTTGTAAACTAACACGGGATTTTGGCAATATGTTCTGATTTATGTTGTGTCTTCAAGGTCATCTGAGTTATTCTTTACCTGTTTCGTAGCTGTTGTGAATCTTGGGTTTCTGAGTCGAAGAAGGTTTGACTTACCTGAATTACCTATGGTGATGCCCAGTATTATTGTAGAGGGCCATTCAACAGATCCAATCCTGAGCTTGAATAGTTCAATGTGATGTAATAACCACTGAGTGGTCAATTTACGCAATCTGATTTAAATAATCCATTATGCTTCTGTGTCCAATGACCATTTAGCTTAGACTTGAAGGCGTTTAACTGATGTTGCCTCTACAGTATCAGCAAACATGCAGGCTACTCCTAAACTTCACTGTTCTCTGGCAGAAAGATGTTAACCTCTAAAACTAAAGTGCTGTTGTCAAGAAGTTTCTTGTATTCGCAGGTTGTGAAGAAAATTGAATACATTATACGAATTACATAACATATCTGCTGGTTTGCTTCGCTCATCGGAAAAAAATTATCCTTGAACCACGGAATATGGATTTGTTCTTAATCACTACCGTCACAATGACTTTCCTATGGAAATGGAGTATGGTTTCATCTGAGCAGGAACTTACATTCTAGTCTTTTGAAGGTGAGAGGACTTAACCAAGAAATGCTAATCATGAAGTAGTAACGTTACGTGTTCGGGACGTGCAAAAGGGGTAGCAGTAACTTGCAACCTGTTTGATCATGTGTAATTATCATAGGTATAAAATGCTTTGTTTGAGCATATCATGTTATTAGCTAGTATAACAATGTATAAGGACAAGTTCAAGGAATGCCGTGGCAGTTTCTCTCTTTCTTTCTTTATTTTTTTTGTCTTCTTTCTCTTCGTGGATGAGCGTGATCGAGAAGCCGGCAGAAGGAGGCACAATATTGCGGGCTGATGAGAACGCAACTCACGGCCTTCCTCACCACGCTCCGACGACAGACTGAATGAAAGCCGGTTCGGCAGGCCAAACAAGAACATCTAGGGCGACGAATAAATTGTCTCCTTGATGAAACAGAAATGAAGGAGACAGAGACTGATACAAGGCCAAATGCAGCAACATCGGTTTCTGTGAGCATACAGAAGAAGGTACAATAAAGAGACAGAGAGAGACACTGGCAGTCTTGGCGGAGGAATATTTTGGATGTATCTTACAAATCAAAAAGAGAAAAACAACAAAAGGGATAGTCGAGATTCGGGAAGTAGGCTTCTGCAACAGAAGCAGTTGATTTAGAGATAACAGCTCACCCGAGGACGGCGTATTGAACATGTATTTTGCACGGCGAGAGTCACTCCACACATCAACATGTCTCCCGTTCAAGCAAGGACGATTAGAAACATTCTCTGATTTCTTTCATTTCATCTGCAGGTAACAGGATGTGTTTAAATTACACTGGTATTAAAGCTCAGGTAATCGTCTAAAAAAAAACTACAAAGTAAGATATGTCGACATGTTACAATTATTTTTACTGCCAGGAGGAAAACACCATCGTGTCAACTGCGCAGTTGGAGGCTTTAAGAAAAAGAATTCAATATTAGTAAGTAAACAATAAGTAAGTAAACAATGTCGGCTTTATTTCGGAGGTCTTCGTCTCGTATCAGAATAAAAGCTTGAAATTCAAATTGTTAATTCGCTCGATAACACTGATTCGGGGAAAGCTGAATTACTGGTCCTTGCAATTATTGATAAATAAGTGGTAATCATCATGAAAAGTTTTCCAAGACTGTTCATACTTGTTCTGCACTGGCACGGAGTACGCGAGTATAGATTCATTAGTCCTTCCTTATGATAACTGAATATCACTGATAAAAAATAGAAATTCACAAGGACATTTTCTGCTGCAATAGAGCCCATTCAAAACGATGCTTCTGGAGACAAAAATTGTCATGAATGTCAGACTGTTAGGCATGATGATGTTCTATCTCACTATACAGCCTAATTACGACATGATAGAAAGATTCTAGTATGCACAGAACAAACATCCTGTGGCTTCTGATGCTTTAACACAAACCACAGTAAGGCACCGTTTACTGAAAGGGCGAGGAATGGAACATGAGTGCGAAACTTGATTAATAACACTGGATTCGAGTGACAGGGCCCTTGTTACAACACAGGCAGAACTAGCCGAAACGTCTGCCTCATGTTGCTGTTCTTTTCATATATTATACGGTCTTCATCTCATTGGCTGACTAATCACTCTAATTAAAAATTCATAAGCAAAATCTGTTTGGGTACTACTTTCCTGATTACACACAATATCATAATTCAGTCTGAAGAGGAGATATGCCATTCTGGTCATAAATCTGATTTTTATGTACTTGCACAATAAGATAAAATGTTCAAACCTCATTTTCCATTGCCATGTTCCTGTATATGGAAGGTGATAAAGTGAATTAGAAGGTTGGATTAAAAAAGAAAAAATGGAAAGACTGGTTACGAAGGCTGCATAATATAGGTGACACCCAAGTTACGTACAAATTTGATATCAGTCTGCGAAAATCTACTATCTCGTGTCATTCGTCCAGTCTGCTCGAGGTTAGATGACATTACTAGTTTTTTATACAACATCGCCCATTGACTGGGTTAAAAAATCTATCATATAACAAGGTTGTGATTTTCGTAGATGTATAGGATCTTTAATTCTGTTGGGGAACACGTTTTCAGGATGCACTTTCAAAAAAGTGAGAAATACTTTAGAATCTGCGTACTGATTTAAAGTCCTAAATCAGCCGTAAATTTTACCCGCAAAGCTCCTCCGTTGTCACCAATTCGTTCTCTCTCACTTTATTATATCTCCCCCTCCCTCCCTCCTCTTCTCTCCCCTCTCTAAGAATGTGTAATCAAATTATGCACAGACTGTGTTCAAAGACGTGTACATTTTGTTGGTTTTTTTTTTCGGTCAAAATGCCTTTAAACCTAGGCATTAGAACGGGTTTACTATGGGAACATCAAAATACACAGTTCCGAACGCACGACTTGCACTCTAAAACAGTGAGTTATTTGACGCAAGCAGTACGAATCATTCTTCAAAATATTGATCTAATCGTTATATCTAAATTCGCACATTTTTCCTCCTCTGCACGTACCGTTCATTGACATATTCAATTACATGCACAGTGCCATCTTGTGTTTTAATGCGTCAAGGAAAAATAGTCTCGCAACCACACGTCTGGTCTTTTCAGAAGAGCAACGTTCTGCCTACGCCATTTAAATACTGTATAGCCAACTTCTTCTTTTTATATAGCTGTAAATATCCGATTTGGGGATCTTACGGCCACTGATTGCAGCAATTGTTATCAATTACTCGCGTTTATGTGTAATTTCGTCTGCACATGGCTTGATGCCGACCTTTGGGTTTCTCTTATTCATTCAGCGCAAGGCGATTTGCCAACATCATCTCTGTTTCTTCGGGATCATTCGTAACGATTACTAGTACATTGCAGACTAATCACTTATCATGACACGATGGTATGGTAAACAACAACAACAACAACAACAACAAACTAACTCATTATTACGGAAATACTGATGATTATAATTTCATCACTGCCGATAACATTTGCATAGCAAGGGTATCAGTAATAGTTGCAAATGTACACGTTTATTTTCATCACTGCATTTACATCAGTGTTCTCATGTTTCTCATTATCACTACATGTGTATTTAATGTCATCAACACTAGAATAATCAAAATCACCCTACAAGTAAATGCTGTTACTCCAACAAACTCTATAAATATATTAGCTAGTACAACTACTATGAGTATTGTAATCATTATTCACAATATGCAATGTTACGTGCGATTAACATATCAGTATAAAGTAGTTGCATCCGCCACATTTTGTTTTCCCAATATCTCGTGAGCTTTAAGTTGATTTATTGGAGCGTAATGAGCACTAGAAAGGAATGTGAAATTATCACCATCGGCTGAAATGGTTATCACTGTGATTGTGCATACACGTATATACAGGTGCACTGTGTATGTACACTGTACTACATGATTTTTGGGAGTCACCCTTAGTCTATACGTGCAAGACCGCAAATCCGCGAACGGAGAGAGATTTCCATATTCAATTTCGACACGCGCAGCAAAGTGCCTAATATGGCGTCCTTGGGCCGAAATGTCAGATTAATTTCGACATAATCACGAAGCGATTACGAGGCGTATGAAACACGTGTCTGGTGGAGGCCGAGAGGTGAACTGAAGTGGCGGGTGATTGCTTCGCGCTGTTGGGTTAATGATGTAGACGGCGGAAAAATATTGAAGGGTATCGTGTCATCCAATAAGAGTCGAATGTAATTACAATGCAAGCGTGCAGCATCTTTGAAAAGCATGGCGCAAAAGCGACTATAATACAATCATTGCATTAATGGGTCATCGTATTTTTTATGCACCACCACATGAGTACTTAAAGCGGGGTCACTAGTGTAAATAACTGTGACTTTCGGGTTTGTTTTTTTTTTTTTCTGGAAGTAGAGTTGTATTTTCATGAGATTGAATTTGGGTGTTGGTATAATCGGTGATTATACATGTAGGACTACATAATATCATGGAATTAAAGAGAGTTTTGAAATAAATGTTTACGTCTGTCAATAAACAAAAACTAACGGGAATTCGATTTGAGGAAGCATAATAAGTTACGCGAATATGATAACGGTGTTTGTTTTTGACATGTTGCTTTCGTGACTGAAGAAAAATGCGAACGTCTGTCATGCATCTCTCACCGTTTTCACATTGACTACAATGAATAGAGATATAATCAGATTAACAACATGAAAATGATTTCATCAAAATTGGAGATATTATTCTATGGAAAAGGGAACATGTTTGAAATGCATATTGATATTGGTCGCGCCGCATAATGCAAACTAGCTGAGGTGTCGACCAGTTCAATTCACATCACAGAAAAAAAGGGATGTATATACATATCATATGAACATGTATAGGAATTACGTTTTAGCATAACATTTAGCAACTTTACTTCCACCCCCCCCCCCCAAAAAAAAAAGAAAACACACACACACACACAAAACACACGGAGGGGGGAGTAGAGTAACGTTCCTAACTTATTGGAATGCTACCAAAATTTAATGTCAAGGCTACAGTTTCTTATTTCATGGTAAAAAGAGGAAATTCAATTAGAATACGTGTAGGCCTATAGGTCAATAGAAGACTTGTAAAGCCGTGACTTTACGACTTCATCCACTTGCATGTTTTATGTGGTTACTCCGTTTTATCAAAATACGTGCAATTTCTAAATCCCACGAGCTTTCTTGTTTCACGTATACGATTACAATGAAATCGTCCCATTCAGTATGTAGATGTTACGTCATTAATGCTAAGGTTAACCTATAAAGCGGAATTGCACTTTAAAACTTCGTCCTACGTAATTGAAGGAAATTAAATTCATCAGTACTTTTCACAGAATGTATTTGCAGGACCTTTCCATTATGGCGTCAACATAATACTCAGTAGTGCGTATGATGAATAATTAAGAGCTACACGGAGAGTTAAACGTATCGAATGGAATCAGAATTCAGATTCTGCTGCCATGGTAACGGCTGATTTGATAGTTTACAGTAAACTTCCGATTTCTGCACTGGTTCGCAGCACTGCCCTCCCCTACATTGCTGCTTCGTTTTCCTTACTGTATCCCTTGCTCAGTGTGTTATACCGCTATCAAGGTTGATATCCTCGGCATCACTTCCGTTCTTTTATTCCAAACTATATACCTTTGCCTCACTTGAGATCGCGACATGCGGCCACATTAGATGTGGAAAAATACAATACTTACACACACACACACACACACACACACACACACACACACACACACACACGCACACACACACCTACACACATACATACATGCATAGGCCTACATACATACACAAATGAAGTTAAAAAAAATTACAAAAAAAATTTGATTTAATTTGTCTTCATGAAAATTTGTTGGACATGCGCACATGCGAAAGAGGGGAGAGAAAGAGAGAGTGTGCGTGTGTGTGTGCGTGTGTGTGTGCGTGTGTGTGAGTGTGTGAGTGTGTGTGTGCGTGTGTGCGTGTGTGTATGTGTGTTTGATAATTATCATTTTGTCCTATAGATGGATGAGAGAGATATCATAAATTTTACACGCAAACACAAAGGCAGAGATACACGAAATCAAATAATGCGATCTAGACAAGCGAGTTTGTTCATTCGACCACGAGAGAAATTGCCCTGAATTTGTTATACAACGAGTTGAGGTGGGGAAGGTGACGCATTATGCATTGACACTCTCAGCATGACTCGCTGCGAAGACTCTGTTTAAAGGGAAACTCCACACTATGCTCAAGTTGTTTCTACGGTGACAAGAAGTGAAGTCAAATAAACAGTGAAAGATTTACTAAAATTCACACAGTTTTCTCGAAACAGTTGTATATAGGTCATAATCACATTATGATAATCATATGCGGTGATGTTATTTCTGCGCAAGTTTACCACTGAAATTGTCCAGATCCATCTATTTTCTTTCTTTTGTTTTTAAAATTTAGATAATATTAACAGACAATTTTGCATCATTAGCATTAATTAAATGAGTGAGGAGTTATTACGAGTTAGCAAATGATTAATTTTTATTCGGAAGGGTTTATTGCTTGAATATAGAAAAAAATATATTTTCATATCATTTCTCTATTTTTCTCTAGTTCTCAAACCTAACGGACGGTTATCTGGCGATTACATCATCGTTGAGTGTTGTCTTATTTCAGATGCAGATTACAATTATATTGCAATCTAAGCATAGATAGTATTAGTCATTTCTACCTTTGTTTCGTTGCGTTTATTCAACACATTTCATACAAATAAAAAAACAAAAACAAAAGACGAACTTCGAACAAATTAATAACTATGATTTAATTTACACATAAAATTGTTGGGTGCCGATAGGAAGGCAGTGCCTAACCTTTAAAAAAAAAATCATAATAAAATATTAGGCCTAAATATTGTGATATAGAGACATGTTAGGAGGAAAATGCCTACATTTCTACACGCAAATACACACTCTCTCACACACAAAGATGAGCCTTTATGAAAAGTATTATTGCACAATATATCTCTCTATCAGAATTGTTTGTACGTCTACATGAAGACATTTTGAGACAAACTTCCTTTGATATAAAGAGTGGTAATCTACGGTCAAGTAAGGAAATGGAAAGCAAATCATTACATTATATTAAATCAGCATGATTGAGGAACAAGCCTATTTGAATATTACAAGCTGATTTTTATCAATTACACTGGCCTATTCGGAGGTCGTATTCATATTTACGTTTCTAAATCAGTCAACGACAGGGGCATATTATATATGAAATAAAAACACATGATAAAACCATGCCCAGTACGGAATACACTTTCCTTCCTTCTATTGATGACATGAGTTGTGATTACTGATTCTCCTTTCTTGTTTGTTTGTTTGCTTTCGAATCACCATCTGTCTCTACAGAATGAGATATTCTTATTGAGAGACTGTGAAAGCATATAAAACAGAGTTTGCCTTATAAATAATTTCAAATTAGCAAATGTAATGAACGAAGTAACCTGAGATTTGCGCCCATCTCCGAAGCCAGATATGAATTACCGTTTTTTGCCCTTAAATGAAGCTTTCCACCTGACCCTATCGTACCGACACGTTTATGAACTTTGTGCGTTTGAACTTTGTACGAGCACTCGAAGAAAAAGCTAGATCATATCACAAATTGTGGACACATTCATGAATCGTGCTAATAAAGAAGGCTCGACTTCTTTGGGGGGAGAAAAAAAAAAACGCCTTCGTGCAATTTGTGAAAGGATGCTCGGTAGACCTGGGGTATACGTTCGCTTCTCGTCCCTCACACTTGCATTTCACACTACGACTGAATCCACTCACTTTCCTGTGACCCGTTTCAATATGTTTGTAGTCCTTGTTAGTTACAACAGTAGCAGTTACTGCGGCAACAATCTGAAAACTCTCGACTGAGTGATTATTTCCTGGCTGCTGTCATAGCAACTGCGATCTTTGCAACTATATAGAAATTGCAGGCATCTTTGCAAAACACACCACTAGGCTGAGTCTTTGATGCAAAACTTAACAAGACAGCAATGATAATGTTTGATGTTATCTACTCTTCACATTTATGATGATTGCATTGTAACCTCGTATTCTCGTGATACGGACTTAGACGACCGAAATACGAGTTGTTTGTTTGTTTGTTTGTTTGTTTGTTTGTTTGTTTGTTTTTTATTGGAACATATATACAGGACATTTATAATTCACGAACTGGTGATATTTAAACGTAATAACATGCGAGCCACACACTGTCATATGATACCACTTGATATTGAAATAAAGCATATGCCCTCTCACTTGCAACACTTGTCACGTTATCACGAATTTAATTACGCCCACATATTCAAGTAGATACAAATTGTATGCACACTTACGCACAAGCTTCACACTCATGCAAGCACACTGCACGTTTATCCATGATCGCGTCTACTCCCCCTCTCTGTATATTATATGATATGATATAACATGATATAACAAATATAATATTACATATATATATAACTGTTTATAATACATAGTTACATAGACACATAGATATAGATAACTATAGAGAGAGAAGGGTGAGTGGAGAGGAGACGTACAGAGATTGAACAGATATATATCTATGTGTACCAAGAAGCGCAGGGAATCCTGAATTTCTTTCTTTCTGTTGTATTGTGCTCATCAAAAATAAATAAATATATAAATAAATGATGGGCAAAAAGCCAAGATCTTATATATGAGAGTCAACAGCGGAACAAAGTTGAGATCAATTTATCAGCAATCTTATTTCTTATTGTGGTGAAACCAAAGAAGGTCTAAATCCACAGGTTACTCAGTAGGTTTGATCCGGAGAGCTATGCGGAAGCGCGAGAAAAGTCGTATTACACCCGACTTCAGCCTTAGGAATTATCATTAGGCGAAGATGCAGCAATCAACGCGATCTTACAGGAAACACTCCGTATTTCCTTCACGCTAGACTGTAGGTCGCACAGAGTAAAAATGACATAGACAGAAAACAGAGAAATTGAAACAACAACAAGAAGGGTCATTTGTTTGTTTCAAAAGGTCAAATTTACATGTTATACAAACATTATGCTTACTGCTGAAAATGAGGAGGCAAGTTGATGGAACGTCGATCAGCAGGGATGATATACCATAATCAAATTCTGTAGCACTGACTAATTTCTTAAAGTTTTCTTATAAGTGTGCCATCTGCATAATTCATCCCCTTCCCCTTGACGTCATCGTGATTTAATTTTCAGATTTTGCTCTTTTCACTTTTGTTTTTTTTTTAGCATTGATGAGAGCAACACTATAGAAACAAGAACAAGACATCTGTATTTGTTGATAAATGCACCTTGCACTTTTTAGTGCAGTTTTACTTCTGTCCAGTTACGTACATCTCACTCCTGTAGTGTGTGGTTGGTATCAGCAAGGTTCTCTCGTACCTCCGTGGCATCAGAAGGCATCGCTAAAATAAGACTTCCCAGTCTCCCATTATGTAGGGTAGTTTTGCTAAGGAGAACAGCGTGGAAGCTGGGTTGTCCCAGTCGAGTAATCGATGGTAATGGAGAGAAAAATTCCACCACCAGGCTTCTTCGTTATTTCATTACACGCATGACCATAGCTACAAGAACTGCACTAAGAATAATGACTCACAGAAAAAAAAATGCTGCATACCTCTCATGGGCACGCGAAATTGCGAAGTGGGGAATTGATTCTCACAGTTATATAGGACTGATGGATGGGGAGGCCGACTTTTCTACGCTCATCATATCCTCGATTAAGCTGAATTAAAATGACCTGATCGAGTGCGGCATGGGGCATATTAAGTCGCCATTGCCGCCCGTAAGATAGTGTTTCACTGTCAAAGGAAATGACAAGTTGATAGACGACGACGCACACCGAATGCTCAAGCGTGACGGATGACGAAAGCAGGGACGTGGAAAGCTCCCAGATTTAAATTAAGATGATACAGCGGGGGGTTGGACCTGTATTGTTTAATCACGCGCGGGTTAGGCAAGACACCGGCTTCAATATGAGACCAAATCGTCGACCCTTTTGGCCATGTATTTTTCAATGAAAATGTCATTTTTGCTGCACGATCATTTCCAGTAATGAGAATAAGTGATAGAGAAATGAGTGATAGTATCATGATACCTTTCAGCTATAGGTGTAATCATAGGCACAAATACATTGTCACATTTTGGCTGAAAGCATTTAATGAGGAGATAATTTACTAAAGGTGCCAGACTCGATTTGAATGTTCGCGTTAAGTGTCTCCTTTTTATCCATCTAAGTCATATCATAAACAAAGTCATAATTTTGTGGTAGTGTAATCAGTAATTGAATGAATCAATCAACTCCATCTTTAAGTTGAAGTTCAACCGTCCCGTTCTACATCCATTCTTGACAGTGTAACAGGTATGAGTTAAAATGCGGGTAAAATGTCACTTGTCAGGTACATTTCAAGGAAATTCGCGCCAAGCCCGCTCCCTATCTCTCCAGTAGACATAGGTCCATGATATGAAACACTAAAACTATGAAACACTTTAAAAAAAAAGCATATCACCTGCATGATTACCAGTTCGGCTCTCCATTATGTCATCGAACTACTTATACACAGCGTACACTATCGTCGCAGAAGCTTCAGTGAATTTGATGAAAAAAACTCCGGGCCAAATGAATACTATTGCAACCGTAATTACGCAGAGTTTTCAACGGTACAATAAGCTCGATCATTCGCCTATCTAGCTGTGATACAGGGTTAAATACCCAAGTGAACGTGAGGAGGAAAAGGCATATTCATGTGTCATTGGCTCAAAATATTATGTAAGCAAATTATTGTCACACGCCGCACTGAGGTACAAAGGCCGATGTGAATGGTCCCACTAAATTCAAACTGGAATAGTTCTTAATACGCCATGCATACGAAAGTAACTGTAGCATCATCATGTTTTACCTTTGAGCCATTGCAGTACACTCTGTAAAATATTCAAGAAAGTATGTGCGACAGTGTGGATACAGTGTATCTGCAACAGAATGCCACTGGTAGGTACTCATCCATCTCACATACAATGTAGTGTGAATCCTGACATATTCAAAATCAAAATCTGTAAAGTTATCTATGCAATTAAGGCTCGTCAACCTCTTTTGAGTCTTTTTTCCCGTTCTTTTGTAATTTCATTTGCGTTTGGTTCTAATCCGCTACTTTATATACACTCAGCAAAAAAAGAAAAGAAGAAAGTAAACACTTTTTCAAGTTTATATTCTCATAGAATATTTGGCTAAAATTTATGTATTTTAGACCATTAAAGAAAATCTAATCGACTATCAACCTGGTAGATTAATAAAAAGGGGAAACTTTACGCATGAGTTAACATCTTTGCTTTTCTCTTATAATGCACAAAAGTAAAAACGTCGGCCTCATGCCAAAATGGCCTTAACACCATAGACGTTGTACACTGTTATGGCCCTTTTGGCATGAGGCCGACAAAAATTGAAAAAAAAATGAACAAGTTATCATTCATGCGTAAGTGCTCTTCCATATAACAATAAGAACAAAAGACAAATTTAACATACATCAACAAACATCAATTAAGTTGCAAAATCAAACCTATGATCTCTATAATATCTTTGAAGGCAAAAACTTCAAAAAAGGCGAAATGAATAATTTCGTGTTAAATCCAAATTCAAATGAAACTAGAAATGTCGCTACAGCGACTGGTTATACCCCCGCCAAACAACATTTCATAAGCTTTGGTCAAATCAACATTTCATAAGCTTTGGTCAAAACAACATTTCATAAGCTTTGGTCAAAAAACTGAGGAAGTAGTTAAATCCGCCAGATCTTTCCTTGATCTTCTGCCATTAATATGCCGTTACCATGGCAACGTACTTTCGGGTACTGTCGAAAAATGCGTCTTGCACATCTACAACCAAAGGCACACATCTGTACCAAGTTTCATGGAAATTGGGCAAAAACTGAGGAAGTAGTTTGCAACACAAAATTTTCCATCATTTTGGCTCATAATATGTGAGCTGTTACCATGGCAACATACTTTTTGTCACTGTCAAGAAATGTGTCATGCTGACCTATATCCTAAGACAAACATTCAATATGAATTCCATGAGAATTGGAAGAACACTGATGAAGCAGTTTTGCCATGAAGCATTTTGCCCTATATTTTACCAATAACATGCCGTTACCATGGCAACGCACTTTTTGCCACTGCGGAAATATGTGTTTTGCACATTAACATATTCAGATGAACACCTGTACCTAATTTCATAAAAATTGATCAAAAACTGTGGGAGGAGTTCGCGACGCAAGATTTGTACCCATTTTTGCCCATAATATGCCGTTACCATGGCAACGTACTTTTGGGTACTGTCAAAAAATACGTCTTGCACATCTACAACCCAAGGCACACATCTGTGCCAAGTTTTATGGGAATCGGTTGAAAACTGAGGAAGTAGTTCGCGACGCAAGATTTGCAACGGACCGACCGCCCGACCGACCGACCGACCGACCGCCCGACCGACCGCCCGACCGCCCGACCGTCCGCTGATTCCTATATACCCCCTTCAAACTTCGTTTGGCGGGGGTATAATGAGAGAAGACGCAATATCAACAAAATGTGGTAGAAATTTGAATTTATTCAACAAAATTGGAAAAATTGTAAATAATATTTGGTTATTGAATTTGTCTTATGGATTCTTAAATTTACGAAATTCTGTTGATTTAATCATCTTTGTGCCTTTATTCCCTTAGTGATTCGAAGTTTGAGTTGACAGAAAATTCTTATTTTCCCCGTTCAGTTTCTCACTTTGCTTTTGTTTGAGGTTATAAATAGATAAAGAGAACGAGATTTTTTTTTTTCGTCTATTTCATTGTGCTAAAGGGATCGTATAGTTTTGGTTGAGACCTAATTTCAGGTTTCTAACATTTTTGGTGAGATAATGAGAAACCTCTTATGAAATATGAAAGAGCATGTAATTCCATAAGGAATTCAACGTTTATTTGATGAAAATTGGTTTTCAAATGGCTGAGATATCCAAAACAGAGCGATTCTAATAAAGTGTGGGACCCACATTTTTTTTTTACGATCGCTTTGTTTTACCTTGTTTTTGGATGTTTCAGTCACTCCAAATCCGATTTTCGTCAAATAAACTTTGAATTCCTCTTAAAATGGCATGCTCTGCACTATTTCATCAGCGTTTTCTTGGTATCTTGCAAAAAGTTGAAAGCTCAATTCTCATCTCCATCAATACTGTACCATCCCTTTAAGCCTATTTGGTCTTTTGTTATTATTGTTATCTTGAAGGACATATGCAAATGAAAGACAACATGTCCATTTTTGCAATTTTTACTTTTGTGCCTTGGAGGACAAAACATATGTGTGCTCACTCATACGTAAAGTTTCCCTTTGTATTGACCTACTAGGTTGATAGCTAATTGAATTACCTTCAGTATCGTATATGATACATTGATTTTCATCAAAATCTTCTCTGAAAAATATTAACCTCAAAAAAAGTGTTTACTTTCATTATTTGCTGAGTGGGCATTATACTCAATACATTGAAGACATGCAAGTTGCCAGGTTGATTGAACTTTGTCTGATTTCCTGAACATCCTGTTATTGTCACTGTCCATTGCCGTTATCATTGTAATTTTCGCTGCCATTGCGTGGGGAAAAAAGGGCATCATATGTACTAAATAATGGACAACAAACCGTAATGTGAGTAGGCCTATTCACCTCCACTGCATGAGATAAGGAGGTGCATATGATCTGTTTTGAAACGCTCGAATGTATTCAACTAAAAGCAATCGTTAGCTGAAGGCTTCGAAGCTTTTGATTTTTCCATTGGTGTTTGTTTTTTGTTTAGTTTTTTGTTTTTGTTTTTTAATTTTTACTCACAACTATCCTTTTACCAAGCAGGCCCTGTGGTCAACAAAATGGCTCGTTAGCTTGAAGATTCTATTCCTCTCTCCCATTTCAATGCAATATCAATCACTCAGAGCATGGAGCTACTAACAGAGTAGCTCCATGCTCAGAGTACATGCTTGCAACATAATGTTGAATGTAAGTATCTAATTAAATATTGCAACATTAAAGTGACATGACTGAAAGACGTATATGAGGCAAGAATTGTTTCTACTGTTCAACCAGAGGTATACTTCACATCAAAATCTTGCCTATCTTTTCTAATTTACAAGACATTCAGATGTATCAAAGAATGTGATGCCACATTTTCCGATTGAAATGTCACTCCAAGAAATGTTGTCTGCGAAGAAAATGAGAAGGGTAACTGGTGGGAACGCTATCACATTTTCACAAAACTGACACTCTATGAGTGTTGCAATCTGATATCACCATCATCTCACTATACACGCTATACTTACCTCCATTAGTACCAATCCACGCTCCACTCCAAACTCATCCCCTCCCCCTCGCGTCACAAGGGGCTACTCTATAGTACATACGACAACCCTACCCCCATCGTAAACTGCATACTACCCGGCAGCGTATAGAATAACACTGAAAACACCGCAGGCCCTCGAGTGCACTTTGACCGAGCTCGCTTTTGTTATCAGTTTTCCAGCCGAAAACCCGACCTGATATTTACTCAGTATACTAATAAAACAACGCTGTAAAACCAAGGAGGCCTTGGTAAAACACAGTGCCACGTTAATCCACTTGGGTAAAAGTACCCCACGAAATATTTCAGCTGCTCAAAGATGGGATACACTGTTGTTTTCATTGTAATACTAGAGCAAACATGTCCTAACTATGTGTGAACCGCAAAACTATTGTATTCCCGTTCTTGACAATGCAGAAGTCATGCTCCATTAATTTGTTTACCAACACTCGTTCTTTACTGGGAATCTGGCTTCAGACATACGAACTTGCCGGTCCTTTTATTCATGTCGTTATCACACTTTCGCAGAAGGGTAGGCCTTTATTTCTGTCACGGGACATTATTTTCCACTCTACGTTTGTAATGTCATACAACGAGGTCATTGTACCATACAAAAAGGTAGGATGGTGATAAGCTAGTGGAGATGCATATTCGATCCCCGCCATGTTTTCAATTCGATGCGTTTATTGCAAGTAGTTAAGCTTATATCAAGCCAGCTAGATATCAAGTTCAGTGTCAATCCTAAGTTTTAACATCGTAGATTGACTGCACATTGAACACATTGATCATGACGTCAAAATGTCTGGTTATCATGATGAATTGAAGATTGGGATCGCATGCACAGCGGTGCAAAAGAAAAGCTAGAAAACGGAGCAGACGATACGCGCGGCTCGCGACAAGCCACACTTCACGGGACGCTCGCGGGTCACCAACATAATACACGAAGCTATATTAGGTTAACACAGCTCTCTCACCCACCTGCAGCGAGGTAGGCGTAACAGCAAAGAATTCAAGAGGGAAGGTTTGACAAATTTGAGCCACGTACCTGTTCCATTCTTCGTTCCTTAGTCCCAGAACCTGCTGGGGCTTGGTGGAAGCTTCGAATTCCGGTTCGTGCTGCAAAACAGGCATGGCGGACCCCCTTCGAGTCGCTAGCCCGATGTTTGTTCCCACGAACGCCGAGAATCGACGTGCGGTCTTGCCGGGACTCCGGCGAGGTTTGCTCGGTGTGTCCGTAGCGCTGATCCATGGCTGTACGACTCCCGTTCCCCCACCGACGCCACTACTCGGAGATTGGTGGTGAGCAGCCAATAGGCTCAAAGTGGCATGGGGCTCAGCGAAAGACCGGCGTTTCATTGCTGACGGGAGAGCGCCACAGCGGGACAGGTGCTCGGAGTTGGAAGCAGCGAATACCAATATCTTTGTACGTTAGTGTGACGGCATTATGCACGTTACCTGAAAAAATAGAAAAACAGTAAAGGACAAGAAAGATATTTAATCACTCGTATTGACGGAATGATGACAGAGTGCCTCTATCAAACCCGTTTGATGATTTTCACCTTGAGTCAACAAACGTTTGTAGTCACCGGAATAAACAACTAATAAATAATAAAGGCAGAATGTGCATGTTTTGATTTATGAAATATTTGAATTAAAAAGAAAGTAAGAGACTTTTATACCATTTATGTTTGTAGAAAGTAACAGAAGACCATGAATAGGCAAACTTCACATGGACTAGGATAAACATCTAGAATGCAGGTCTTGTCTAATGATTATTATTACTTGCATGTCACAAATAGACAAGAGATATTACAACTTTGAAAATGTTGAAAACGAGAATTTATTTCGCCTGCAGATGTTTTAAACGAGTCGTAAATACCGCAAAAAGGGAACACGTATTTTACTCCCTAAAGATGGGAAGGGATTTGCTCCTTAAAAGCTACATTATTTAATACAATTATTATGCTTCCCACTCTTTAATTTAAAGCAATGCATATTCCAATAACCGGAATTTTTTTTTCTTTTATCATTTAACTATGCATTCTGCACCTACACCTGCGCAACTGCTCCCACTTGATTACTCAATTCTCCCAAGAGAATTACATGTACGTCGCCGAACATTTTTTTTTTTTTATTGAGGACCCATCAATTTACAGCTTAACAGCTCACGATTGCGGTCCCCCACGTTAAGTTATCTCTCTCATTTACTGGAGGAAAATCTATATCTTATTTACATGTTTTGTATATGTTTATTGTACAACACTATAGCTTATGCTTATCGTATATTTGTGTAATATTTTGATTGATAGATAATATAAATTACTGCATTTTTTTCGTTTTCTGTATCTTTAGAATTTGAGAATTTGTGCTGAATTTGTATTTGCTTGAACGCAGAAATAAAACCAAATAAAAACCAATCCAAACAAAAATGGGAACACGGTTGTCACTTCATTTCTTGAACAGAAAAAGACGCACCACTGTTCATGAAGTCACCACAAAACAAATCACATGATCAAAGTACACGCGCTCACGCTCGAATGCATGTATTCCTTATGAAACTCGACAATCAGACAGGAATCGAATACCTTCCAATCATTAGCAAAATGATTTTCAAAGCGACGACTGGTTTCAGTCATCTAATTCAAAACCAAGTCACAGGAGTGACAGCGCCATCTTCTGTTTACCGTCCCGCCTCGAAGTTGCTATGTACAATTATATTTTTTGTGCATGTACAGCCACGGGCATCGTGTTTGATTATGAAATCAATAAAACTCTAATTGCACTTTCATAGATGGGGAAGAAACACACAAACTTTCCAATCGTGCTAAACAGACGACAACCCGAGTATGCATGTAAGGGGACGACCCAAATCTTATGGGAAATAACGAAAACCTGGGTGGTTGTTTTTACTCCGAATGGTCATGAGAAATTAACTTACGTCCTATGCGAGGACGTGATTTGGCTTTAATCTGCACACATTTACTTCAAAGGAAAATATTATTGTTTTAAGTGCGGTTTCTGAAGTGGATCAATATCGCCAAATGAATACGAATTTTCACAAATGTACGTGACGAGCAGCAGCCATGTGACCAATTAGAACACCGCTATATTTTGAGGCCTTCGTTTATAGGATGTCATGTTTGACAGTGCTCTTATTCTGATGCAGTAAATCGATTACTAGTATATGTATTCTACCTTTGCTCTTAAAAGTTTGATTGATCTAGTTAAATTGTTATTTTACTCGTTGTTTTTTGGCCACGCATTCCCCTCTTTGAGGCTACTCTCCTTGAAAGGTCTACGAAGCCAAAATAAAGCAATTGGGGAAAACAATACTGGACAGTCCCTTGACCTGTCACATACGACCTCTGATGACAGTAGGTTGAGATTGAAATGAACTTTGCTTACATAACAGTGCCAGATTGAAACAATGCACCGCTGTGACTGCAATAACTAATCAGATATCTCAGTCTCCTACTTCTCTCTGAAATCTAAAAACTGTTGAAAGCTAATAGAATGTGCCGTGACAGTAAAACGTGATAAGCAATAATCGCTTCATGTCTCGAATGAGACGGGGAAAAATATTGCAACTTTAATCGACTGTTGGGTTGAAGGAGACCAGCAAAAAAAAAAAAAAAAAAAAAAAAAAAAATGTGTTGTTTATCAACTTTGTGACAAATACATTATCACGATCGATAAGAAAACATCACATGACATAGATGTATGATAAACATTCAAGCTAAATGTAAGACAACTGCTTCGGATGAGCTCTACACTGATTTTTAGTTCTCGTGGTCATAGGAGTAATAATGGTCTCATTACAATACTATGACTTTGTTCGCCGAAATCTTTCTCATGTTTGTGTGCATGTGTTTGCCTTATACGTGTTTTCCTAAAATGCGGAATGTCGTTACTAACTGCATGCACAATTTACGGTGTCTAGATTATCAGCAACAGTTGTATGTGGCTATATACGAAGTGGAGTACACGCAACAGATTCGAACAAGATTTGATTTGTGTCAGTGGGATAGAAATAAAATCAGAAAACAGAGATAAAGAATGGTTTGTGCGCAAATGACGGCACCGTCGCGTGCCCATGGTAAACCGCTAAGTTTGCATTAAGATGCCAAAGTAATCCACGGAAAGACAACCTAATCGCAAACTTTTTGAACTTTCTGGAGTTTTTAGAAGAGTCACTTACTAGTTTAAGGAACGCTTGAGGTCTAATAAATACTAGCGGTCTTTATACGGTACTGTGACACCGCTTGTTCGAACTGTTATATGTCATGTAGGCCTAAGTATCTTTGAATCGATATCGATTTTGATGATAATGATAATGATGAGGATGAGGAGAGTAACATCATTTTTATAAAGCACCATTTAACGGTGGAACATTCAAAGACGCCCGGCTCCCAACATTATGTCACATAGTATTCACAAAGTTGTTTTATAGTGAGTTTAATTCTCCGTCGGAAGTATCCTTGACTAGAATGAGGATGTGGTAGAGAAAGGAAAATATTTACACAAACAAATGTAGTAAACTCGCCAGCTCCACACACCTTTGTAGCAGTATTTCTACACTGAAGTTCTCGAAGCCCTCAACACTATACACAGTTTATGTTTTTCTAACATTTGAAAAAATACTAGCAAAAATGATACGTTAATCTCGACAAGTTCACAGGACATGATTTCCTACCTGATTTTAGTCAACGTAAACGACCATATAATTTCCATGACATATAAATCCAAGGGATTGTACAAACGAATATTTATCTATTTGCATTCGATGACCAATAAAATCATTACGAAAATTAATGATTGTCACTGAAATTGCTAGTGTAATCCGATAGAGGGCAGCAAACCGAGATACTTGCAGCAGCAATTGACCTCTGAGTGTAGCACACACGTCACGGGGTTCGGGAAATGTTTGTGGAAATATAATGATACTCAAGTGTCACTATTTTCGAGAGTATCGCCTTTATAAATAGAGACTGGATATGAACTCACTATCTTTGTCCTTCTACAGGATAAATGAGAAGAATTTAAATCAGTCTGTCGCCTTTCATGTTCACAACAAGAGGAATTGGCTATAGCCATGATATGAATGAATAATTACGTTTGTGTGTAGATTATCGATTATATATGGAAAATGAATCTCTGTGTATCAAAGTGTGTGTGTGTGTGTGTGTGTGTGTGTGTGCGTGCGTCTGCCATTGTGTGCGTTTGTGTGTTTTTATCACTTCTATAAGGACCATCTGCATGCTATAAATACTTATATCACCTCTTTCCTTGTAAGATTGATCGCTTGAAACAATGAAAAGATTACAATAAATTTTGGATACCAAATAATGCAAACGCAATTTGATGAAGGTCTGCATCACATTCATTATGTAGTTCGTTTTGATGTTAGAATTTATGAATAATAGATTTTGTACACGGTGGAAAGGAAAAAAATCATATATGATTAAAAAAAAATCATAAATGCAATATTGCCGTCATGGCAGATAAATTCAGTCAGAATAGCGATGCACATAATGGACCATGAAATAGATTTGATTTTTTTTTTTAAAGTTTCAGAAGAGATATGACAATGCCATGAATAAACAAAGTCACATTGTGATCATGGCAAATAAGAAAGGTTTGACATTTGTTAATTTCGAAACTCTGAATGTAAAGTGCATGGTAGGTGTAACTTTTATGGTACGGCTGAAATTCCATGAAAAGCACATGGACATGCTACACATGACACCGTTCCCACGATTACCGTCACAATGATTTTTTTTTTTTTTTTATATATTCCTCATGTTCAGCCTGACAAGATTTACACCGAGAGATGGCGCCATTTCATTGCGAACATTAAAACCATAGCATTCAGTAAAGAGTGAAGCTCTTGCATTCCAACTGTAAAGAAGTAGTGCTCATTATTTTTCAATCTTATATGATTTCAAAGATTCCCGGGAGTTATTAGCGTCTGAAGCCTCTAATCTTCTCTGAATCTTCGAGCAACTTCAACTTTCTTTAATTCGTTCTTGATCTTTAATACCGCCTAGCTTCTTCTTGTTTTCAGGATGTAACTTTATACTCTCAATTTATATTGGATATTCCCTATTCTCGTACTCTTCGCTCAAATTGCACATCATAGAAGCAAACACTATTCTCTGAAAGAGCGTCTCTACATCAAATCAGTAAAGAACATGTCAGCAACACATAAGTAGGCATGAACAAACAGCGAGGGAAGCGTTCTCCCACCGTATTCACTGCCCTTGTGACGGTGCTGTGGTCTGTGGCAGCATTGTCCTAGTGCAAATAATATGATTGGATATAATGTATCAAATACAAACTTTACATTTAGTTCGATATTTATCCGGGGAAGGGTAGTATTTTGATATGTTGGGTGTTTTTTTTTTTTTTTTTCACAGAGCACTTTTCCTTTATTAAAGGCTTTAAAACATGATTATTGAATGAGCCGCCACATGTTGCGCCTGGTTCAGACGATACAGTTGTATTCTACAGTAAGTTAGTGTAAAGACTTCTGATCATGACTATGAAATGTCGAAATAAAATCGATAATTCCAACTAGAGTAGGCCAATTTATTTAATAAGTCATGGTCAGGTACACAATTATGTTATCAAATGTTGCACACTTACCATGTGCATTGTGTTGGACATCTCCGTTGTAAATGAATGGAGAATCGGATGTTATAGATAATCGTGGACGAGGGCGGAGAGGACAGTCAGGGTAGCAAATAACAGTACAGTGTATTGGTGCAATATGTAGCGCGGAGTTCGATTTGCACACGCCATCTCAAACCCACAACCTACCACTACGAACCCTTGGCTCTTAATCCCCCACTCTTCCCCCACTTTCTGTAACTGGAAAAAAAGTGAACAAACAAACAGCCCCTTTGTCCCTACTATTGTATTATCTCCTTTGCTCTCTCTATTCGAGGCTTTTCTCGTCGCTTCCCAGGCATCCTCATCCTCATCCTCATCCCCCTCCTTCCCCCTCTCTTCCTCCATTCTATTAATCCTCTTTCTCTTCTCTTCCTCTGGCTCCTTCAGCATAAATCTCACTCCCCCCACCAACGTACAACTCGAGAATGTTTCCCCAAGGTACAGGTGACACACAAAAGTCGTTACATCCAAGGAATGCAACCAGTTTGTCCTCGCGCTCGCATCTTTTCAGAGCAATCATCCACTATTGTACGTCGGCGTTAATATGATCATCCAAAGTCATTATGTCCTGAGGCCGATTGGGATACGTAAGTAGAAAGGCAAGAACACACGCAAGAGAGAAATAAAACAGAAATGGGAAAAGGACTCTTGACAAAGAGTACAGTGTATGTAACCATGGCTACAGTCTCATAAAACTTTCGTAGACAAATTCTCATTATCTCTGAAGTCTCTCGCATCCGGATAAGAGTCAACGACTTGGCTACATGTAAGACATAGGTTCCAAACAAAATTGCAATTATATCTTGAAGTATAATAGTGATGAAAAACCTTTTATCAAATCATGCCATTGCCATCCCCGTGACATTTACATACGGAAATGGTTTATGCATTGTTTGTAGTAGTTACGTACATATCATGGAAATAATACCCACGGCTAATGACTTCAGTGGCAGACTAGTTGATCAACTGTTCAGCAATAATCATGTTTATGTGCAATGAAACACGGCAAGAGAAATACGCTGAGTGTGTTAGAAATGAACCTCGATCTGTCCGTCGCTATCATTCCGGACGGACCTGGGATTTTTGTAAGATTTCGCTGACGGTTAGAGGGCCGAGATGAAAGATAGAGCGTCGATGCTGTTGACAGAACGAAACGGAACGTGCGAAAACATTTATCCATAGGGCTTTGAGGGTATGAAACTTTCTCTGAAGATTTAGAAAAACGTGCGATCGATTTGCCTGAAGCGTTTAAACAAAGTATATTGGAACAGTTATGTTTCACCACTTTCATTTGAAAGAAGGGCGAAAGCTGTAAAACTAGACAAAACCATGCAAAATGCCTAACTCCTTATTGCAGGCGTCTGAGCGCAAGCCGTGCTATTCTACTGCAGGCAAGAAAACGTGCTGCTTGGCACGGTTTTTTGCGAGATGGTCGTGGACATCCAGTGAGAAGAGCGTGACTTCAAACAAGGGAGTGTAGGTATGACACATTTCAAACATACAGACACATATCACTCCGTCTTGCCCTGGATGATTCGATAAGAAGGAGAAGAAGCAAGTGTGAACAGGAAACAAATTCCAGATTGCCTGCTTTAAACCACATGGCATTTCCTCTTTTTCGACCTTGCTCATAATTCTATCATTGGACATTATGTCCTTTTTTGGTCAAATTGATATGGATGACAGAATAAAAGCGCATGTGTGTGTGAATTTAAGGGTTTGTGAGTTGTCGAGATCATTTTAGAAAGTAAGTTGTAGAAAAAAGTAAAAGCCCGACTGTTGGCCGAAAACGCAATCAACGATGTCAAACTCAAAATACAATGTAGAAGTAAATAAGATGAAGCGTGGTTACTCCCAACAGTCGCTTGTGCATACACCCATATCATGTTAGGTCAAACTCGGGTATTGTGATGTGGTATTAGTAGTGGAGCATCTCTCCCACCACGCCCACACAATTCTTGAATATTCATCATTCATACTCGTATCCGACGGTTCCATCATCAGCAGTGTCCTCTACAAGCCTACTTAAAGTTCATACCTATCTTTCGTGCTCCAGCCTTCCCCGTTTATTCCCCACCCCTAATATACATATACATACACGCACATACATACATACATACATGCATACATACATACATACATAGGGAGTCCTATACATACATACAACACCCTCACTCACACACACACACACACACACATGCAAAACACAAACAAGCAAACAAAGACACTTCCGAACAAACTACGGGGTGTCAATTTGAGGTCTACCCTTCCTCTATGAGATAAAGCCCGATATCGTTATGATGATAAGTCAACGTCACGCCCTATTTTTTTTTTTCATCTGTTACGTTCTAACAATAGAAAATGCTCGCTGCTTTGAAGCACCATCCAATTGCTTACAGATTTTCAAATCGTTTGAGCATTGGTAGATTGGAAGGGTACAGGGACACACAAGTAGTATTTGGCGGTGTTAGAGTAGTAACGAACAGAGTGATAGGCTGACACGCATGAACCAGGGAGGTCTCTTCCCACCTCCCTGCATGAATCGACAATTCAATATTAACGTGTTCACACAGGAAACAAACTTTATACATTGCATTTGTTAGTTCCTCCCGCGTCTATACCATCCGGGTCCTACGCTAACTATACGTATATCAACCTATTTTTGTTGTTGTTGTTGTTGTTGTTGCCTCAGTCCCTTGGCTCAGTTTTGTTTTACTGTTCTCATTTTGTTGTGTTTTCTCCCCAGAAGGGAAACTTTCTTACAAGGCTCTGAAAACGTATGTCAAAACGTCATGCCATGAATGCTGATTTTTCTGTCGAAACGAGCTTTTACTATAGTGTCAAGCAACTGATTCTTTTCGCAGTGACTGTAATCTAGCCGGAAACCATGTATTGGCTATCGTGTAAGTATACTGACAAACAATATCGGTTGGACCCTCATGATTAAAAAACAAAACAAAGATAAAAACAAGACGCAAAACACAAACACTACCCCCTCCCCTCCCCCCCCCCCCAAAAAAAAAAAAAATACCATTCACAGTCAAGAACGTAGGTACACACTCACAAATAATATGAATAGATGTATCGCAAATACTCCTTTTCGTTAAAGGATAAATTTATATCATGTTATGAAGATAATGGATAATTTTCATATTTCGGAGGCTGAAGATTAGTATAAAATAGGCCACTGGTACAACAATCGAGTAAGTGATAACTATGAAGTTTATTCAATCTATAAAAATACAGTCTGCTTGAGATTGTGTATGCTTCTTCGCGTTTTCGTCAAAATTCAGAAAACAACGAGAGCTATAGATATATCAATCCATGGTGGCACATTGAACTGTAATACTACACTTCACATGAAGAATAACGCAGGCTTCTTGACGTTCAAATTCAGGGATGCCAGTTAGAATGAAAGGGAAGGATTGAAATACATATACATAAAGCTACTTTGTACACAAAAGGGCCTGAACTTTCATATTATCAGGGCCTGAATTCCGATTTTGCCTGAAAAACTGGCATTCCTATATGTTCAATGAATATTGTCAGATGTTTGCATTTATATTAAGATGCTGGTATAAGACAACACGGTGAGTCGACTGTCGACCATTTGCAAACACATTACATTGCATATATAAAAGGAAAAGGAAGGCGTTAATATTTAGAAGGGAAATCCCGTGGAAATTTTAGCAGCCAGAGTTCTTCAATCGCACGTAGATTAAAAAAAAAAAGTTACGCGTGAACAGGCCTTATATATTTTCATGAAGGCTTGCGTTATTTATATTTGCGGTTAATCCAAGTTCTTCCCATGAAAACTCCTGCAAGCAGTGTCGATATTGTTGGAGCTTACGTCAATGGATCTGTGCAGCTTCAACCACTACTATGATATTCGAACACGGCGTTTCAAGTTGCGCATTTGTGTACGTCCGGGCAGTGCTTATTCAAACCTCATATTCATAGTCAGCGACCTAGGTCTAATCTCATGAGAGGATTGGCTTGAAACTCTTGCCAATATCCCAAAGTCATCTGGTTGTGCGAAACGCTAATAATTGCACACACGCACACCGCGTCTGTTCTCATCACTTCTGTTCTCGTACCCATCCCCCTCGTTCATCTTCATCTGTTGGATAAAATTAGTTTTGACGTATCTAAGACACGTTACATTTTGAGCCTCATCCATCGATTCAGTTGCAGACTTATTGTTTTGTCTCATTGATCTTCTTTTTTTCTCCTGACTCTGACTTGTCCTCTTCTTCCTCCTTTTCTTTCCTCAGGCCTTTTCTCTTATTTCCTTTTCTTCTTCTTGATCGTCTGCTTTATACCCTTTCTTTGGTGAACTCTTTCCATCCAAATGTGTATATCTTTTTGTTTCTCAGTTTTTATTCAGAGCTGCCCACGTTATTGTGATCATCATGTAGATTGCCGGGAAATAATGATAAAAACCAGTGACTGGGGCATTGCTCTATATGCTGCGTAATGAGGTTCATGTGCCAACTAATATGTAACTCAGCTATCTTCAATCCAAATGTCGGTTTTGATTAATATTGTTCGAAGTAAGAACCGTTTCTACCTATTGTTGGTACACAATGTGAGTTATTCATAACTAAAGGCATGTCAACGGCACATATTTGCTCTCACATATATTGCCCTGCATATATTTTCGTAGAGCCTGATAGTCAAGTCAGAAATAGCAGTTGTCTTGGATAACCTTCGGAAAGGCAGTGCGTTCTATACTTAAGTGATTTTGAATTAAGGTGTTTAGTAAAAGTTCAGCAAGCTCTATACAGCCATTTACTAAGTATGGCATCTTCACCGAGACTGATAAAGTTTCGGCAGCCTCCGTGTATTGAGAGGAGAAAAAAAGAGCTTTTCACCCCTCTCTGCCAAGATGTGGAAGAGCACAACGGGAGATGAAACTCAATATGTGATTCAGATTCATCACCATGGGAACGGGAGGTGGGAAAAATTTGAGAGATCTCGGAAACAATCCGGTCTGGCTGCGGGTAAATATCAGCTGTGTGCCCTGACTCACTGGGATTGCTCTTGCAACTGTAATGGGAAGACGGTCAATTTCCCTAATCTCCTTTCCATAAATGCATAAGTATTTCAACATAGCATATGTGCGTTTACATACACCTATGAACATATCACGCACACGTATTACCTGTGAATTAGCCTGTATAGTGCTTCGTCAGTATAGAAATGCATTTTTTATTTGTTTGTGTTTTGGGATTGTTTTCGCCGCCCTCATTTTCTACTTCGTCTTCTATACCTTTACTAATGGCTCCCCTTACTATTACTCAGCTTATTAGATATGAATTATTGTTCCTTTAGGCATTATACTATCTTTATAAGTAAAATCAAAGCAGGAGATTCGTGATTGCTCCCTTCGATTCCTCCCCCAGCACCCCACCCCCCTTCTTTCATGTGTAAATCATTGAAAACAGATTTTAGTCGTTCTGTCACGAGGAAAGGGCAGTCATAATGATGTATGTTTATTGTTACGGCCCTGCAACATGGAACTTGTCTTAGAAGAGAAAATGCAACAATAAACTGCATTCTATCCCTAAAATAACGATTTATTTGTTTTGTTTGTTAACTTGAGATTTGCAGAGAAAATGTTACTTTACTGAATTTCCTGTTATAGTTTGCTCTGCATTTTCGTTTGTGTCGTGTTCATGAGAAAAAAAGAAAGTTGCAGGAAAAAAAAACCGATGTTGATATCGAAATTGAAATGTGTACGTCACAAAAGGCTAAACTGTTTTTTCTTTAAGTTTCTCATTACCGATGTTATTTTTTCTTTTTTACTCTGTCTTCCACATGACTTTCCATTAATTCTTGTGCTGTTTATCTCCGCATGTAGCCATTTTAGCGTAACGTTGTGCATGTAGCACTTCGTATATTTCTTGTAACTTGAAATTGTTCTCTGTAACTTTAAATCGGTTTCCAGACGCATTCAATTCTTCTGTCAATCCATCCTTCTAACAGGTCTCATTGTCTTCATATCCACCAACAAGTATATAACAATGTATGTGTGTGTGCGTGCGTACGTGTGCGTATGTCTGTGTGTATGTGTGTGTGTAATCAAATCAGTTTATGACTAGCAGAATATTACGGCCGAAAAAAAAATACTGCGAAGGTGAGTTTATTAAAACTAAGGAATTTGATATCTATTCGAAAATCGGAAGGTTCATACGTCAACATCCTATCCAAATCTAAGATTCTAGGAATGTTTCCTCTCCGTTTCATCTTGATATCATTAGAGTACCCTCGGCGCTGCTCATTATTGCTCTCTAAGTCTGTGGAGTTTGCCCGGCAGACGAGAAAGCGTCTACCCTTTAAAAAGAGATTCGTTAAGTTGCGCCGAAGGCGGGCTTTGGAAGATTTCCGCACGGAGGAGCGAAAAAGCTACCCTCGAAGTGTTGTTGTTGTAGTCGTCGTCGGTTTTTTTTTTTAATGACACAGTAAACATAAAGACAAATTGGCATTTTGAAGACAGAGAAGAAGAACCAATATTGTGTGCTATAAGCACATACCGAATCACCACTAAGTGCTAATTGGAACACAAACTCGATAAAACTGTATATATCGATATAAAATGTTTTCTTCAAGATAAGTAATGGAGTACCAAAAAGGAGCATCATTGTTGTTATCATTACCCTGAATAATATTCAGAGCTTATCATTATTACAGTATTTAGAATAATGAACATGATAATGATCATTGTAATCGGAAGACATCACAACTAAATCATCAACAAGGTTTGTCAATTTTCAATGCTCTAAACATCATGACAGAGGAACATGATTATCATATCAGAACCAATATTCAAAAGAGATGTTAATCCAAACACACAATCATACACACACAGATCGGAAGTGCGAAGACAACGTGGTTGTAAAGTGCATCCCATGAAATGTAATTCCATAAAATAAGATTCAGTGATCTGATTTATTGTCCTGTTTTTACACAAAATAATGGAAGCACATATTTCTGTTTTGTCAACAAGAATTAATTCAGCCTGCTTTCAGACCTTCCCTGCTTTTTCCTTAAATTCTTAACGACAGTACAAATCCATACTAAAAATTTGGCTCTCACCGTTATTCGTTCACATTCAGCCTTTCTATTTAATTCAGTCTTCAGCACCGATGAAACTGCATGAGCTCATCCTTCACAAATTGGTCAATATTCAGACAACTGGAAATTTCTGCAAATGATTGATGCATTCATGTCTATGAATTGTCATCGCGAGATAAGTGCTATGCACCAAGTGTATTGATGTTTGTGTGCATGCGCGTGTGAGCGCGTGTGTAAATCAACAGTTAGAGAAAGAAAGGTTGCTGGATAGCCCTCGTAAAAGTATCTTACAACTTACTTCCTTTAAGAGGTATATATATAACATAATTTAAAAGTGTAAAATGTTGTTTTTAAGCACCCTGCCCCACCCCCGACAACCATATTTTTTTCAGTCTTGAAGCGAGTCTAAGTCACCCCCTCTTAATACCCATCCAAGCCCCTCGAAATAATTTATCATCCTCTCGAGGTACGGTTTTAAACCATGAATATTTATGATACAATTTTCCTCTGTTGAGATCTTGCCGCATCCTGAGGCTCACGTGACATTAGTTGTCATGGCAACAGAGTCTTGCTGTCACGAGTGAGTGACGAACGAGGATTATCATTGCTGTTATTGTGCTGTTTCTTTTCCTGATTGTCCTGTTTGTGCACATCTGTCCCTATCATAATAGCCCACGGGTTTGAAGTAGGGTGTCTTGTCTCTGGTGTTACGCTCCTTTTCGATTCTCTTTAGTTCTATTTCTGTCGGCTGCTCGTTTTATGTCGTCCTATGGTTGTTCAGTCTTGTCAGTCACCCATAGCCTCATGATTGCACCTGACGACAGCGGTGTAAGTGAGACAGCGACTTGAGCAAAGGTCAAGGGCGTAGACAGCACTCCTCATGTAACTCTCGTCTCTGTCAGAACTCTTCATCGAATTGTATTGAATGGAAGGATATCGCGTTTCCTACAGAGTATTGATACGTCATAAATTTGTTTAAAAAATTCAGCGTTGCAATCCATATTACACAAATGAGACGAACCATCAAGCTACAGTACTTTTGACTCCTGCTTTTCTTCGAATGCTTATGAGTACGACATTTATAGAGACGCTATAAGTTCTATTGTCCTCAGATTAACTGAAATTTGCTCACAGATTACACAACTCTTTTACCACACACCGCCTCCGAAATGATTAAATTGAGTATTCAGAATCTGCATGTTGACATTAGATGGTGATAATGATGAGAGAGCGGTATACATTTTGCGGATTCGTCTGGGCATCATAATCGGCTGTATTTACATACAAATTTTGTTCTTTTCAGCTTTCCTTTGCCTATATGTTCTTCATATGTCCTCTTTTTGTTGGCTCTGTTCTCTATCATTTGTATCCTTTTCGGTCTCTTTTTCTATCTGTTCATTGTTCTTTCCCTCTTTCCATTCTATCTACATGTTAATTCGAGCTTTGTTTACTGATTGCTGATCAGTTCTTCTGTTGTCTCCTATTTTGAAAGGGTGTATTGATTATTGTTCCAGGTCAAAGTACACACTTTGTAGAATCACATTATAAGACTGTTTTCTGGCTTTGTTTTGCTTCGCGTTTCAACATTGTTTCCGCAGAGATTCGTACATCAGATCTCAAGGCTGGCTTGAAGTGTAATCTTATATTTTAAGAAAAATTCATTTCGTTTGTGAGTTCTTTCTTCGCTGAATAATATGCGAGGAAAGAAGATGAAATTCGATCCGCCACGCCACCTTAAAAGTTTGGGCATTTTTGACGCCACTGGCGTCGTAATAATAGAGACCGGTGACTTTAAGCTGTTTCCACAGCAAGATGCATGTTGATCGGTATACTGTGTGTGCAAAGTAACAATTCTCATTCAACTGTTCAATGACGTCACTATACACGTGCATTATATCTATCATGACTCACACACACGAGCAAAGCGGCAACCACCACTAATACCCCCATTCCACAAAGATTTTCTCTCATTAGTCACTCATCGGAAGCTAGGTTTATCGCTTGCGACCACCCACCGAAGTGTATCGGATCGCAGTCCGATGGATCCGACTTGTGTTGGTTGACTATCAGGTCAGTATCAGACATGTCGTGGGGTGATACGATGAGGCAAGATTGTTCGATGAGGATCACGCTCAACATGTCTGACACTCACCTGATACTCGACCAACACAAGTCGGATTCATCAGACTGCGATCCGATACAATGCGGTGGGTGGCCGGAAGCAACAATCTTTGCTTCCGATGAGTGACCGATGAGAAAAATCTCTGTTGAATTGGGATATATGCATAGAGTCTTCTACCTCTCACCCCTGTTCTCCTCGAGTTATGGTTGAGGGTACTGGGAAGTCAAAATCATCGTAAGAACGACTCCTCATTTATGTTTCGCTGTAGGACCTTCTATAATCTACGCATTTCAGGATACCACTTCATGTCAGCATAATTATATACCACTGCTCCTGATCAATTTTGATCAGGAGCAGTGGTAGGACCTAGTGGCTCGTGACCACAAAATAAGTAAACGACTTGGTGATCTGATATTTAGTGATTGTCCTTTTTACCATCTATCGTTGCTGATATTTCACGTCATTCAGCCGTGCTCGAAAATCAAAACGACACTTTCAAAGCTATAGACGTGACTAGGGCTGGACATTATCGCTTCAGTATTTTGTTTCATGCATGCGCTGATTTTGTTATCGAACGGGGCCCTTTTTTGGGGCTCATCTGCGACTTCCCATTATAAAAGGGCGAGTCAGTCTGCACGCCTCCGCGGATTAGTGACCTAGAAGAGACACGCCCATTCACCGTGGTCGAGACTTCTGACTACGAGTGATTGTTCACCTGCTAATGTCGCTACTCGCGGGCACGTTGCAATCACGCCATCGACAGGATGATGCATCAGTTTTCTCGCAGGAGAATGCATCGCGCGGAGAAAGCGTAATGATTTCAGAACATGATGTATTGCTGTTCTTTCGACACGCCTGGCAAGCAAGGTCCTACGCGTTGCTAAAGATTCCCTAAGCCTAGAATTCATCAATATAAAACTTGGTTTTCTCTCTCTTGCGGCAGCTGTTGTATTCTCAATGTAATCCATTGTCCAGATCACATCACCATGTAGGACCATTCTGGAAAAGATCCTAGAGAGGGGAGAGTTAAATACTCCCTATATAATCAGTGATCATGATATCAATGCGTGATCAAGTACACTGTAACTACCTTTTACTGGAATATTCCATTATTTATCATTATACGTCTTGCTTGAGAAACGAGAAGCCATCGCACACGCACATTCCTCATTTCTGCCTCCCCTCCCCCCTCCCCATTCCCGTCTTGCTAATTAATAATTGATTATCAGATCAATAATGACAACTTCTAAAGTTTAAATCATTGTGGTCGAATTTTCTTTCTGACAAAAAACAACTTATAATTCATAAATTTTTCTTGCTATGTCACTTGGCTCCCTCACTCCCTTTATGTAGCTTGCATCCTGTCTACATTACAATCCAAGTTCACACCAATGCATTCTCTTCCATCTAAAAGAAAAAAAAAAGCCTCACGCCCTGTGGAAATAGTCCTAACTTGACTTGCCGAGATTCATGGCAATGGATCACAAGAATCACTACAAGAAACTTGCGTGTTTCACCTTCAACTCCTTAGGTACGTAAAAGAAGCTCAGTGTATTAAGTGTTGGTTTGTTTTGTTTTGTTTTGTTTTTTACGGTGCTCGCACTTTGATTTTGTTGCACTCTTCGTCAGAAGATATGAACTCATTTTTTTATGCACTGATTGATTTTCGATTGAAAACTTTGTCCCTTCATCAAGGTTTTACACTGAAATACATGGTCAATAGACTTACAAAGTGATGAATCAATGTGTAAAGTATAATCTTTCGGATTTTGTTGTTGTTCTTGTTATTGAAAAGCAATATAATACCTGATATCCAAAAGCATGCCATCATCCATCAATACCAATGCACATGTGAAGCATGCATAATATCTAAGCACCACTCTCATAAAGATCTATGTATATCTAATTTGTCAAATAACTTAATTGCAAAAGTTTGAACCGAATGACCTTTATCTGCTCATGTGAAATCTCTGCTAAACAAATTTGCATTTGTCTAGCAACATTCAACATTCTAACATGTGGGTTATGGGGATAAATGTTTCCTGTGAAGTACAAAATATTAACTAATCGTAAGATTATTTCCAATCTCGAGTTATTATTCAAAATTTTGTGAAGTTCAAGACTATACTTTATGAAGAATACTTGAAATGACTGAGCTTTTTGTTTGTAAAAGGAATGGTAGAGCTGCAGCCGAGCCCCTGTAACCACGACCACCACATAGTGAGACTATATAGCATCCAGAAGTGTGGCCCCAAATAGACTTCGGCCGCGGTCTTCTAGAATTCTAAAATTGTTACTAGTATCGTTGGTTTAATCTGACAGTTAAAAAAAACAAAAAAAAACAAACAAAAAAAAACAACAAAAACAAAAACAAATAACAAAAAAGCAGCAAATGAAAGCTATGACTAAAGAGCTATCTGCGCTGGCGATGCTTGACTTTCAACATCTCGGTGAGTTTCGTGCCTGCACGGCCAACAATATGTATAAACGATCTTTAAAGAAGAGCTCCATTTTCATACTGGTGGAAAACAGGTGGCAGTAAGTTGAACATTTCAAGAACTGTGCCATTGCTTCAAGTTATCATAGAATTACTGTTACCATGAAATATGCAAGCTAACAGCAACTGGGATGGTGAAACTTTACGAAGCAGGATTATGATGTCAACTGCAAGGTGAATTTGGTGGAACTGAAGAGGACCCACAAAGAGAGCAGTTTCCGATCCTTCGGTATGGAGAAAACCTTTGCAGACTTCTGATGGATTGCACCGTGGAAATGCACCCATCCTCAGCCATGTTGACTCTCTAGGAGGCATTCAATCAATTTGACAAACATTAGATCAATCACATGAAGCATAGTCGACGCCTGATAAACAGCAAAGTGTAAAAACGTGGTGCTAAGTTGTTCTGGCGAGTTCCTGAACCGTTTACATAAGCACACTGTGCACAAACTATACCAACTTTACTGTGACAACTTATTCCCTTGATCTACTGAACATAGCCGGTTAATTCAATCGATTTCGGCCAAAGTATCTGTACAATTATATCGTATTTTATTCGTGATAATGAAACGACGTCATATGAAACAAATACAACGCCGGCATACGCCGCATGTTCAAGTTTCGAAACATACCTGTCATAGTTCGTGTCCGTGGTTGATTGCACGGCTCTTAGAGATCAGAAATTAATTTTTGTTTGTTTTCTTACCGATTTTGCATTTGTATTTTATGACGAATGCTGGTATGCACGAAGGGAGCACTTGATTTGATTGAGGGTGTATTTTGGTCTTGGTAAGAAATCGACCTGGATATTACGAGCAAGTACCTAAAACAAGGTGACCGTACGAGACGATGAAAAAGATTATATGGATTCACCCCTTGAAATCGAAAATCTTGCTGGATGTTTATTATTCAGTTGTCAGTGGGTATATCATGTTTCACTGCTGTTCGTAAGAGTCGAGATATGATGCACATACAACGGGGGGGAAAGCATCGTTACACACATCGTTTAGCATGGCGAAAAAACACATGAAGTGCTGGAGAGTCAATAGCAGGCAGTGACAAAAAAAAATCCGATGAAGTCGTAATCTTAATCTCTTGCGTGTGTCTTAAAGATTGACTTGAGTCTCCATCGTGGTTTCTAATCAAAGACCCTTGCCATGCTCGCGCGGAGGACTCGTTAAAACCGCGTCTAATATTTTGCAATCAGCATGTACACCAAACACAACCACTGTTATCCTCTGAAATGACTAGCGAATGATAAATCTTGAGCACACAGAAATGGTGTTACATGTACCAGGATGGCTGTTGAACAATTATACTCCGCCTATATACTCCCATCGAGTCTAAGTTTGCATGGAGAATGGTAATATGAGATGACGGAGCCTTTTCTTGAAGGGAACATTGCAAGTTAGTCATCTCCTTATTACACATCTCGTTTCATTTGAGTGCAATGATCACATTGTGACATGGAGTGTTTGATTTATGAATACAGTGTCATTACAATAATTACATATCTTTCCTCTTTTTTTTCCAAAGTCTTCATCATAGCAAATCTTTCCATATGTCTATTTTATTCAGTTTATTTCTTTTCTTCCGAAATATATGATCAAAAAGGAAATTCATTGTCGATGAACAGGAATTCACCACATACAGTATTTGAACGGTAGTGCTTTAGATGCAACATCCTGGCTGGACATATCAATTACTCCAGTGAAAAGAGAATATGTAAATCTGTGATTAGAATTTTCGAGATGCAGAAGGTCACAATTTTTATACAAAGAAACGCGTTCTCCTATTCTATTTGGATATCCCAACGCAGTACTTAATGGGCATCCATGCCAAAGGTGTGATGCGAAAGGCCTTTGATGTCTTAAATCAATTCGCTACAGATTAGAAAGTGTTGACCAAAAGTAATATTTGCACGACCCATAATGAAAATGCGCTTTTGCCAGAAAAAAAAAATATAATCTGACCAAACAAACTGACATATACATACAGACTCACTTATCAGGGTTATTTTTTTTCTATATATTCAAAATGGAATCAAAGGAAACGTCATATTATGTATTCCTGTTGTACTTCATGCATCCATCATCAACGACATTTAACTATAAAATAAAATTGTTCCTTTAAGACGGAGAAGTATGTAAAAATAAACCAATGATGTGGCTGGCTGTGGTAAGAATATTAAAGAAAAGGGAGAGAGCAGGAGAGAGAGAGAGAGAGAAAGAGAGAGGGGTAGGGAGGGAGGGGGAGAGAGGGAGAGGGAAGAGGGAGGGAGAGCAAGAGAGCCGTGTAACCAACTTTAGGTAAAATTCATTACAAATTCGATTTGGTTTGATTCAAAACCCACAAAATTGATAACTGCGTCATCGACCCGTACAGCTGCTCTGGGTTTTTGATCCTTATTTCTGCCAAATTGGAATTTACCAGAAGAGGAAGGAACGTAGGCTGGTAGTTAGAGGCAAACTAATGAAATTGATATTGCGCTATGTAGGGCAGTATCTTGAAATATGCGCAGTTATTACACGCATGGGAATCGCATGGCTCGCATGAGAGATGTGTACATAGTGCTGCTGATTGTTTGTGTACCTTGGGGTACAAGATGACCATTTTGTTGCTTCTTCCGTTGATGTCTTACATGACGTGGAAAGCATTTCTAGTATTCACCCATTTTCCTGGCTAGTATTATAAATTCAAGACACATTCCAATCCAATTCTCCTTCTTACTTTTAACTCCCTTCCGCGTTTGTTACTCCATGAGTGGAGGGCCTATGAATCATTCACTTCACGCCAAAATTAACTCTATCACTGCTGATGGGATTGTATCTTTTCCCACTTGGATATAGTGGATGCTTTATTCACGGACAATAGCAACTGCAGTGGGTGATGTAAAATGGATAGACTTGATGATTAGTAACGTCATGCTCTGGGTATTTGATTAAGTAATATCAGCGGTGTGAATACTATCCGCACCGGTTACCAGAGACGAAGTGCGATAATATAGGAATAAAGATTAAGATAGAGATTATATTATATACAGTGGATTGTACATTGTACAGTACATTGTAATCTATATATTGATGTTTTCTAAGGCATTACTGAAAAGAATTCTGATTCATGTATATAAAAATATGTTGAATAAGATGAATCAACAACCAACAAATAAAAACAAAGTATGCAAAATATGAGCGAGGCAATCGCTTCATGAAAAGGTTCATGTGTAACTGGAGGGGTGTTTCCTGAAATTCATCACCATCATCTTGACGGATTCGAGTTAAAAAAAAAATCACTGTCAACGCCTAACATCTAGAGGCATGAGTGTATTTGCAGTTATTACTCTTGTATTTTCCCGCTAACGTGCGTCAACTTCCTCCAAAAGATACACATCTAGACGGCGCAGGTGTGCACGACACGAGAGTTTAGCAAGATGGATTTGATTTCTTCCTTTGCTCCTCTATATAGGATGTGATCCAGAAATATCCCAGCACCGGAAGAACTCCTGTGTTTGGGTGCCCTGGCTGCCTTGGAGGCATGCCATCACTTCGGGCAACTGAGCCTTCAAATATAGCACACTTTGCGGTCGTGACTCGACCACAATCAGTGGGCACTGCCAAGAGAGGACAGGCTGAACGGTTGTAATCTCTGAAAGCAAATTATGAAATATTTACTGACTGCGACCACGTGCATTGTACGTAGCACACCGCACACCGGTCGACGTATTCACTTTCCCGCAATACCGATCCACTGATACCTCTACACAGGCACCTTTACATGCAAACACCCACTTTATCATGGGAAAGTATCACAGCAATCAATATCGGCTTACAAGTTTTACACCATAAGTACGAGATCAGTTTCATTCCTTGTCTTGTGTTGTTGATGACTCCAATCCATCAAGTACTAAAGACTCTTCCCAGATCATCATAACACCACCCCCCCCCCATATATATACAGCCATACAAGAATACCGAAACATTATAAAGTGAAAGTGAAACATTTTCCTTCTACGTGTGTATGTCTTCTATACAACCTTACAAACGTACCTTACAAATACATTTTCCACACGTTGTGAGTTTAGCATGATGCCTTTTTTAACTCTTCTGGAATGCTGGCGGGATGCGTCATTCTGCCACAATATGTGACGTTTTATGACGCCGGCAGACCCCTCGCAAGGCCGTCACACGCCGTCAGCATAAGACCACAACGGGAAGCCGTAAACCGCATTAGTGACATCACGCTAACCATGTGGCTCTGCTTTCTATGATAAACCATGAAAGTGTGTGTTTCCAGTTGTTTTATGCTGACAACATGGCCAAAATGGTCACACAGCTGCGAAGAGGTAAATGAAGAGGTAAATGATACAAATCAAGATATTATGGCCTACATACAGTATATAATTATCACATTATTTGTGTTCATGAATTGACATTCACGCACACGTGGTGCTAATAAGCCAGCAAACCCCAGAATGTGTGCAAGGGTGCCCTATCACGCTGATCATGAACGCACATTTTCGTTTCAAGAAAATAATCAAAACAAACTATGAATTTGTAAATTCGTGACATGGGGGGGGGGCACACGGATAGCCTGATACGTGCCTTCAAAAAGTCGAGTGGAAATGCTTTGGACACGCTACGTCAGATCAGGACTTAGGAGAAAGAGTGAAGACTCAATTTCTAATCGCAAATTTAATGTACATTACATTAATATTCATTGAACGTGATTCAAGGAACTTTGAATTAAAAACTATAAATGTTGTTCTGGCAACTGGTACGTTGCCTCCGCTCGCTTATGGCAATTTTTTAAACTCATAAATGCGTAAACAAATGAGTAACAGTATAATTTTACGGTAAATGATTTAGAAGTCTTTTGGAAACATGTACCGATTCTTGGTAAGTAGCAAACCATTTACAAGGCAGAAGAGACCGTGTTCCCTACAGATCTTTATATTATGTCTGTCTAAGCATATGAAAAAAAAATAGCCATCAAGATTTCAAAAAGAATTGTGAAAATACTTATTGTAATAGCAATAAAAATGCTCAATAATCAGAAATTCACTTATATAAGACAAAATGAAGTGCAAAAATTTACAGCCTTTTTGGTTCATATGGCGAGTGTGTTTTTATGTGTGACGGTGAATAGGCATATTATGATAATGGAGTATAGTTTGAGACGCAAATTTCCGAATGTCGTTCAGATTTAGCTTGAATTCAGATTGAACAGCAAACTTGTTTTCAATTCCATATTACCTCTTGAGTCGCTTCCTATTTCTAGAAGCATTTTGATATCTAAGTACGACTAGTATTGCGAACATTCAACTTTGATATGTAATGCTGTCTCTAGAGATTATTGTGATAATCTTGGATTGGAGGGAATTTTTTGTTGCTGTTGTTTGTGCTTTTTTGCCGTATAGATTAACCTTTCGTAAATGTATTTTCGTTAGGCATGTAGCGCGCTCATCTCGTCAAGTAACTTTGCTTTTAGTGACAGTCCTGTGACAGGTTTTAGTTACTCTTTTTATTACAAGATAAAATACTGTGATCTTAGAAAATGTCATGATAAATAAAAGATTTGTTCTTTTAGACAATTTACTCTGAAAAAACATATCAACCACTGAAATACTGCATCTCATGATATACATTTAATGTGTCTTTGAATTTGTATATACCTTGCTTATTCATCATGCATTATACGTTGATTTTGTTCTTTGTGACCATCGTATTTCCTTTCAATTTTTGTATCATGAAAGGTTGCAGAAATAAAATGAACTGAACTAAACGGACGTTCAGGAACAAGCTCTTTGGCCTACGGTTTACGACAGCTAGTCGACTGATTATGGTAACTTTGTAAGATTGATTGTGTTGGTGATGCATAAAGAATGCATAACATACATAACATGCATATGCACGGACGTCTGCAGCTTTATCGGTCTCAAAATTCTAAACGTTTCTAATTCCTCTGCATTTCATTTTTTTTTTTTTTGGTCATTACACCATATTTTCCATCCTTTCTCTCTCTCTCTCTCTTTATCGTTTCCTCTCTTCGTCTACAAACGCGAACCTTTTTTTATCTTTCTTCCTTTCTACGTGTACTCATTTTTGTCTTCATTTTGCCCCAAGTTAACTTAATTAAGTTGTGATATTTTGCTTGAGTGAACGTGCAAGTGCATAAACAATCCGGTGACCTTTAATATCCTGCGGGTATATTTCATAACGTGTGACCTTATCCCACAATTCTTTGTATAACTATTGAAAGAGAATTTACCTCGGAAGACATAAAGAAAATTAAGTTCTCTCATTAACAAGAGGTCCATCCGCGTGGTGTAGTTGGAGTGTGTACGAGCCGAGCATAACAATAGAGGTAATCTGACCCATGTCTCAGACTTTCTGTTACGTTCGAGATTTGCTTGAGTAATTTTCCCAGAGCAGCCGTATCGAACACACTTGGGGATTTTCACAAAAGAAAGCATAGATTTGACAGCAAGATGAACTTCTAGGTATGA
Organism: Diadema setosum; assembly: GCF_964275005.1. Classification (NCBI taxonomy): domain Eukaryota; kingdom Metazoa; phylum Echinodermata; class Echinoidea; order Diadematoida; family Diadematidae; genus Diadema; species Diadema setosum. The sequence continues at coordinate 19,809,151 of NC_092689.1, forward strand.
GCTGGCACTTCGGAACCGCGCTGTACAGCGAGAAACGAGAGAGACAATGCCTGATGCTTACAGGTCACCAAACACAGACAACGTTATCTAGTTATCTAATTTACTCACAAAATGCAATATGGAGTGGACCAAAGAAGAAAACAATGTAATACGAATTATAAGTTTCCTGTTACATCAGGAATTTGTAAACATTATCCGACTTAAACTCACTAAAGGTTTTGTAATACAGTCATTTCCAACGTAACTCTATCATAGGGTCTACATGTTATTACGAAATAGCCAATGGAGGCAGTATTAAACTTTAGCAAAGTAGTGGCAGTAGTAGCAGTGGCAGTAGTAGTAGTAGTAGTAGTAGTAGTGGTGGTGGTGGTAGTAGTAGTAGTAGTAGTAGTAGCGGTGGTGGTGGTGGTGGTGGTAGTAGTAGTAGTAGTAGTAGTAGTAGTAGTGGTGGTGGTGGTAGTAGTAGTAGTAGTAGTATAAGTGGTAGTAGTAGTAGTAGTAGTAGTAGTAGTAGTAGTAGTGGTAGTAGTGGTAGTATAGTAGTAATCATGTAGACAGTGTAAAACATAACGGTATAATATTGGTATCAAGGGTTAGTGACACTTGTAATGGCAGCAGTAACGGTATCAAAATATCTATCAATTTTCACCAACGAATTATAAATTATTATTCCGTGATCTCCACTCCCCGATTTATCCCCGGACATATTATCCTTTGCACATACGGTAGCCCTTTTTATCAGTTATTTGATCGCATGAAGCTATTTTTACCAAAAACACAATTTGGATGTGAAACCAGACTGTTGTCGATGGTCACGCATGCACAAACTATCGATCCTCATAAACCCATCAAACCTTTCTACATATTCCCAAGTACATTGTACCTTCATTGCTTCATTTCATTTCATTTCATTTCATTTCGCTTACCAGTGGTATTTCTTTTTCATTTAAAAGAAATAGACACAATTAAGCTAGTTACAATACTGATTGAAAAACCTGTGGACCAATACATGTATACAAACAGCCCCTCTTGTATAGATACCAACACAGACTACCCACGTATGTTAACAAACCATAACTGCATGTTACACTGTTTTTCTTGTATCGAAACTGTCCCATTTCTTCCGTCATTGTGGTCATAGTGAAACAAACCAAACATAAGATGATTCCCTATAGGAAGTCTTTCATCGAAACATAAATACTTTATTTGCAATACGCTTTTGTATTCTTCAAAAAATATCCATTGTTCACTCAACAGTATCAAAACTGAGACTGTACGCCTTCAATGTTGATTCACAAATTGATTTTGTTTTTCCTGTTATATTTGACCCAAATATATTCGTTTTCCTGCCGTCAGTGTGAATACAGACAATAACTTATATATTTTGGGGGATAATCTCTATGTAAAACAAGGTTTATTATTATTATTACTGCATGGGATCCACTGGCTTTGGGTTGTATCATTTTCTCCGAAATGAATGACAAGTAAGTTTTCTTTTGCGACAGAGAGCTCATGAGTACCCATCCATAAGAGGTGACTGCAGAAACCACATAATTCCTTCTTCTTCTTCTTCTTCTGATTAAGTCTGCCTCCTTCAATAGGCTGAAGATTCTTGCAGACTGTGCTATTTACATTATAATACAGTTTATTTACAGATATTTACAAGCGCATAGAAAATTTGAAGAAAATAACTAGCCACTGTGATCAACCGTTAGTCGGTTTCGGAATGATCCCACAGATGGCGCTGAAACAATTTCTGACGACAGGAAATTCCAGTTCCTTACAGTTCTTGGAAAGAACGAATGGCGATGCGATTCAGTTCTCGAGTATGGTACCTGATAGGAATGTGATTGCGAGGCTCTCGTCAATTGAGTAACCTGTTTGATACCACAGTCCTGTGCTGAAAGAGGAGTAAGATTATTGTGTATTTTGTACATCATAATTAGCCCGTCATTTTAATTTTCCAGGTCATTTCAACAATACCAGGTTGTTTCCAATCAGCCGAAACTGCTGGTATAGTGATTGGAACCTTGCGCAGTTCGTTTTAATCGAGTATAGCAAACTAACGGTCGGCATATCTCCACTCCATACATTAAATGCAGAGAGACATTTTCAACACATTGCAGGAATCATCAGTGATTATCTTTTCCTTCTAAGGAACATACACACATACACTCTAGAGAATTTTCCCAAATGACCAAGAAGTTACAATTGACAATTGATCAGTTTTTTTTATGGATTCATTTTCCTCGATTTTATCTTAATGATCGGTGCTTTTATGGTCACTGTCACTAGTTGTAGGTTTGAACACTGACGTACCGTTGCATTGTATGGTATCGCACCACCATGTTTCGCATCGCATCACATCGCTACCCGTTGTATCACTTGTCGTACGTCCCATAGTTAAAAGCTATTTTTGTAAAGAAAGTATAGTAACTAAGAAAGTTAGTTTCTGTCATTCCTATATAATACACTTTTGGCCTATTCAAGTACTGTAATGCTTTCGAAAATCATGTTTGTTTGTGTGTGTTTGTTTAGTTTAGTTTTGTTTTTGTTTTTGTTTTTGGAGTAATAAAACGCTGTGCAGCTTTCTTTGTCTTTTTTTTTTAATATCGATATCACTTCGATCGTGCTGCAAGCTGTGCCAGCCGCATCTTATTTTCGTTGGCCTTAATATACCAAGACGAACAGACAAAATGGTCGAGTTTTAGCAATACCAGACTGTTAAAAAGGAAAAATTGAGGTATTTGAAGGTTTCGCATTAATATTGTTGTATTGCAATAACTAAGGGATAATGACTTTCAAAGGGGAAAAGGTTTACAATAATAGTTCCTGAATAATGGACTACTAGATCACCACGTTTGTTTGCGCAAAATATTAATACAATTTTACTACAAGTTTGTTACATTATCACCTCGGTTAATTTGCACAAGCCCTGTGCTTCGGACAAAGTTCACTACGAGTAAACATATTAAATCTTCAAATTCCTCAACTCTTTATATATTTATCTTATTATGTCCCATTCCGACAAATAATAATGTAATGTAACATAATCATTCAGTATTCTTATTTCATACATTGGTTACGTAAAAGTCAAGTTGAACGTAGTCTGGTGCAGTTCTCAAAGTCTGATATCAATGTCACCACTGTGTAGACAGAGGCATGCCCAAGAGAATGTAGAATGCCAATCGGATTGAACGAAGGGCACGGCCTGGATGATAACATGACACGGCTTATGAGACGTGTACGCCTCCCAAACATCCCGAAACAAAATTATGAAGTTTATCATGCACGTGTAGGCCTCTATTGGGGCAGCTTGAAGAGCTCAATAATACAAATACGTCAAAGCTCTCTTCTCTGACAAGCAAATCCTGAGCTACAATACCCTTGTCTGAGAGTATACATTGTGAAGGCAGACTCAAATCTCGTCTTTGCGTTATAACGTCTACGTGACAATGTCTACTATACGACAAACGGATTACCGCTGGGATATCAAAGAACGAAATCCGAAATGCACATGAAGTACGTCGGGACGGACTTACCTTATAGAGTGTGATGCATGATCGTTTCACAAATCGCACGATCAACCAGTTTAATCCGTGATCATCCCGATTAAGTAAATGATATTCGCGTAACATTTACGCTATCCAATGCAGACATAAACAAGTCATTTCCACACTTAATGATGATACTTATATCACGACAAACTCCGAGAGAGTCATCACGTGAAATCTGCGGGCTTATGGTTTGTTTTGAGATAGTATAACGGAGAGCTTTGCGTACCAGCGAAAGGAGTGAAAGTGAGAAATCGCTAAGTAAATTTGCCTTAGCGGTCTTTTACCTCGTTCGTGTTTGGACAGCGTAGTTTTTGTGAATAAGCTGACCCGACTCGTTCCCAGGTCTCCCTTCTCAAAAGGCTGCTGTTCCAGTGTCTGAAATCAATCAACATTTACAACTGTCTGTCATCGTATCTCTCTCCCTCTCTTACCCTTTCTCTGGTTCTCGCCCTCTCTCTCGCTCTCTCTGTTCAATAGATATGCATTATATATTCAAAACTATATAGATAGAATGCATATTGCCTGCACAATGATTTCCAAGACAATTGCTATTCCTGATTTAACTATCAGGCTGTACCGATCGTCTTCAGCTGGTCTTATTCGAAAATATCTGCAGGTCAATATGCGAGAGCACATGAGTGGTGTTGACATACCTTGAGAGATGAACAGCTCACATTGTGCACCAACAATAGATAGAAACGGTTCTTACTTCGAACAAATAAAGACCGACATTTTATCTGAAGATCTTTAAGTCATTATTTTGGTAGTCAGCATGTAAACCCCATCACGGCATAAAGTAATCGTCATAGCCCATTGATCGCCAGGATCCGGTGTACATACATCAAGCTTTTTAGGAATGACATTATCTACCATGTATCTCAGAGGATACGAGTGACTTTACCCTAATTATTAGTTTTTGTTAACTTTTATTTTTATCATGAGTTTGTTTGTTTTGTTTTTAACCGCAATCGACATGATGGTCGCTATAGCATGCATAACATCAGCTCTGACCATAAAAGCAGGAAATCATAGCCGCAGAAAACGGTTGTTTTTTTTCTGGGACGCACTGTGTGTACACACACACACACACACACACACACACACACACACACTATATATATATATATATATATATATATATATATATATATATATATATATATATATATATATATATATATGTATTTATATATATATATATATATTTCTCTCTCATTTCATTCTCTTTTTAAAATGTGCTTCAGGCATCACAGGAAACAATAGCTCTTGCATGAGGGTTTCGTCTTTTAACAAAGGGATTTCAAGTAATGAAGGGATGGAAATGAAATAATCGTACCATTTTTATATATACACGAGCATACAGTCATGTATACATAGACATTTCGATCGACCTGCTGTCCTTTGACCAGGGGGTGTTTCATAAAGCTGTCCTTAAAGTTACGAACGACTTAAGAAACGATTGGAACACGTTCTGACGTTAAGTTACGAACGACTTAAGAACGACTGTAGATCAGTTCTTGTACTTCTGTTAAGTATAACACGTTCTGACGGGTGCACGTCACGAGACCGACACCCACGAGTCATACAGCCCACAAGTTATACAGCTCACAAGTCATACAGCCCACGAGTCATACAGCTCACAAGTCATACAGCCCACCAGTTATACAGCCCACGAGTTCGACACTGAGTGAATAAAGCCCACGAGTTCGACATCAAGTAAAATAAGCCCAGGAGTTATACGGCTCACGAGACCGACACTACGCACAAAAGGCTCATGAGACCGACAATAAGGAAACAAAGCCCACGAGACCGACACTACACTTAAAAGGTCCACGAGACCGACGCTACGCATACAAGGCTCACGAGACCGACATTACGCAAAAGAGGTTCACGAGACCGACACTAAGCAAAGAAGGCCCACGAGACCGACAGGATGAACAGCGCCACCTATAGACCATGAAATTGTATAGGGTGACCTGATAATAGCATAGGAAGATATGAGAGATGGAAAAGAAGAGTTGCCATCTCCGGCAGGGTGTTACCCCATCAGTTGCCCCCCCCCCCCCCCCCCCCCGAAATGATCAGGATCTTTAATTGTGTTTGCACGGGTGTGTGTTTGTGAAAAAAAAAATGAACAAAGTACAGTAAAAGTGTGTGTAACAGATCTTTCCACAATAAACCTGCGAGGGTGTTGATTTAGTATCAATAAAAAATGAAAAATAACGTAATCGTCTATAAAGGTAGCGTTAGGGATTCAGAAAAAAAAAAACCCAGATGCATCCATGAAAACAGCTATTGTATTTCACGATAAAATGTACTGTTCGGAGGAGAATAACACAAGCCACAAAATTGAGTTGAATCCCTGCGATATAAAACGTTTTAATCAGTAGAATTACATTATAGGTACAGAGAAAATTACAGATAGATCTTACTGCAAAACGTCAAAGCAGGAGGGTAGAATATCTAAAATAGAATAAGTAAGTAATGCATCGGGAAAGAGAAGAGGTAAAATTTATATCTTGTTTATCTTCTAGCCAAAAACTGGGAAAGCCTATTAGAATAGCACGATGGCATTATCAAAGCTCTAAAATTAATCCATACAACGTTATTGTCCTCTTTTAAATTCATTTGTGTTTTTTGTCTCTTTTTTCTTTTGAGGGGGGATGAAGAATACTAATTCTTCTATTTTTTTTTGGGGGGGGGGGGCGGGGGCATGAAGAATACAATTCAATTTTTCTACTTGATAACAATGTCGCTCCCTGACACACTTGCCCTCCCCCCCCCCCCCCGAAGTATGTAGAAATACATATTTGATGACGTTTATAATCATGAAGATGGTCACCATCTTCCAATTGATAGCGTTACGAAATTACACCCGCCAGTAGGACCCTATGTTATTTTTCCGTTCATGGAACACCCTGTACAGGTGATTGACATGTAGATGGCGCTGTTTATCATGTCGGTCTCGTGGGCCTTCTTTGCGTACTGTCGGTCTCGTGGGCTTTCTTTGCTTAGTGTCGGTCTCGTGAGCCTTTTTAGCTTAGTGTCGGTCTCGTGGGCCTTTTTTGCCTACTGTCGGTCTCGTGGGCTTTCTTTGTTTAGTGTCGGTCTCATGAGCCTTTATTGCTTAGTGTCGGTCTCGTGGGCTATGTTTGCTTAGTGTCGGTCTCATGAGCCTTTTGTGCGTAGTGTCGAACTCATGGGCTGTATGACTCCTGAGCCGTATAACTCGTGGGCTGTATGACTCATGGACCTATTATTGATGTCGGTCTCGTGGACCGTATGACTCGTGGGTGTCGGTCTCGTGGGATGCCCCCGTTCTGACGTGCTACACTTAACAGAATTTCAATAATTCAGTACAAGAAATGATCTACAGTCGTTCTTAAGTCGTTCGTAACTTACAGAGCAGCTTTAGGAAACACCCCCCCCCCCCCACACACACACACACACAGTTTCGTATAGTAGTATTTCCAAGATATTCAAATTTTACATCAGTCAATCCTACCCATCTTGTGGCTGTGAAATGTCATTAACCCTCCATCCTTTCGAAACAGAAACGAGCTCACCATATCCAAGGAAGTACAAGGTTCGCCTAGTACCTCCTTGCTGTATCCAAGAGGCACTGTTTTATACTCAGCATAAGTAGCTGCCTGCTCGAGAAGGCTTCAGAAACCCGACTTTTGCAGGGTATAAATCTGTAAGTTTATAACGCTGCGTTCTAAGTTTTTCCTAGCCAGTATCGACGGTGGCGATCTGTTAAATTGGTATGCAGTGACATTGATAAATCATCCGGATATCTATACTACTAATATCTGACCAGTGATTGGTGGCAGCAAGGAGCTCTTTGGTGGTAGGATACGCGAGTGTGGTATCTTGCAGCTGGTATTTGTTGTTGGGTTAGCGAAAAATCATTGTTCCCAGCAAACTGTAAGCTTTATGGAAAGTGTTTATTCCTTGCTAGGTCTGTTAGCATGTTGTTGTTGTTTTTTTCTTCTTCTTCTTTTAGCATGTTTAGTGTGTGTATGTATTTGCTGTTACTGTGGCGTTACCACCATTTAATCTTTCGGTGTGGCAAGGAATACACATAACTGATACGATGCAAACTAAGACAGAACGCTATCTTAAGCAGTTTTAAATAGATTGATTCAACTTCACTCTTTACAGTATAGATATCTGGATGACTCCATACTTGAGGAATAAGACCACTTTTTTTTCAAGCAGAAGACACAATGCCTTTGCCTGATGACAGTGATATAAAACAGCAAATAATTAAAAAGTCAGATAAAAACGGGAAATTGGACCATTCACTTGACAATGTGTATCTATCCTGGAGTCCTGTGTGCTTTTAGAAATAAACTTTGGCCAGACGTTTTTCATATTTGCTTAGTAAAAACAAAATGACAAAATATAATGAAAGAATAAAACTGTCTCATGAATTAGCATGAGCTGATTAGTAGCCTACTTCTTTCTAAGAGGAAATGATGTATATGTATGATATTCTGGCTGCTCCTTTAGCAGGTCAAGCAGGAAAATATCCCCCTATTAAAGATAAGATGCGAAATTTCCTATTATTGAAATGATCATCAAAGATAGAGAATTGGAGCATTAGGGTAATTGTTTACTGCAAATAAGTTATAAATTACAGTAATGAAGACTACCATTGTTCCTAAAATTTATATTAAAAAATCATAAATTAAGGAAAAAATATGTTTATAATTCAATTATAGACAAAAACATGAATTCGACTATATTTCTTGTGCACCGCAGTGAGCGGATAAAATCGACACCGCAATTAGGTTGCATTATCATGTGCCTTCGAGCAATAACACTGAGGTATGAAAGCACGTAAAACTTAGAAATGCCCTAATTTTCCTATCCTCAGTTTGGTTTTAAGAAAATTTCAACCAATTTGTTTGACTGTATTCGTTTCGTTAAAAGCAATCTGAGCACGGAGCGGCTCCTCACAGACGAATCGCTCCCGAGCTAGATTTCAGCTGCAGCATTCCTTTTGCAGCTAAAGCTTGCCTTTAATTTATGCTTTATCAAGTTGACATACATGTGCGTAACCAGAAATATCAACAGAACAATAAATATTTCTGAAAGGCCCGACCGAGTCCAAAGAATTGCACTGCATTGGCTCAAGGACATCAAGGACACAAAGAAGTGATTCTTTATTACATGATAATGCGACGCCATATACCTTTACTGGCCGCGATTCAAATTCATGCTCTTCATGAGTCATCGCTCTTTTTAAGGGCTAGTAGGTCTAGGCCTACTTCTGGTGGCGTTTCGAGGCGATTGAAATTTGAGGGGACGCTCGAACGTTCTCGAAACTGTGGTGTGACTTGACAAGCAATGAGGACGATGAAACGAAGGCTACAATGTCAAGGGCATCGGCAGATGTTCTTAATGAAGACGGTATGGGATTTGTAACAACCAGATGATGGGATACTTGAGAGTTGAGACTCACTGAACACACGTGATTTTGTTTGTTCTCCGGTGTTTGGGAGCCAGAGATTGAACAATAATTTAAGTGCGTAGTAAAACTGTTTTTGTACACACCTCCGAACAAAAATACACACCAAAAAAAAGATACCCACACGTACAGATCATACGAACAGTCTGAATAAATACATCAAATTTTTAGTAACCTCGTAATCACATCGCAAGAAACATACATTACGTAATACAGAATACTTTAGATGTTGATATTCACTGACATTCAAATAGTAAGGGAGGGACAACAGCCCCATCATACGTGTGAGTGGGTTTACGCTGATGGGCCGGTGAAAGTAATTATAGGGGTTCTTTTTGAACACTCAGTTTTTGCACGGACATCTTTTGGCGAACCTCAAGTTAGTCGTATTTACAACAGCCATTGTCAAACGTCTGTTTGCCGAGACAAGGGTTTACCCTTTAACTCTCTGGGAAAGGAAGTAGAGGCAGGGGCAGAGCCAGGGGAGGAAGTCATTCATATTGAGTCAACCTTGAGGCACCCTTTTCTTTGGTTTGCAGGGGAGAGAGGGTTTGACCCTTCCCTCAGGGTTCGCAATGAAATAACACGGCTTGAAATACATATTACCCCATCCTTCTCAAAGAAAAGGAAAATGCTGTATCACGAAAGAAGGCAATAATGGACAGGGGAAAAAAAAGAAGTGGATGAAGAACATTGCAAGACATATATAAAGACGTTTTTAACCCTTTGAACGTGGGTAAATGTTTTGAGGAGTCTCTCAGGCACGTTACATTCCACCTTGTCATCGCCATCATCTGCGTCCTACAACACATTTGTTTTGCACATTGAATGGCATTTCACACCAGTTCTCAAGAACCAGACACTTCTATATGAATGTATGCTAAGCACATCAACATTATCAACATTATGCATCATTCACAGGGCTCGACACTAACTTTTCTTGTCTGGTGACCTATATGGGCCACTAAAATCTATAAATCTGATATTTGAGTGGTCCGAAAAAAAAAAATCTAATGACCCGAAATAAAAGCAAAAGTAACAGTCCATTTTGAATCTTAGTAAATTGCCTGATCAGGCCACCAAAAGATAATGTCGTGGCCCGACTTAAAACCTGGCCCCAGGCCACCGGGCCACCTCTAATGTCGAGCCCTAATATACATATATGTATGTGTGTGTTTGTGTGTGTGTGTGTAGGTGTAGGTGTGTGTGTGTGTGTGTAGGTGTAGGTGTAGGTGTGTATTCATTCATATTGATTTATACAGTCACTCATCGTCTTGAGGAGCTGTTGGGGCAAAGTGGATGGGGGGGGGGCATTTCATGAAGCATTTTAGTCGGATATTTTCCTGACAAACTGTTATAAGCATCTAAATGGCTGAGGGCAAATTTGTCCGACAAACTTGTCGGACAAAACGCTTCATGAAATGCCCCCCTGACCATGCCTGCCGATAGCAAGGTCCCTGGTTACAGTCAGCTGGCTTCAGTGGGTGTGCCTCAATACAAGGAAGGGCATATTAGCTTCACTTGGAGAGGGGAAATTCCAGGCCAGTCGGTAAGTTAGTCTCATAAGAAACGGTATAATCTTACAAGCACAGAAGTGAAAATTTGATCAAAATCAGAGAAAGATTAGGAAAGTTATGATATTGTGAAGTTTCGCTTATTTCTGCAAATCAGTTCCTTATAGTTGATATGAACTTGCAAATGAGTGAGCTGATGATGTCACCACCTCACAACTTGTCATTGCTCGTGTGCCCAAATTCAAATTTTCTGCTATGTAAGTGTAAAATAAAATGTCATTCCGGGCAGACAACCTTCGAAAATAAAGATCAGTCGGAATCATATAAGCATATATTGATATGAGTCTGAGGCATCGGGTGTTTGATCAAAATAATTTGAAATTCCATAATTTTATGCACATATTATACGGTAAATAGGGGGGTGACATCATCAATTCACTATTTGCATATTCACATTGACTGTTCAAGAGCTGTTTCGTGAAATTTTGATCAAACGTTCACAGCTGTGCTTGTAAGATTTTACTCTTTCTTTTTTAGACTACGAGTAACTTTAATTTGTCCCGGATTTCCCTTTTAAGCCGTTGGTCTCGCTGTTCAAGCTTGCCTTACAGCCGTCCATTGCTTCTTGGCGGTCACGGTGAGCAAATCAATTCAATTCAAACTCATGTATGTCTTTCTATGCGTTAGTATAAACCTACAAATAAACCTATATAGTTCCTTGAACTCAGAGGAGTATATCTCTTTTCCTAAGATGAAGTGCAGAAAATATTGAAATGTCTTGCACAAATTCTAGCATGTTTACTTTACATGACAGACAAATCATGCTTAGCCAAATTAAAGTGAGAAAGCGTGGAAAATTGGGACTTGAATACCATTGCCGGCTTGTTGTCTATTCAGAATGTGTTGACATGGATCAGTACAGGTACAGTATATATCGTAAGCATGTATACAGTTTGACAGGACAAGCTAGCCAACATCAACATGAAAAGGGTACAATCAGAAGACACGAGAACTTTTGTCATAGTATGACAAACAGGAAGGTTGCAATTGAAGTCATGTGAAACAAGAAACCAAACACAAGCAGGCTTCGTACACGAAACCACTATGGCTTAAAGGCTGCAAGGAGTTGTCCACAGTACTTGATCAGTTGGTAAAATATTTTCGGAACTGTTGAACTGTGATATCCTATTAATCGACCCATGCTACAAATCAAAACGTGAAACATTCTCTATTTCATTATCACCAAATGGGCAAGACTTTTATATATTTATATATTTTTTGCTGTCCCGTGATAGACTCGACGAAAACTTTAATATCTTTTACACTTTTGATAATGATTGATCATTGTGCGAAAAGTGTATCAGTGATAAGGCATCAAGCAGGTATAGATATTTTCACTGTACCACCATTACACTTGCAAATTAGAGCACAACAACTTAAGTAAACAAGACAGATTTAAAAAGGAAAACCTTTCAGAACGAAAAACTAATCTTACCTTCAGATATGAATAACTGAAAGTCAGTCAGGTTGCCCAGATAAAACTCTTGAGTTCTCAAACAGGCGTAAACTGCACTATGCTTTCGAGATGTCCCGGCCGCCGCGTCATGCACTGACCATCGACTTCGTGATGGGACCAACAGGGAGTCGCCCCTTGAATCTTAATCACTTCGGCAACAACATCCGAGAAGAATTTCCCTCGCAAATGAGAATCAGCGGACGAGCCACAGAGTGACAGACGATGCCTGCAGGAGGAAGAAAGCAAAAACAAGAACATCAACAAAACAGGCGGCCATTAAGATGCTGTAGATTGTGCATGTCATTAGACATGGTGTGTATCTCCCAAGCTCGTCACCTCGCGGTTTGTCCCAGCCGAAACCTTGGGCGCTGATGCTGTGCCCTTCCCGCTGCTCACAAGATGTCACCGCCGCTTCCACTTCATTCCCCACTTGAACCTTTAGTATCCATTCATCCATCCATCACCACAACTGATGAATGAAAGGATAATTACTTCTATAGATACTTCATTACATATCATTTAGACTTGCACACACCCACTCTTTACATACGAATTGAAATGAAAGAAAATTGTATTTTTTATCATTATTTAATTTATCATCACTATTATTATTATCACCATTATTATTATTATTATTATTATTATTATTATTATTATTATTATTATTATTATTATTATTATCATTATTATTATCATCCTCATCATCATCATCATCATAATCATCATTATCATCATAATTTTATTACTATTTTCAGCAGCAGCAGCAACAGTAGTAGCAGTATAGTAGTAGTAGTTGTAGTAGTAGTTACCTTTCAAGACAACTACTGTATCCCCACAACTGGGTCATTCCTCACAAGAGATGAAATATAACTGTCCATCCTTAAGCAAATGTTTACGGCAGCAAGAAGAAATGAAGTAAAACACATGAATGAAACGAAACGTGTTGCAGGCAGCAAGAGTGTTCAGAATCATTTGATACGTTATTCGTAATGAGGGATCTCCACTAATGCCTTGTCATTTAACTTTTGCACGCTAATCACCCTATTGTGCCTAATAACCATGGACCTAGGTCCATGCTAATAACTAACCAGGCAATGGTCCGAAAACATGTAGCAATCCCCCCCCCCCCTTCAGCATGTGTGTATATTGTGACGTGCTCGTGTGCATGTCCATGATAGTTAAAATATCTTTCATTATTTCCCAGACTCATAAAAAGAAGGTCAAAGTACTTTATACTGACGGTTAGTGAGTACTTGTCTTGAAACCTAATATAGTCCCCTACATAATGCTTGCGATGTTAAAAGGAGGTAATGATTACACATGACCTTAACACCTAGATTCATTATCATCCATTCGTTATTTTATGAAATTTATGCAAGACAAACAATTAAGGGTTGCGCCTTTAAAGGCGATATATATACAGTCCATGAAACGGCATGCGTATAGATGTTTAATCACTGGATGAAATCACTTGCAACATTTGCTTTCGAGATATAGTTATTACGTTGATATTGGCTAAGGTTTATGATGAATGATGTTGATATCTCATAATGAAATGATATTGATAAGACTGTACCAATCAATTGTTACAAACTTTGACTGGAGATGTCTTTACTTTTAGTGGTCTTTTGACAAAAGGTGAATTAAAGTCATCTCTAATTGCACCTTGAATCGTTATGAACTTTTTATTGACCAATCTTAATACCAATCTTATTACCAAGCTTTTTATTGACCAATCTCATTAAAAAAAAAAAACACCCGTTGCATGTATAATGGGAGAGCTTCCCCTTAGAAGGTTATTTGTTGGAGTGCGCTAGTTAGCCATGGTTGGGTGTACATGTGATGGTCGACGATCGACAGGGAACACTCGAGTATACTATGCCCCACTCAGTCACTGCCACGCTTTGATTACATCCTCATGAGGTCCAATCAGTGGGGCACGAATCGCCGCTGCGAGAGAAGCTGCTATTAAAGACAAAAATTATTCATCCGCTAAAAGAGCATATCCTCTGCCAATCCCTTGTCACTCGCAGAAAGATCACCGGTTAACAAGGCGGCTATACATGGGACTAAATACCTCTAGTAATACAGGCAGAATTGCAATCTCGGGTGTGAAACTTCACGGCGTCCTGGTATAAATCGTGTAACATCGTATAACCGGTGATGATGGCGCACATAATGCGTCTTCAACTGGGATACACGGAGGCTCGCGTCTCCCATGCACTTTTATGCGTCCTTGATCAAACAGTTATGGTGTCTAACTCCGGGAAAGGTGCAGCAATCCATTTCAGTTATCATTTTGGGCCATGATTTCACATAATTATAGCATGTCGTGAGAGTGGAGAATACGTTACTTTCGTTGATAGTAGTAGATGTAAACTTATACACTTCTTATACACTCCTTCGTCCACCCCTCCCCCCCCCCCCAACAAAAAAAAAAAGTTGTCATCTATCCAAAAGGTTATTTTTCATATATCTTGCTGGCATTAACAGGATTACAAATCTTCGTTATTATCCGAGTATCGGAACAAATAAAATTTGTCATGAGTATAATGGTGCGCGCTCTCAACTGAAGCTACTTGCAGTCAATCAATACAGCAGGATACATAAAATCAATCGTATAGGGAAAAAATATTGGAAGAAATACATGGGATAACAAGTGAGCACTATATACCCCATGAGAAGCAAGGCTTATATAGACAGGGGTCACAGGGGCCCATGGCTATAAATCTCTGCTTCTCTTGTGATTTCTACCATCATGATACTCATACTCTTCCTCTTGTTTTATCTTAATTTGTACGCTTCTGTGATTCGTAGCTGATGGCAAATAAAAGAACCTATTTAAAAATGACCTTACCACGACACTGACATCACCCAGTTGTTAGGCGAAGCGTCGCACTGAAATGATAGTAAAAGTTATGGTTCATGGAAGTTGTCTGGAAGGGCGCATTGGCGCATTTTTGCTGGCATCAGGGAACGCCTCTCATCTGCAAATTTTGCTGGTCTTTTTTTTCGAGGTACGGGCCCCTTCCTTTCAAAATGGAGGTCGAAGCCGCAGCCCGCTCCAAGAACGTAAACACATTCATAAAAAAATCGGTCACGTTCCGCTCTCCACTCACCATCTCCGTGAGAAGAGGTAGTTTATCTCTACATGGATGCAAGTTTTCCAGTTGCCATGGAGATCATGGGTGTGGGGACGGAGTTGTCTGCACACGTGACATAAGGGAGCATGCAGCTATAGGAACAACGGTAACATCGAACAAAATGGGAAAGTGCAACTGTTAAATGTCAGAACCCGAAGAAAGATGTGAGAGTTCTGAGCCTGCTGGACGCCCCAAGTTGACCATGATGACCAAAATAAGATCAAAATATGAAAACTGACCCTAATTTGCTCCCGGTCCCAAAGGGACCACCCCTGGATCTGCCATAAACAAATTTAAAAAGTACTATCACTAATGAACATTGTAATTACTCAGAGATTTTTTTTTTTTTTTTTTGGGGGGGGGTTGATCTAATTTGGGAGTTCTGAGCCCGCTGGACGCCCCACTGGGGCATGATGACCATTTGCATAGATACAGTGATATCACATTTTATATCGTCCTTGCGAAAATTCCTACCAAGTTTCATGAAAAATGTAACCATGCATTTTCAAGAAGAAGATAAAAGTGTGTAAATTGGGCCCATCTTGGCCCTCCCAGTGACTTAAACAGATTTTGCACAATCCTTCTTAATTCTTTTTTTTAATCTATTCTATGAATATATCCTTTTGGGGGGCAAAAGATACATTTTCGTTGACATTGTCGACGTGATCTCGTCTTCAAATGTTTTGTTTTTTGTTTTTGTTTTTGTTTTGTTTTGTTTTTGACTTTTGGGGGTATAACCAATTTGGGTACAAATAATATTAGCCATTGATGCTTTTGAGTGATAAGAGCTATTTGGTAAAATATTTCCTTGTCAATACCATCATTAAACTTCCTACCAAGGAGAAAGCCTTGTCAATATACGACCGCAAAGATCAGTTTGTCCGGTTACCCTGTATGATCGGAAAATGTACAGCCATTGCACTACCAATGTCGTAACTCATAAATGCTCATACACAACATGTAGCTTAATATTATCGTATACTTTTCATTCAAATGAATGGAAAGTAGTCAATTTTCTAGTGATTTCTGCAAAGGAGGTGGGGTTGTATTTGGCAACCAACATCCTCCTCTTGCTTGCGTGCAGACATTTTCCTAAAAACAAACATAATTTCTGTTTTGGAGCCGCATAACATTGACAAATGTCACTCTCTCGAAGGAACAAAAACGCTCCGTTACGTCAGGTGAATTTACCTTTAAAAAAGTTTATGCCGCGCTACCTCCCCTCCCTAAAGTAAATTGGTTCAAATGGGCAATTCGAGAGTCAGAGTCAGATACAAATTAAGGCGACTAGACTCCCCTTTACGCGTTGTGCATGGCTTCTGTATTTGATGAATGACGCCTTTCACAGAGAGAGAGAGATTCTTGCCGACAGGAAATTACACTTTATTGCAAATCTTGCGAATTCACATGTCAGTGAGTGCACCATCTTCATTCCCCGTGATTGTATGCCGACTAGTTGTGATGATATCATGGATGGACCTATAAAGTGAATTGTTGCTGAGAAGAAATGATTCCAAACAGGATATTGTTTTGTAGAATAAACAGATGAAAGTTGGACATGCATGCACAACAACGATGGTGATCGCGGAAATTCGCTAGTCTCAGAAAGTTCTATGAAGGAACCAAAATGTCTTGAAAGTTTGGTTTAAAAAAATAATCGATGGGAGGACTAAATTTGTGACTTACTAGATGTAGAATCTAAAAAAAAAAGAATCAAAACAGAGACTCCTTACGTGCAATTGGTAATCAACAAAGTCAAATCAATAATCAATCATGTAAGGTGAGCACGCAAACACACTTTCATGATATTCTTGAAATGGCGATTCAGAAAAGTTGTGAGATCAAAATTGATGAACATTCGAGTAAATGAATATATCATACATTTTTAAGAGGATGCGTAGAAATCATTCACTGTCAAAACAATAATGCACAAATCTCCAAGTCTTAGTTACAGCACTGACGTAGACGGGTGATTGAAAGTCGCAAGCATAAAGGAAAAAACAGAGAGTGACGATGAGAGAGAGAGAGAGGGGGGGGGGGAGGGGAGGGAGAGGGAGAGACGGGGGAGGGGCAATTTTGCCGTTATACATGCAGCGATTACAAATTCCAGTGTGATGTGTGCGCCTGACTGTGATGCAGGTGGATTGAAATAGGTGCCTATACAAATCCTTTACTCCGCCCATGTTAATGCCTGTGGGGGCTGGAAGCTGAAAGTTATCATTCCTGTTGTATATAAATGGGTGGGATAAAGCGCAACCTTTCTCAGTTTCTTCATAATAAATATATTGGTAAAAGCCTGCTTGTCTGCTTATAATACGAATGGCATAGACCAGTTCTTACACTTTGCCTAAAGGACAGTCTTGTAAACATGCATGCTTGATTATTGAAGACAAAATTGATATGAGTATACAGTATAGTACACTTGTATGAGACAAAACACAAGGAACTAATATCAGTCAGAAGAAAAAAAAAGTACTTGAGTGAAAGATAAGGGGCAGTACTGCTGTCTTGCGCCTTGTTTTGCGGCGAAATGCTTTCGGTATATTGGCCATTACTGTCACTCTGTCATAGAGATCGGTCGGTGATTGCAGTCAGCCATACCAGAGATGCTCTCGTCAGTAAGTGATTAAAACCATCCTGACTCTCATTCTCATATCATCTTGAAACATATTTTGGGTGAGCGACCGTCAAATTCATCTTTCAGTTTATGCGTGTCATGACGGTTAGCGTGTCTGCATCTACAGAGCAGGGGTGGATTATAATATGAAATCACTACAAGCATCATGACAAATGCTTTGATCTAGCAAACAATCCTTACCAAGTGGCGGCGCCAATCACTTTACAACATGTACACGTCGACGCTGGCAGGGATATAGGTTCTCACTGTCGTGTGATCCAATGTACGAACGCCACGATTAGCCATTCGTAGCTGATGGCAGAATTATTGTTTACTTCGCTAAAATTTCACGTTTGAGTATAAGCGAGTCGATGCGTGCTGGAACGTTCTGTGCGTTTGGATGCGATATGGTCACGATTTCAGATGACACGATTTGTCACGTCTGCATCCCGTTCAGATACGATCTGAGAGGATTGTCCCGATTGGGTCCACCATTGGGTCCCGATCTAACACGGTCATTACCATCGGGATCACCGGTATGGGACTATCTGGTACGTGCGGATATTTTAAGATGCCTTGCGATACGACCATTACGGACTGATGCGCTCTGTTGGGATGGGTTACAATATCTTTCACGATCGAGATCGAGAGTGATCACCAATTGAGCTACGTACGATTGGATCCTAACGGAAATAAAGCCCAACTGACCATGGACTTCATTGTTTCTTGAACTTCTACAGAGTGAACAGTACAACCTATACAACCATTAATGATGGCAGAAGTTGAAGAAGGGCATTTTGTAGTACATTGTATTACTGCATGCTTACATTATCACCAGAGAGGAAGATGACGAATACAGCAGCTACATCAGCCGCATCCTCAGATATCGTCCCGCCTCCGACCCAAAAAAAAGTAACGGATTATCCCACCTTTGACCTAGTCGACGTCCTCAACAAAAAAAAAAATAAATAAATAATAATAATAATAATAATAATAATGAGTGGATCGATCTATCGATGCCCTCCTCTTCCCTAGAAATAGGTTACCAAACAAATGCCAGCCCAGGTTGTCTAGAAATATTTACAAAAAGATATAATTATGTAATGAAACACAGAGGGAGAATTACATCTTTGAATGTTAAAGTGGCCCATGATATAAGGAAGTTGGCCAAATAAAATTGCCTTGCTATCTCTTTTTATAATTCGCATAGCGTATCATAATGGTCTCCTTGTCTTAAAATGTCTCTCACTTGGATTTTTTTTTTTTTGGGGGGGGGGGGAGTGGGTATTGGGATTTTGAGTTTTAGAATTAGACGTCGACAGGTAGGCCTAATATTATGCAGAATTACAAACAAACGAACAAAGCAATAAAAGCCATATTATATTGTGCTTAGCTTGATATATTCCTTGGCGAAAGCAGGCCGAGTTCATACTCCCACACATAAAGGACAAGATTAAAAAAAAAATAGTACAACTCTTTACAGGATTGTAACTGGCGATTATCATCGTATCATGGACAAGTAACTCGTTATGCGTCATTTGAAGTACAATTATACTTCTATATACTTTCATACCACGTTTGTGATATCTATAGGTCAAAAAGGTTGGAGTCAAAGGTACACCTTTCATGCCTTTTACACACTTGAAATTTAACCATCAATTATTGTTAATCATTCATCTCCATATCCAGTATAGCTAATATCTGAGATGGAACATCACCACGGTTACTGATTCAAATCAAATTCTGCATAGTTATGACAATTTAATATAACTTCTTCAAAATCTGTTTCGTTATTCACTAGATATAGGCTAATATATCTGTATTTATATTTCGAATATAATTTCGCAGTTTGAATTCATCGTCCAATTGAAAGCATATTCATACTGTATAATCCTCTTTGAATGAATGCAGAAAAAAAAAAGGAATTCTGTCCTTCGCATCAAATTGTTCTAGAGAAATGATTATTAAGCGATGTCATTTTTGGGGGGTATGCAGGTGCCAATATAGGCCTAATGCCAAAAACGAGAAACCGAGTTTCGTGCTAATTGCCATGTGTGCAAGTCAGAAGGAGATTTGTCATGTGGTGACATCATCATATCATTCAATATGCGTGGGCTTGTGACTATAATATGATTATTTCATAAAAACACATGACATTTTACAAATTTTGTAACCTCATTTTGAGTGAATGGTGAAACGTCAGTTGTGTCATTTTTGTGACTATACTCGGGTTATATATTGCTTGTATACTCGATTTGTTGTTGTTGTTGTTGTTTTTAGTTGATGAGAAGACGAGTTTCCCTTTAATTTCTCATAATGGACGATTTAGCACTGATACGGAAGTGGATAACCGGTACAGGCATTCGGTATAGGCGAGCACAATGGTCATAAAAATATACAAACGAAATGACATTCTAACTAAATGTACACTGCCAATGTTATAGTCCATTTCCACATAGGGTAATGACGCGTGCCATAAGAATTAGTTAATAAGCAGAGTAACATTATTATTATCATCACCGTTGAACTGTTATAGATGAACGACCACGAATCGTTTCACGATCGACTTAGTACTAGGGTATCTTAACAAAAGTACATGGCTGAAAATCGTTGAGCGACTTTATTAGCTCTCATGGCTCGTGCAAAGATCACTTCCTTATCTCATTTGATATAAATGCCAAATCTAATTTTTAAAACCTAGTCTAGATGATCTTTGTGTGTACAAAGCACTTGTCATTTTGCGTGTGTGTATGTGTGCATTCAAAGTTAAAGGTACTGTTTGCCTTCGGGAGCAGTGATTTAAAAAAAAATGTTCAAGTTATCACATGTGATGCATATGTGTAGGTCAGTTGTATCACAAAACATTCTACCAAATAAAAATTTTGCATTAAAGCCTAAAATATGAGGAGATATCACCACTTTTCTTATTAAACCATGACCGTAGACGGTTTAGTCTAGAGATTATTTTATCTTAACTATTGTTCACATTTTGTTTATTTCACAATGTTTAAAGGGGATGGCTAGTAACTGATCAGTGGGTATCAGTGGGAATGCTGGGGGATGATTGTTCCAATCCTTGTGGGATTCATTTAAGAGTACATTATGTATCTGTTGTTGTAATACAAGGACTTAATTATATATGACGCACACTAAATATGTCCGATATTTAAAGGTCATTTCCTCTATTTTGTCTTCCATATTTTATATGCACATCCTCTAAAAGTATGCCACAATGTCATGACATAACTTTCCTTCTGTGGTTTAGCAAATGTTTAGCTGCATTTAAAAGCAATTGAATGCTTGGCTGAATGTGTTTGGCTGCATGGCGCAATACACGCAAAATGAAATACTCTCTAGCTACATAAGTAAATTATTCAAATTCAGGGTATGGCAGTTTTATTTGTAATTCTCCTCGTCCTCTCCCAACTTATTCACTCGAGTAATGCCTCTGCTAATTTTATTATTGAACTGATATAGGGTCTACTAGTACTATCATTATACTGCTGCTGTACTACACTACTAAACACCGAGACAAGTACAATTACATTCCCTTTATAAAGACACATTTGAAGTTTCATACAGTTTTATGTGTCTGTTATTCTCATGCCTTATGTATCATTTCATTATTACTGTTAATTCACTATCCATCATTACTGTTGTATTATCATCACCAGTATAGTATATATGTATCATTTCATTATTACTGTTAATTCATTATCTATCATTATTCTTGTATTATCACCACCAGTAGAGTACAATCCGTAGATAAGTTTATTCTCCGCTACTACTTCTACTATTGCTGCTCTTACTCTCAGTGATGTTATCAACACTAAAAATCATGCATTTGACAATAAACTAAATTCACTTCGTATTGACTTTGTTAACAGATATCTTGATACATGTCATCTTTCCCCCTGTTACTTCAGATAATGTGGAAGCTATCACTAATGTACCACTCTATCCCGTTGCTTTAATTACCACAATGTGCTCTATACACTTGACTCTTCTGATACTGTAAAGCTAGGGCATGGTACCGGGTGCTGAACCGAGTACCTGGCGAGACATAAATAGCCCCTGAGTCAGTGAAGAGTGAAATGCACTTTTTCTGAATGATGAAGACGGGTCAAATTAGCAACGGAACTCCCATTAGGAAGCACCGCCGAAAGGACGTCTGCTACGCACGTGCGGCATATAGACCTTGCTAAACCGCTGTGTATAAAACCTATATGATACCTCACTGCATATAAGAAAAATAAAATGATATAAATTTGCCCTTCCTTACCCTCCTCCTCAGCCCGTTTGTGATAGATTTCCAGTTCCCTGAAATTCTATCACATTCTGTCTGTGTATCATAGACATTCTATGTTTCTGATGTGTGATGCATTTGCTAGCATAATGTGGGCTACACATTAGCAGAGGCTTTTGACTTGATAATAGAGACACATTCGATGTATGTACGTGGAACATTTCAACAATGTAATTAATGCTCAAAACGTTTATAAGACCGCTTCACATGCATTTCTTGAATCCTACTTGCTGATAGGTCATGTGCACAGTAAAATGGGGCATTCGCACTATCGAAGTCGCGTGAATGGGGAAACATGTATCAAAAGCGGCTCAGCTCCCCAGCTGAATCTTTGATTTCGTGAGCAAATTTGGTGAGAGTCTTTAATTATGTTGCATTATTCAGTTCCCACAAACAAATATATATCAGCAGTAACGGTCTAGGTTTATTATATACTTAATCAAAAACTCTCGTACAAACTAAGCATATAACAAGCATGCATACAAGAATTCCAAGAGTCACACGCACGATGTTTCTAGTGGGTCTATTTGTTCATTATGACACGCTGTTACACTTTGAAACCCTTGTCTGATAAGATTGCAATTGATACGTAAGACTGTAAGGAACATAATCTTATGAATAACGTACAAAGAAATCATATAATATGAATTTACATGAAAAAGGTAGATTAACAACATTCTGTACTAAAGAATGTGAAGATTTTCCTCGTTTTCCCTGTTTTCTGCAGTATAATGCATTCTACAGTTATTATAGATTCTAATCAAATGTCATAAAACATCATTGTAAAAAATGTTTCAGGATTCATTTGGATATGAAATCAAAATTCAGTTTGTCCAAGTATCATAACAATAACGCTGTCCTAAATATATGGGTATTAAATATGTGCATTTTATGGGCTATCAGGATTCATCGACCTTTTACACTATATTCAAGCAATCGATTTTTTTGTTTGTTTGCCGTCGTGACCTAACCTTATGAGAGCAGACGTCGCCTCGAGGTTATCATCTGTTCAGTTTATTCAAAAGATTATGGCAGTTTGTCCGATCAATTAAGGCAGTCATGGGGTAGCTGGAGACTCTACAGTCCTTTTTGAAGATGGATGCTAAAGTACGAGTACTAGTAGTCGATTGTGAAGGTATAAACATTGACCATCCCTGTAATGGCGTCGCAATGAGCTGGTTGGTCTCTTTTTAGCTTTTATCCTTAAAATCACAAAGCAAAAATGCTCTCTCAGTCTCGTTACGTGTATCAAGGTGATTGTAGCTGTCTCAATTTACCATGTTTCGGCTCTTGCTTGTCAAAGCACTGACTAATAGGTTATTGGGAAGGAGAACTAACGTGAACAATAAAACGACAACGAATCTGAAGGCGAAAATAAACATGACACAGGGTAACTGAAACACAGACTGTGCAAAGTGATGTCGTATGATAATATAATAGGAATGAGAGCAAGGTATTAATTTGCAACAGACTATTCTAGATGGACTTAATTGCACTGAGGCGTGCGTGACTGAATGAACTGTGATTATGTTGCACGCGAAGCCCCCATCCTTGTCGAGAACACAGTCACATCTCGCAGAAATGAATCTGGAAGGTTCAGTAAAAGCTTTTAGTGAATCTATAGTAAACAATGTGTCAACTAATGACTCAAAAGAACTTACTGAGAACAGGTTCCTTGACTTGACTGACTTAATTGCATGGGACAGTATGTCTCTTTTCTCTCCTATGAGTGATCCTTCTCCAAGTTGGCCTTCCTTGGGTTTGATGTTCAGCCTCTTTCAACTGGGGGAAAGCCCAAGTCACTTTCGATTTGGTCTCTCCTGCGGGCTGGAGGACGTCCCGATGGTCTTCGTTTTAGAAAGTCATTCTTGTAGGCTTGAAATGGGATCCTATATAATCATTATATGTGAGGGCCTGCGGACCATTTCAATCGTCGTTTGGATACTTACTCCTGATGCTATGATGATTTGCCGTTTACCTGCAGACCTCGTATTTGAAGCGACATGTATGACTCATTTTCTAAGGGCCCTTAAATGATTTTGATTGCTTCACAGAGGACGTAATAGCTTCGTACTGTACCGCCATCCCTTGTCTAAGCACAGGATATTTGAAAATAGACTATAGGATATTCAGTTTTGAGAGGTGTAACTAGAGCCTGTCCAAACACTACGACACATTCAAATAACATCGGCTGCAAAACGGCAATGATAACAGATATGAACTATACAAGTGATGACAATGACAACAAACGCACCGAACTGTTACAAAGGTGACGTTTTCTATTACACTTTGTTCCTCATCGGTAAATCCCGAATTAAAGGTATCGGCATGATAATTGAACTATTAGGCCAGCGTTGCATCAACTGCAGTGATGGAAACACAAGAACAACAACAACAAAACAATTGTACCTATAATGGGGCGGAATATGGGTAGTTGGTCATCTATTACAGAATTCGCATTTCAAGCCACTATATAACCAATCATTGGCAAAAGTGCAACACCTGTTAGCAACTTGACAAAATCTCTTCACTTTATTAATGCCGTCACAGTGAGCCAAAGGATGATTTCGTTTCATTTTTAGTTATTCATTATACAACTTGTAGTGGTTTTTCATAGGCTATGTCAAAAAAGTGCTCGAATATACGGATGTGATGACGAAACTTTTGATGGTAACACTCAAGCTTATATGTTAGACATGAGGAGTTGAAGGTAATATTGCATTCAGTTATTTTCCTTGACCATCCTCAGTACTCTCTGTCATGTCTGTCTAGCAGTGGCATTATCATCCACAAAATAAGTTTCACTGAGAGTTGTCTTTCCAAGTGTTATATGGCTTTGCGATATAAGGACAAAAACTTAGGCCTTCTGAACCTAAGGTTGTCCTCTAACAGAATGTTGCAGGGGCCGTTACAATGTACATGACGTATAATGCATGACGTATAAAGACGTTTGATAAGATGACAGCCTTTTCTTCGTAAAAAAGCAACTAAGAAATTGTTCTCTGTATGCATTATTAAATACACACAAAATAAGGATGGGGGAAAGGTGCTAGAATGAGGGGGGGGGGGTGAGGATTCGTCAATGACCTGGTTTAACGTTACTTAAACCGAGAATAACAACTGATAATTAATGTGGTCATGTTTAAATCAATACATTCACTTTGCGTTTTTGTGTGATATTTCAATATGGGTGTATCTTTAGCGACAAAACAAGAGGGATTCTGTTTATATATGACATTAAGTTTCATCAGGCTTCTCTCCGCCTCTTCTTCTTCGTCGTCGTCTTTCTATTATGATAATTACACCATCATTGATGTGGTAATCGCATCTTCTTTCATCATAACACGAGAGGAAGCCTACATACTATCAACATTTTGAGATCATGCAGAGTTTCCAGATGGGAAAGGGTCCTTTAACATTTTCTTAAGATAGACGTTAAAGATACAGAAAGTGGATGGACTATATACCGTAGACGAATAGACGGGGTGGGGGGGGGGGGCAGTCCGTCACGGAGTGTGACCTAAGTATGTGTCACGGCAACCAGGGTACTGGCGAATTGTGCAGAGAAGGTCGCTTTCCACCATTTAACATGTCCACACAGAATGATACAAAGTGTCCGAGGGTTTATCACAGCGACGGATATCTGCACACAAGTCCGACTTGATATGAACATACAGGAAAGGAGTATCTTAAGTATTAATATAAAGTCGAATTTTTCATTTTCTCTCTGATGGAATGTGCCTTTTCGGCACGAAAGTCGCGTAAACATCCATGACATCACGTGTATTTAAAATTGTGGAATACCGTGGGTTTTACTTTTTGTATATCCAATCTCGTTATAAACAAAAAATTTTTCATTGCGTGATTGCATGATTGTTGTGCATTCCTCCTTCACATCTAACACAGTGATTGGTCTTTCTGTGAGCTTAGATATTTAGGAAAATAAGTCCTGTACTTATTAGTATATGTCATGTAACGCCAATCCAGTGATCGATAATTATTCTACTACGATCATATGTAGTGGCAAGAAATACACCCATAGTATTACCACGTATCAATAAGATTGGCACATTCCGAATGTTCCTGGCACGCGAGTTTGGGAAAACTTCAAGCAAACCATGCGCAGCTGCTTCTTCAAACATTCTAACTAAGGAACCGTGCAATGAATACCAGAAGAACCCCAAGGACTGATCCGTTGGAGGATTTTGGAAGTAATTCCAAACATTCCTTTCCATTCGATTTCATTATTATGTATCGTTGTACGTATTTCCCCACTGTCCTATATGACTACAGAGTCCAGGAATACTTTGGTGCCATCCATGATAAACAGGGATGTTCCTACTATCCAGGCTCGGAAAAAAGGGGAAATGTAACAACAGTTGTAGGTGATACAGGTGGTGAGGTGACGGAGGGACGAGTTTGAAGGGGAGGGGGCAAGGAGGTATGGGATAGGAAAGGGGTTGAATACAGGGTGTCATCATTACCTCGGGTAAATCACTCGACCGCTGAACAGCGAACAAAAGTTCGCGTCGCTTTTGAAAAGTGTTTTGTTAGTTCGTTTGTTTGCTTGCTTCCGACTCGTTTTTTCCCTGTAATTTTTCTTTCTTTGGTATATAGGTTGCTGGACGTCATAAAATTTGTCTCCTTTTCATCACATCTTCAACGCTTTTAAGAAAGAGGAAACGGTGAGATGTTGCCTGTGAGATAACTTTCATTGGATTTAATGGGGGAATTAATCCAGGTAATATTAGCTGTACACAAAGTGTTAACATGGCTAGAAAATTGTCCTTCACGTTTTATTATTGTCACAAATTATGGACTAAAGGTGTTTCATTATACAATTGTACAGTTCTTTATTAAGGGAGTTATGATTACGGCCTAACTGTGGCATCGGCAATTCTGAAAACCAGGCAAGGCGAACTTTCTTCAAACTTGTTTTCTAAACACACCCATTTTTAAGAAATAAAACATTAAACAACACGAACATGACTACACGGTCATTCGGACACTGCAACAAACGTATCGTGCATGATTATCGATTTGTACAAAATTCTGTTGTTGTTGTTGTTGTTGTTGCTGTTGTTTTTGTTGTTGCAAACCGGTTTTGACAACTCAGACTTTAATTGTCAGTTTTATGTCTTTCTAGGAAAGTTTAGCCGTTTAGTCTGTTCCCATTTTAATGACATGAATAATACACATAAAAGTATTTATTTTTGGCTTCTATATTGCAAAGTAGACCTTGTTTTCCCGATATAGTTATCTGTGCGAATGATTATATCTTGTAATACTTTTCAGGATTGTTTATATCTTTTTAATTGCTCAATGACATGAATTGACAAATGCATATTTTGTATTATGTATTACTTTTTGTTGTCGGAAATAGATTTTATTGAATCGGAAAAAAAAAAGTAGACAATGAATGAATTATTGTACAGAAGAATCTATAAACAGACATAGATAAAAAAAAACAAAAAAAAACAGACAGCCAGGCAGACACGAGACAAAATTTGGTGTTAGAATAGAGTTGTCAAAGATTACATTGTTCTTGTTGGTCTACTTTCGAACGTCACAATGAGTCAATAGGAGATAGACTGTCTTCCGATAGTGTGTCAAATTGTGTCCGAATTCACGTTATCACAACTTGTGAGCAGTATACTCATTACTTTTATTAGGACAAAAGTAACGTTCCATCAACCGGTAATCTCGATACAAACTTTGAGTCTAACATTACTGTGAAATTCTATAGTGTTCGCTGCTGTGCCAACATTATTGGTCTTTGATATGTCTTTCTTGCAATCTGACCTCCCCATCCATCCTCTTCTGACACACGCAAAGAGACAAAGACAAAACTACCATAATTACATTAAATGGTCAACGTGAATACTGTTCAGTGATTGGTCATAATGCAGTCGCGTGAGTAATGCCTTGTTGGTCGAAACCGTCATATTACCTGCAGTGACGTCACTTCAAGTAATATGCCAAAATTCGACTGGTTGCTGAAGGGACTAGAATAAAATAAAGTGTATTTATGTAGACGATGCAATATAGCAAATATTGCCTTGTCTATATCGTTGTAATATCACACTTTGACAATGCCCTAGGTGTTGTTGTTTTTTCGCTCCATGCACGTAATATTTTCCCTAAGAGCTGCACGCTTCGAGGAAAATAATAATCTCTTGTGGAAAATATAATTCCGCGAGGATGTCAAGTGGTATATTATCACCTCTAAACAGTCAGTATCAGTGGAATACAAAACACACATTCAATGTATTATACCTTTGCTAGTGAGTGATAATTATGAAACCTCGGGTCATGTCACTGCTCGTTCTCGCTCTGATACTGCATGATGATCGCGAATCGATAGCTGTGACAAATTGACAGGATTATTTATACGTGTGTATATGAAACCACACATGAGCATATTCATATACTTCCGAGGCTTGTAGGTCCTGGCCTGAGGCTGCATAGTTACTGCTTTACACGAAAGGTTTAGCATATGTGTAGGAAGAGAGTTGCCTAGTAATTCCCATGGAATATCACGTCGTATTGCAGATCAATGAATATGTGTGAGTCGGGGAAAAAGAGATGATAAATCTTTTAATCATATTTATACTTTACAAGTAAACGTTTACTATTGTAATCTGCCGTCCCAAAAGGTTTACAAGAGTTCAGTTCTCACGTAATACTGTTCCAGACAATTATGTCGCTAATGAAGCATTCTTCCCTCTTTTTCGTGAAAATTGTGAACATCAATTATTTTTCTTCAGTTCTCATTTGACCTTAATTTCCTCTCTCCTGAACTGGCTGCAGGAAAGAAACCTGAAAAGTTTCAGATTTATCTGGAGTGTAAAGAATAAGAGGGTTACTTTCTTTCGAGTTTGTGTGTCATTAGACGGTACATTATAGGCTCAGTGTTTCTGTATATACATACAGTATAAAAATCTAGAAATCGCGTGGCAATTTAACAAGGCGAGCAACAATGAAAGACTAATGAAGCTTTCACTCGAAGTCAGAATCACATTAATAGGCTACATCTCCCATTTTGAAACATTGTCTTTATAGTGCATACTACAACACACTATGTATAGACTATAACTTGATCACAATACTCATGTTCTGACAGAGCTTGGAGTATAAAATAAATCAATCGTTTGATTTCGTCAAAATTTTCACCGAGCGGTCTGCATCAACTCGTGTGAACTAATTTGATTCAAAATGACACCCCTTAGGAGTAATTTATCCTTGATTTTGCTGACTTTACTTATCAACTCAATAATAGATGTCTAGACAGTTTTACCATCATGGAATGATAGAAGGGACATTGACATTACAATTCGAGAATTGACAAATTATAAGCAGGGTTCTGCGGAATTTGTTCCTGAGTATGCTTTGATATGGAGTAGAATGTTATTCCCGAACCTGCTTCCATCCGCAGTCCGATGAAACAGCATACAAACCTGAGCCTCTTTAATATTGGCATGCACCATGAACATGTTTAATGCTACACTACAGGTTAGCTTAATGTCCTATAGATAGCAGTACACTTGGTTTCGCATGACGATCAATGACCTCTGATAGTTGATACACCGTAAAGCCCCATCACTTGATCGCAGTCATTGGTCGACCTTACGGGATACAAAGTCCGAGTGACATAATAAAACCTATTAATTAGCACTAGCGGTGTTCTGCATGTAACCGCATAACTCGCAATGTTCCAAATACTTACGGTGTGGCGATAGTGGTGAAGTTTGCTTGACTTTTGAAGAGCTTCGTATACGGCTGCTGCTAACCTGGGAAATCGCTCTGTTATACGGTTGCCACAGTGATATTCCTGTTAAAGTCCTACGGCATCGAATACTGACATGGGTTTTCATGAAATCGCTAACGAGAACCCTCCATGGACGATTACCTTTTAATGACTCTTCCTGCCCAGGTCTATCACTAATCAGACGTCCGATCGGCTGTCAGCGCCACGCAGCGGCAGAGGATAATGTTGTGCATACAGTCATGCGCGCGAGATCAACAGTTTGCCAACGCGGCATTGCACCGATTTTAGCAGACGACATCACGCGTGCGTGCGTGTTATGCCGGCAAAGCGTCGCACGCCCGTTTCCGAGGGACCGTTGTGCCACTTCTTCCTTCCCAAGGAAAAAAAGTAGTATCTGCAATATAAAGTACTCTTTATTAGTGGTACCATCAGTATAACAAAATAACAATCAAAATAATCAAACAGTACAATAAACGATAACAAATGATACGAATGATACGACAGGCAAACATTAAAAGAAAAAGAATCAAACTCTCAGTCTCCGAAATCACTTATTTGTTTACTAGCACTAAAATAAGCATCCAATATCTTCTCTTGGCACTCATAATATATTGATGATTAAACCAAAGAAGAGTCTAAACACTCATTAATTTTGCCAGACGAGTGAAATAGGCATCCCTAATTCAGATTACATTCCCTACTTGATGGATGACTGACAGAGCTTCTCATGATTATAGGCCTACGAATTTTCAACTGTTTTAGAAAGCTGACACGTTTAACATTCTCTATATAGGCCCTACATTTGGCAGCTTAAATGACAATACTTTTTATGACAATACAATTGTATTTTCCATATAATTATACGCTGTGAAATGATGTCACAAAGCAGTAATATTGTGACATCGCACGCAGCTTCATGCGGTCACTTTGTGAAAATGTGACAAAGCAAGCAACACTACAACTCAATTCTGACATCGCGCCGTGCTTCGTATGGTCACTTCGTGAAATGCATGTCGAAGAAAGCAATTGCGACATCGCGCCCTGCTGCGTACGGTCACTTTGTGATCCCTTCACAACATCGCGTCCACCGTTTCCACCACACAATGCAATTCTGGCCTCATTTTCTTCTCTTATTTGTTTTAAATTTTGGATCTAAAATATGAAAACCAATATAGGCCTACACTGTTAGTACCTTTGACAGTCAGACCACGACAGTAAAATATTTGGAGTCTCCGATTCTTTTATACTCTCTTGGCAAAGTAAATTTGTATACCATGTATACTATGAAAAAATCAACTTTGTTGGACTGGCAATTTGGGGGAAATCTGCTTGCTATACCGACATGAATATCTTTCAGCTTTTTCATTACGAATAGACTTAACGCGGTTAATCCTTTTCACTCCGAGGCAGTTCACGCCTGTATAGAACAGATGCTTTGAACAGATAAAAAACAGCACGAACGAGGTGTTGTACCTGGACAAAACGAGAGATACAAATCGGATTAATCTGTAGCAACGCGTCTCGACTCTAATGCGATTCAATCGAAATTAAAGCAAGAGCATAGTGGATTTGTGGAATGGAGAAATCGAATACAGCACATTTAGTGCATATACAAGAACTCTGCTTTGAGTTGTGATTCCTGTACAAAACGTCATGAAAATATACTAATTTGATATAATTAAGATTCAAACAACCTTATGAGTTTGAGAGATGAGTCATCAAATAATACGAATTATGTTTAACGTCAATTGAATATTCAAACATACAAATTTGACTCACTTCAAAGGGACCGGTCATAACGCCAAGACCTTGAAAGATTTCTGTAACGTTTACTACCTCTTTTCAATTATCTTCTACTCGGGGATTGATGTATCTGTATTAACTTCAATTACTGTAAGTTGTGTCTTGTGTCTCCTTTAATGTAAGAACTCTGCTCGTCAGTTATCTTGGGTTCCTTTAATTCATTGTGAAATTCCATCTTGTCTGTGCTGTTGTGTTTCTCACACGTATACATAATTTCTAATCACGGATAATCTTTGCCAAACACAGAAATGAAGGGAGAGAAGTTTTACCTGTATTTCCTTTCTCTTGAAAACGTATAACGTATATAGATTTTTTTTTTTTTAAAGACGCTCAAGAACTTAATGGAAGCAAATTTTATAACGACATTTTATCTCTGTCACACTTTACAAGACATTTCATCATAATAATGAATATCATATTTTGTTGTCTTCTTTTCCTCTCTTGCTACAGAATAAGAACATTGTGATATGTCAGCTACACATCACGAAAAGAATTAGAGTTTTGATTTATGACTAGTTGCAACTTATTTCTAAGGGCAGGGAGGCCCGGCCACAGTACATGCACCCTATACATGAATCATGACATGCATATATTATGTCTCCATTTGACGACAGACAGCAGGCAACAATAGCACCATACAGAGCGTTTAGTTCAACTGCTTACATAGAACTTTCTACAAAGGAGACAACAATTATGATTTGCATTTCATGACGATTATATAAAGCCTATATCATAGGCGCCGGAAGTGGGGGGGGGGGGGGCAGGGGGGGCGGCCGCTCCCCCAATCCAAAAAGTGGGGGGGCAAAACGCATTTTTGCCCCCCAAAATGCCCCCCAAAAAATAAAAAAATAAAAATAAACAAATAAATAAAAATAGATAAAATAAGATAGATATGTATATAAATGAATAAACGCGAAAAAAACATAGCTACAAACGGCAGTTTTGGGACTGTAAAATGTCAAAATTTCCAAGCTCGCTCGCTCCGCTCGCTCGCATTCAATCGCTATGCCATTCTCCTAATGTTGCTGCCAGTAATTGCCAGCAGTTGCGCCTGGGCCGCCCCCCCCCCCTTAATTTCCAAAGCAAAAAAAAAAATTACATAAATAAAAAATAAAATATATATATATATATATATAGCTACAAACAGCAGTTTGGGGACTGTAAAATGTCAAAATTAATCGTCAAATTTATTCGTTATGCCATTTTCCTAACGTTGCAGAGAGTAATTGCCAGCAGTTGAGCCCGGTGCGCCTCCCCCTCAATTTCCAAAGCGAAAAACATAGCTACAACGGCAGTTTTTGGACTGTAGAATGTCAAAATTTTCAAGCTCGCTCGCTTCGCTTGCTCGCATTGAATCATTATGCCATTCTCCTAATATTGCAGCCAGTAAATGCCAGCAGTTGCGCCCGATGCGCCCCCATTAATTTCCAAGCGAAAGATATAGCTACAAACGCCAGTTTCGGGACTGTAGAATGTCAAAATTTTCAAGCTCGCTCGCATTGAATGGTTATGCCATTCTCCTAATGTTGCTGCCAGTATACATTGCTAGCAGTTGCACCCGATGCGCCCCCATTAATTTCCAAAGCGAAAGATATAACTACAAACGGCAGTTTTGGGACTGTAGAATGTCAAAATTTTCAAGCTCGCTCGCTTCGCTCGCTCGCATTGAATGGTTATGCCATTCTCCTAATGTTGCCGCCAGTAATTGCCAGCAGTTGCGCCCGATGCCCCCCCCCCCCTTAATTTCCAAAGCGAAAGATATAACTACAAACGGCAGTTTTGGGACTGTAAAATGTCAAAATTTTCAAGCTCTCTCGCTCCGCTCGCTCGCATTTTATTGTTATGCAATTCTCCTGATGTTGCTGACAGTAATTTTGTCGTTTTACACCGTCATTGCATAATCCATGTAAGGAAAACTTACAATGTTGCTCAATGACTGCGTTGTTGAATGTATCACATTCCGTAATGTATTGTAGTCCCATTATTGCGCACGCACACACGCACATGCATACACACCGTCAAAATTACTTTTCCACAAGGTGCCCATCCCCAATGTTTCGACCCACCGTACGCCACTTTACATATATATATATATATATATATATATATATATATATATATATATATATAATGGTATTATTATCCGCGTGTTGGAATAAGAGCATGAAGACGATGAAGACAAACAAGTTATTTTTCTGTGCTGAGCTTCAAATACAAATATCACTGTTACCCTGAGGAAGATCCGTGCAAGGGTCGAAAATTTGGTTTACAAATAAATGAAGTTGGATTCTAATGCATTATGTCAACTTGTTTGTCTTCATCGTCTATATATATATATATATATATATATATATATATGTGTGTGTGTGTGTGTGTTTATGTGTATATTGTGTAACATATGTATGGTCTATCGTGAGCCCCCTCCAATATTTGCCCCCCCCCCCCATCCCCCCAATCCAAAACTGCTTCCGGCGCGCCTGGCCTATATGTTTGAGTATACATCAGATGTCTTTCTTTTTTCAGGTCATTAACCAGTCACGAGCAAGGTACAACAAATGATTCCATAGCTTGTAACTATACGTACATTATTTCCATGCCGGATACTCACAGCATCAAAGACAACATATTGCATTATTCTCTCTTGCTGGATTAATGGGGAGTAATTTGGATCTTTGTGTTTCATAGAGGGTGGCACGTCTATATACTTTATACTAGCACTATGTACGTGTAATATTGTAACAATCATAAACGTTGGCGCTTTCAGAATATTTAAACACATAGTGCTTGTTGCTACGCAATGTTTAAAGGCATAATTTACCATTTGCAGATGAAAGCATTAGTGCTTTAAAATAGTTCTAAAATGTGAGTTAGGGATAGAAACAACCACTGTCAAAATTTGAATCCGTATAATCGATGTTAAGTGTTGTTAAATACACGAAATGTGAACAATAGTTATAATAAAAATGTTTCCAGACTAAACCGTATACAGTTACGGTTTATTGAGAAAAACCCTGATATTTCCTTTATTTTAGGTTTTATTGCAAATATTTCATATGGTAGGATGTTTTATGATACAACAGACCTACACATATGCATCAAATGTGATATCTTGAACATTTTTGAAATCACTGCTCCCAAAGGTAAACTGGACCTTTAAGGCAAATTGGAATGGCAATTTTATTGAAAACAATCAAGTTCAGTGAATATTTTTGCTCGTTTGTTTAAAAAAAAAAGATAAATCCCCAAAGTAAGTTTATATCTCTGATTAAAGAGTAAAACATGCAGGCATACGCGAATTTTGCTGAAGATACGGGATCATGCCCGTCTAAAACAAGGGAATCGACCGTCAACTTCATTCTATATAGATTTCACCGTGAAAAGGGAAAGTTTATCATGAAGGTGAGATAATTGCGGATTACATTGTTCTCAGAGCTCAAAGAACAATCAAACAATGTGTTTTGTTATTTCACATCGAGATCACAATCGACAATATCTCTTTCCTGAATTTTCTCTCAAATGTCTCCCTTTCCTCGATAAAACCTGCCAGTTTCCTCCGAAAAGTCGGCGAAAATAAGTCGGTTGTAGATTACTGCACTTCCAGTTTACTTGCTTTGAATAGTCCGAGGGTGCCGCTTGGTTTCGTTTGGTTTTATCTTTTTTATTATTCTTTTTATCTTGCCCCTGCTCTTTCGAATTGATCCCTGCCAGTTGTCTATCTGTCTGTCTGTATCTATCTGTCTGCCAGAATTTACATCAGCCTAAATTAAATTTTATGTCATGTGTACTGTACTATCTTCTTTCCATGTGACAAATCCAATTACAAAGGAAGGAGTAGGTTTTTGAAGTTGACTTTCTTTTTCTTTTTATTTTTTTTTATTTTTTTATTAGGGGGAGAGCCTGGTTCAGGTATAGTATTGGATATTTGGACATGTCAGATCCAAGTAGTATTGTACATTTTCAGACCTCTTTCAATAAACATCAGAAAGCAAAATGTGTGTCCCTGTTATTTCTGGCACGCATTTATCTATTCCAAAAATACCTAATACGGGAATACCATGTTACACAAATGATGCAAAGGAAATTTTCAGAACATTATTATACCTTACAGATCAGAAATACAGAAAGAATTGGATTGTGAAGCGAAGCTAAATGAAATCATTTGCAATACAAATCAAAACAGTAATTCACAGTGATGGTGTCACTTCGTATTCGAAATAACAGTATAAAAAGGAAGACATTGCTGGCAATATTATAAAGTCCTGATTTTTTCACACAGTTTAAAAACTAGAAAATTCATTTTACTGTTTAACAGCCATCAGTAACAACGGAGTGTCTATAACACAGTAAAGCGAACTGTAAGATTGTTCCATTTTCTCTGTTTCCGACTAAATTTGTAACCCGTCTGTTAATCAACCAATCATATAAACTCTGCTTATTAAGTCTATACCCAGTGATCGATTGGCTTAAAAGGAGTACTGCCTATCAGCTATAAAGACAAACTTATTCAGTGTTACCAAGATTGGCTTGTTATCTTACTATACGGTCCAGTTTTGTTATGGCCATCATAACCACTGAGACGCCTTTTTCGATTTCTTTCAGGACAGGTTGCATGCATGCCAATAACAAGTACAAAACAAAACGCAGAAGGAGCAGTCTATTTTCAGGCCTAAAATTGATTCACGTTACATTTGGTTCATTTTGAGATTTTTTGGGTTGATTCTCATTCTTACAACACGACTTATCACACGACTTACCACAAAGAGCAGCTGGTCTCATAATCAGAGGTGGACATGTAACAGTTATCATATGATTAGTGAATAAACATTATTTTAGGATGATACAATGACCGTGTTTGTTTTGTTTTGTTTTGTTTTGTTTTGTTTTATTTTTGGGAAAATAATTAAAAAAAAATCTTCTATATAGGAGTATGGGTAACGTTTGCGTCAATCAAAGAGAGCGTGATTTTATTATGCATAATTGTATATAACTTTTGCTGTGCATTCTGCCGGATATGATAAACAGTGTTGGTATTGTATCAGATTGGGATATGTCAGTGACAAGATTTAACATCTCGTTTCGTTGAGACAGAGCGAGTTAGAAATGAAAGGATGAAGAAAGTAGAAATAATGGAACTTTAAGAATGTTTTGTCTTGTAATCCAGTGCCAAGTCTTGAATTAAGCATTGGCAAGAATCTTGCATGACTGTGGCAGGAGTAAACAAGCGTGGAGAGATAAATCATTTCATAGATCCTTTCCATTTTCTAAGGGTATAATAAGGCTGAAACAAACTTATTGTTAAATGGTATCTCGGTTATCATGCCAGTTAATTCAATGGCTCTGCAATAACCTCGCTCCGACTACACTGACAGCGATAACCGCACCTCGTCCATCAAAAGCAAGGATTCTTCACACCTCTTGCCTAAAACAACAGAGAACAAAAAATATCAAGAATAAGTTAATGTGGAATCGTATAATCTGTCTTTTTTTTTCTTTCCTCAGTCAACGTCCTCTTCAGGTTGTTATGTTATGATGATCATCATCACCGTTATTATTTTTATCGTTATTATCATTGCTGTATCATATTATGATAATAATAGTAATAACAAAATAATGATGATGATGATGCTAATAATAGTAATTATTATTATTATTATTATTATTATTATTATTATTATTATTATTATTATTATTATTATTATTATCATCATCATCATCATCATCATCATTGATGTCATTATTATCATGCAATAAGAACGCGAGTTCTGTCTTGCTGCGGGGTGTGTGTGTGTGTGTTGTTGTTTTTTTTTGGGGGGGGGATGTTTGTTTTTGTTCCTGTGTGTGAAATGAGTATTAAAGAGTCTTAGCTTGTATAATGTCTAATACAATATGGGTATGCCTATTACATCTGTAGTTCGAAGTTTATGCGTCCGTTGAATGGTCTGACTACTCTGCAAACCTTGAGCGACTTACAGCAAGCATGTGTGAAATGCAGGGAAGAGAAATGGGAAGAGTCAAGAATGACTCACTCAAGACATCAAGCCAGACAGGTGCTAATACACTGTTGAATGTATCGGTAAAACCTCCAGCTTATTTCTACTCATACTTAAGGTCTCACATCTGTAAATAACGTGGACGAGCCACGCAGAGCATCCTTCTTTTTCGCACTACAAAAAGTCCGGTGTTAAATATGAAACACCGAGCTGGTGTTAAATTTCCGGTGCTCATTCATGGTGTTAGATTAACACCTCCGGGTGTCATTTCAAAATTTAAAATTGTTTTTTGAATAGTTTCTTAGTTACTGCACTTCTTGTTAATTTTGAACTTCAACAAGACGATAAAGAATTTTCCGATAAAGTACTTGATTTTTGAAAAAATGTGTAAACACGTTTACACCACAGTAACACCAGTTGGTGTGGTCCCCTATTGAAGCTACACGGGTGTTATACCATTGAAATTAACACCACCAATATCAAATCAACACCATGCGGTGTCATTATTGAATTAACTCTAGCGCAGTGTCAAAAATATCACCAGCCACAGTGTCAAATTAACACCACGAAGTGCCAGGTGAACACTTTTTAACACCATCACAATACATTTTCTACACCTGTGGGTGTGGTCCTCTATATTGAAGTTTCATCGGTGTTAGATTTAACACCCATGGTGTTACATCTAACACCGATGTTTTTACAGTGTATACAGATACGTAAACTAATCTTAGAGGGAGAAAAGAAGAAGTAAGCCATACAGACCTATTAAGAACTATTGATATCTATATATAGGTAGAGCTGATGAGAGTGAATCCTTCAAAAATGCACACCTCATGTTGAGGCGGCCCTCGTTTTCTTTTAGGTGTAAGGGGACTAGAGTTGTATGTTTCGTATGCTATATATAGTATGTTTCGTCGTAACTTGGAAAACAACCCCCCCCCCGCTCCCCCCCCCCAAAAAAAAAAAAGAAAAAAAAAGAAATAGAGAACCAAAACCGGATTTCCGTCACAAAAAAAAAGTTGTTTTCTTTAATAGGAAATACGAAAGACACTAAATCTTTCGTCTATCTTATATTTGCTTTAACCCGTTTAGGACGGTTTGGTATTGCTACAACACGCATTTCCCATAGACGCTTGCCCGAGTATACTCGGGACTCGTCCTCAACGGGTTAACATTGTTTAATTCTTAACACGTGTGTCTACAGAATCTAGTGTTAGACCTGCAACGGAATAATGTACACGTATCTTTTTTTTTTCATCAATTAAAACCTGCTATGCGATAAAACTTCATTTTGTGTAATTGCACAGAAATGAAATGCCCATGATTCCAGTTTAGATTTGGTCGAAAGGGCATTAAAGAAACGAATTTATTTTGTATGTTTTGTATATGTTCACGTGCTGATTTCGTTTCACTCAATAATGTGAAGCTGGATAGGAAAAAAACACACGATAGATTTATGGAATTAATGGTGCGACTAATGAACTGAAATTAGGAACGAGAGTTGACGGAAATAAAACAAACAAACAAACAAAACAAACGGTGCTCCTCCGAATCAGTCATTCCGTCCTTCCGTCACGAGTTCAACCGGATGTTAACACTACTGGCAGATCCAAGGCATGCTCTAGAACAGAATACTTATTAAGGGAATGGAGGACATAGTTTGATAGCTCCAGGATAATCTTCAGTCTTGATGATATCAAATACTCTTACCTCTCTGCGAGGCATTATTTATTGTCTGAAGATGTCTCTTGAACAGGGATAACCTTGGACGAGAGCCCGCCGGCCCGTACCTCGTATTACTCGAGAAAGTCGGACGTTCCGAGCGTTCATTCGTTGAATTCTTTGTCCTCTCCTCTATAAGAGTCAGAGAATGAGTAGTTAAGGCATTTGTATATTTCTTTCAAAGACACAAAAAACAACAAACAAAAATTGAAATTCATCCTGCAGGATCCTAACAGGGCCTTCCTTCACAGAAAAACATGCCCATTGTTTCAACAGACGAAGAAATATTATCTAAAGCCCATCGCCATAAGCATGATAAGATATGGAAATAGGATATTAGGCTGTAGTGCATGGCTCTCATTCCGCACTATACTTCGTATTAATAATATTATTGCAACTTATGACGCATCCGTCCCTTATAAATAGGCCGGGTCGAGATGGGAAACTTTGCGCACAACGCCATAATTTTCTCCTTTTCCACTTTCTCCTTTCTCCTCTCTCCCTCTCTCTCCCTCTTTCTCTCTCATAGAACATGTAGAATGCAGTGTCAGTATCATGTTAGGGTAAAATGATAAGTTGAAATGGAGTAAAGTGCTTCTTTTGTTGTCATACTTGTACTTTCTTGTAAACATGCCCGAGTACGCCTTACGTTCCTTTTTCATGTTTTTGAAGATTTTATAAAATACATGTATTAGCTTATTGTTATGTACACCACAAAGACATTCTTATCTGTAGAGCGTTGGTGAAATCATTATCAAGTCCTCTTAATGAACGATTTGACACCTCATGGTGGCCTTTTTTTTTTTGGGGGGGGGGTCACTATTTTCACTTTTTGTTCTGAAGATACGTCTTCGATGTATCACTCCATGTTCATGCGTCAAAAGACAGACAACTCACAGTAACGCTTTTTTGCTCTTTTGATAGGAAACTGCAAGAATTAAATGAAACATTTGAAGAATGAAACAGTAACAACTGCCGCTGTTTTTGACAGAATCGTCAGTTTATTAAATCTTATAAGTACCATCGTGCTATATCTTCTCTTCTTGTTTCCCAAGCACATATGACTTCGCATGGTTATTTTTTTTTTCTTCATGCGTAGGATTAGTTATAGGTTATCTTTGGTGGATTTGCGTTATGAAGGAGAAAAGGAATATCTAGACACAGTACCGTTTCCATGGAGACAGGAGTATTGCGACGATCTCACGGCGTCTTCCTCCTTTTAAGTCGAGATGCATCCTTATGAGATGAGAGGACCCAGGGGCACTGTTGAGTTCTTATGACTTTCTTGAATGCCTGCATGCCCCGTACTGACCGACTGACGTAATTATGACGTCGGCTTGTCTTTACCATTGACAATCGCGTGTAATTCACACATATTATGTACGCGTCTATTCTATTTTCATGAGCCCATACGTTAGGAAATCCACACTCAGAACACTGAATAATTTGTTAAAAGGGGGGGGGGCACAATACCGCGCAAAATGTAAATTAACCACATGTCAGCCACTAAACAGCAGTGGTACCGTAATTAGTGCACCCGATGTAATAATTGCCGCACCTGAAGCCTAATTTCACAATTGGACTCATCAGGTGGATATAGATATTTTCTTCTTCTCGCCTCTCTTCTTATCTCGTCATTTCTGTCTAATCCAGAGTTGAAACACTTTCGTTTACATCAAGCAAACATTCACCATGCAGTAGATATTCTAAGCATGTTTGGTTCTGCGTTGACTACACGTTAACGACCTGTTTTCTTGTTTTTCTTATAAGAATTTTATGCTCAATTAGAGGGTGGTCATAAAGCACAGCGGAAGCACAAAGGGGAAAAAATTTAGAGGCTTTTATCCATTAATTCATGTGAACCCATCAATATATTTAGGGGGTTATCAGTGTAGGATATCGCGTTCAGTGTGTATTCGCTTCGGGCCGGGCGCTATCGTCACGTTATCATCTTCTTGAAAGGAAGAAAGAAATCAGCCAATCAAAACATACTGAACCTCACTGCATGCATCATCTTCAGTTTGAGTTTCTTTTCATGAAGTGGATGATAAAATAACATTAGACGGCTCGACCCATATCGCACCTACGCCGCCATGTCTTACGTAAACAGCGCCCTCGGTTTCTCGTTGCATTGCTCTTCATGAACGCGAGTGAGTCAGTATACCTCATGCGGTTTGCATTTTCTTTATTGAGGGCGAAAATTGACGGATGAAGTTAAACCAGAGTGTAGCCGCATCCCGAGGCGACGTCCCTCTACTCCTGGCTAGAGGATTTCAAAGGAAACGGTGATTGAACGCCTAACACCACTTTGATAGTGTCTTCAAACAAAAAGCAAAAAACTAAACTAAACTAAACAGAAAAACATCTTCTTACACTGTCCATGGTTTCGAAAATGTCAAAAACCGCCACCTTAGTTTCACAGCTTCAGAGGTAAGACTGAGTCATTCATCTTTTTTTTTTTCTTTTTTCTTTTTCTTTTTTTTAAATACAGTGTAGCTGATTTCCAGAGCAGGTTACAGCAAAAGGCTAAAACTGCTAGAGAAATAATTTTCTTCTCAATGGAATTACTGACAAAAATCCTCGGATAGGACATAAAATGGAGGTCCCGTGTATGAGAGAGTCACAGCTCATGCACGTAAAAGATCCCGCTTCATTCATTCATCGCAAAGAGCAGGGTGTCTAACCCGGTGAAGTGGTCCCACCCCACATCCAACTGGACCCCATGGAAGACCAGCTTATTGTAGCTGAATATGGGCTATCCAGCCATCTTCACAGATGGAAAATGAACAACAACAACAACAGCGGCTATATGCGCTTTTGACGTCTGAAAGGTCGAGACTGTTGCGTGTCTTCATACTGAAGAGCGCCACGTTTCAGACCTGTGCCAGAGTGGAGAAATAAGGGGGCAGCAGAGACATTTACACTCATCTCTGATTACAACACCATGCACAAGAAGCATAGTTGCGTGAAATCATGATGAAAATATCCTTTCAGTTGTTAACCCTATTCTAACTGGGCTATTTGAGAGCAAGTTTTTACTGGGGGGGGGGTCAATTTGACCCCCCCCCCCTTCAGATCTCGGCCGCCGATAGCGCGATCGCCGCAAAATTTTGCCTGAAGATAGAGCTGGATGTCAACTACAAGAGTACATGGTCATACAATAGAAGAATATTGCCTTTCTATTTTTAATAAATTAATTATGCAAATTTGTGCATGAAATCATATTTTCACCTATAACTCCATTAAAAAGACTGGAGGATTGCTAAATTTTTGTGTCAGAATTCCTCAAGACACATCAAACAATTTTCGTGTAAAAAAATAGCACAATCGAAATCAGTTTCTTTTGTTTTTTGTTGTTTTGTTAATTTCTTATGTATTTTATTGTTTTTTCGACCTTTTGTTTTCTATTGTTTTTTTGCCAAAATTTGTTGCAGGCACTTTTTCAGGCTTATCTACACTAGAATTGATTAATTTCAATGGTTAAAAGTTGAAATAATCTAATTTATATCAATTTAGCCAAAAAACACAATTTGTATTGGATTTGCACACAATATCATGAATTTGAGCTGTTTTTTGGTTGACATGCATATGCAAAACATTACGTAACTTCAAAACGGTGTACCCGGACGTCGCAAATTTG
Source organism: Diadema setosum (assembly GCF_964275005.1). Taxonomy (NCBI): domain Eukaryota; kingdom Metazoa; phylum Echinodermata; class Echinoidea; order Diadematoida; family Diadematidae; genus Diadema; species Diadema setosum. The sequence goes on from NC_092689.1 coordinate 19,852,203, forward strand.
GTCTCAAAATGTGTGGGAGACTTCAATGAAAAAAGTCGTGAAAAGACGCGGCAAAATCTTTGCGCGTTGCGAAATCATGGCGCGAAACGTCGAGGGGGGGTCAATTTGACCCCCCCAGTTAGAATAGGGTTAATACAGAATATGTTTCTGATTTATTGTTGCATTCCATTATTTGTCTGTATTTGTTTTGTTTAATTGAGGGGGTGGGGGCTGGAAGAATAGGGGTGGGTGTTAGATTTGTATCATTACGTCGTCGTATTAATGACTGTGGGGCACCAGTGTGCACATGACTCTGACACAATGCTGAACATTTCTCAACGTCCACCAAGTTCAACAAACAAACCAACAAGAAGATACATTGTATGATATTTCTGAAACAAACCCAGCTGAATTCAAGCTTTGATTCCCAGTGCATCACCCATAAGGGAATTCTTCTTCCTCTTTTTCTTTTCAGTATTCAGGGTTCTTTTCAGTACTACAAACAAACAAACAAACAAACAAAACATCTACATGTATATGCACGCTAGTAAAAGCTAAACCAGCAGACTCATCATATAAGAGATGACATACAACGTATCCATTGATTTTGTGACTTGAAGAAGATTTCATGCGTAATATATTTATTTCATTTTCGACAGTATATATTCTCTGCTCTGTACAGTTTTACATGCATCTTGATTATGATATATAAATTTAATTCTATTGCTCACTGTTCCTCACTTCGTATCATCTTGGTAATTAGTGCTTACAAATACTGCAGTACAATACTTACATCTTTTTGTAAGTTTGTATTTACAGTGCGTTTCAGCGCATGGAAAAAATGAGAACTTCACAAGGGCCAATGCACTTGAAAACACACACATTAAATGAATGTCGAGTACGAAGACCTTAAAGGGATGGTACAGTATTGCTTTAGGTGAGAATTCAGCTTTAACATTTTGCAAGATACCTAGAAATCACTTTCAATGCTTAAATGCATACAATTCTAAGAGCAATTCAAAGTTTATTTGATGAAAATCGGTTTTGAAGTGGCTGAGATACAAGTATCTTTTCTTAGGATCACTTTGTTTTGGATATCTCAGCCATTTCAAAACCAATTTTCATCAAATCAACTTTGAATTCCTCTTATAATCATAATTATGCTCTTTCATGTTTCATACAAGGTTTGTCATTATCTCTAAAGATCATCAAAAAAAAAAACAATGAAAACCTCAAACTCTATCTCAACCAAAACTGTACCATCCCTTGAAGATGAGCACTTTATATCATTTAGGTTCATTCCCGTGCTTTAACTACAAATGTACCTCACACCTCATATCAACTCAGAGTCAACAACACCCAGGTGTGTCTTGTATCCAGTCTATGGAGATTAACAATAGTAAATAACTGAAGTGCATAGCTACAGTTTAACTAAACACTAATGAAATTCCCATGAGTTGTGACATAAAAAAAGCACTTTTATAAATTGTAAAGATAAACAGATGTACATGAAGTCTTCATGTTTGAAGGAGGCACAGAATATGTTCTGTAGAGCTAGGTAGCTTAGGGGTCACAAAATGAGTTTTAGTGCGGGTGGGGGCAGGAGTGGGAAACAAGGGTACATTGCAGTGATCGTGGTTGGGTCAAGGGTCAATGGTTGAAAGGAAGAATCTCGAGACAGAACCTTCTGAAGTCCTAGATTTTGTGGTGTTTTTAAAACTACTTTGTTTTCAGGTAAGGCGGGGGGGGGGGGGGGGGGAGTAAAGAGATAGTGGTGTATGGGCTGCACCCCCATCCCCCCCCCCCCCAGCTTATGGCTTGGCATAGAATAAAAACAAAACAAGAAATCTGTACTGACTTGCGGTACCTTTAACCAACTGAATGTTTGCTACACATTAGCTTCTCACAGACTATCCAGTAGTGTACACATATAACAATTAGGATTGCATATATGCCCTCCACATGCTGATTGCATATGCTAATGATGTGATGTCACATTCATGTTATCCTTCATGTGAAAATTAGTGACAAAAAAGAAGAGGAAAAAATGACAACAGTATGAACTAGAATTATCACTGAAGGTGATTAATACCCCCGCCCCTAGTGTTGCTTTATAGTATGTGATGTCATGAGGGCAATGACGGTAATACCAAGTTTGTGCACTTGTCGAATTGGAAACAGAATAACAGATATTAAATTTGACTCTAATTGCTTGAATGATGGAAAAGTTATTCGATCTGCAAGGTTTTGGTAAAATTGTGGTTACCATGGCAACGGTTTGTGTGACAAACACAAAAATTATGTGTTCCACATCTACAAATATGTCTACCTCAGGGCCATAATGCCTACCAAGTTTGGTTTCAATTGCTTGAAAACTCTGGAAGAAGTTCACTCCACAGGATCTTTAAAAAAACATGCGGTTACCATGGCAACATATTGTCCGATACAAATACAAAGGACATTTTGCAAAACTACACTTAAAGAGCATCATACACACCAAATTTCACCTTCATAGATTAAATGGTTCAATTTGATACAAATATTAGTGGTTACCATGGCAACACATTTTTCGCATATTAACACATTGGTGTCTTGCATAACTGCACCTCCCGATCATCATACATACTAAATTTGACCTTAATTGCTTGAATAATGTGGAAGTTCTTCAATCCACAAGGTTTTGGTAAGATTATGGTTACCATGGCAACACTTTGTCTGACAAACACAAAAATTATGTGTTCCACATCTATGCCTCAAGGCCATAATGCCTACCAAATTTGATTTCAATTGCTTCAAAACTGTGGAAGTTGTTCACTCCACAGGATTTTGAAGAAAACATGCGGTTACCATGGCAACGCTTTGTCAAGTACAAACACAAAGAGTGTCTTACATAACTACACCTATAGATCATCATAGATACCAATTTTGAAATTGATTGCTTAAATACTAAGGAAGTAGTTCCCTCCACAAGGTTTTGGTAAAAGTTTGTTTTCATTCACTGTTTTTTCCCAATGTAGAATATTATTCTACGGACAAATAACCAGGCATTTGAATCTGTGGCTCTTTCTCTTCTTATTACATGGTATTATGCCATTAAGCAAATGTGTCACAACCAATGATGTATTCCAAGCTGGACGGTATACTGAACACTATTCTTGATGCAGTGAACAGATTCCATCTTACATTTCCGAAAGCTCTAAAGTTGGCACAGAAACCAGATGTGGTGGAAGTATACATGCAGGAATAGATTTTTTAAAATGGAATATTGAAATGATTACAACATCATTTTTGTGCTGCTCTCCTTAGTCGTCAGAGTCATCGAAGTCGCCAACATCACTGCTCTCGTTACTACCAAAGTCGTCGGAGTCCGACTCTTGAGTGGGGGGTGGAGCTGGAGCATTTGGGGTGCTGTGTAGACATGACAGTGACAACAATGGAGCATTACTGACATCACTCAACATTACACTTGCCTTTCACCACTGAGCATCCTTGATCAACCTTAGAATTGGTGATTGATGGCGCAGTCTTCGTGAGAACTTATTATATTCAATCACACTGAAGAGCCAGCATGATATCATTGAATTTAAACATAAATATCATATTCCAAGTTTGCATGCCACTTAATATACATAAGCATACAGATACCATCAAGTTAATTTCAAAATCAAATCATCATTAGTTGGACTTTCTAATGGAAAGGCCCTTTTGCTGACATACTGGTGCTTGCACTGTCATCATTCTGATAACATTTCACTGACTTGCAGCATTTATTGTACTACTTCACATCAAATGACTAAACCTGATATCATTTATGCAGGGTTTGATTCTTGAGGCTAAATTTCATCCATTGTGAAAGTTACTGCAGAAAATCAATGAAATATAGCCTGGACACTCATTTGCTGTTCACGTGGAAAAAGTTGGGCAGAAAAAAAAAAAGAGTTAAGATCAATTGCATGTAGCCTATGAATTGAAATTGGTCCAAACTGCACTCAAATGTTCATTCATCAACACAGGTTACTGCAAAATGTCGATGGACAATTAACATTAGAAGGTTGTGTGTCTACATTACCATGGCATAAACAACAACTAGTATGTTACACAACTGAATCATACCTGCCAACATTTCAAGACGAAATATCTTACTTGTGGATTGCAAAAATCATATTTTATATGCACACTGAAGTTAAAAATCTTACTTTTGGTGAAATCTTCAGAAAATACACATGAAAGGTATATCTAAATATTTTTTTAAAATCTGATTTCTCTGACAGAAAATCTGATTTTGCTATTTTTAACATAAAAAATCTTACTGAATCTGATAAAATCTTACTACTTGGCAAGTATGCTGAATAGAACATGAAGTGAAAGACAATGGGTGTATGTAAACTTAAAACGTAGAGCAACATTTCATTTTTTTTTTTTTTTTTAAACGATACACCTGCATTTTACTTACTCTAAGAGTCCAGGATCCAAACCCTCGTTGAGAAGTTTTTGCCTTAAAGCACCAACTGGCACACCCTGCAACAATAAAGGAGAGACCACACATGATAGAATCTAGGCTGCTCTACACAAGTATAGGGGGGGGGGGGGAAAGCCCAATGCCACTGAATGTCACAATCAAAGACCTTCAGTGAGAAAAGAAAGTGTTCACAAATTATGACATCATAATTCACAAATTGGTCTCAACTTAGCATGTGCTGATTGAGAAGTTGCAATCATTTTGAGAAAAGTTGTCATGCAATCAAAATTACTTGATCTGTAGTTATCTAACCACTACATGTATTTGAAATGATTGACACCAAATCTCTACAAATTACATGAATGAATGTCTCACTGTGAAGAGTTGGTTTTTGTGGGGCTTTGTTTGTTTGTATGTTGTTGTTGTTGTTGTTTGTGTGTGTGTGTGTGTTTTGCAGTTCCTGCATGACAAAATGTAACTTTATTCTGTGATTTTATCCATAACGTATTTCCTCACAAAAATATGATTACCTGCTAAGAAATGCCAATGACGGAAGATCCTCTTGTTCTAATCTTTTCATGCAAGATTCTACCGTCACAAAAACACAATGCTTTCCTTAAGTGCTCTTGCATTGAAATCTCAGAATAATGTGGCACACAGGATGTTTACATCATACCACACAAGGACTTCACATTACACTCTAAATATTGACAATAGATATATGCAACACTGAAACTGAGCCAACGTGCAGTTTACAAGAAAAACAAGATGTTTCTGAAATCTATCATAATACCAACTTTTGCATGTAAAACATTTATCCTAGCAAAAATGGAATAGTTACTGCATGATGGTGAGCTTCCATTCAGATTCCAAAGCACCAGTTTGCGTTTATGACCATTAATAGGAGCTGCTATGAGCATCTGCACTAAGAGATATAGGAGTTCAAGAGACAGCTTTAAAGTGTACCACATTCAGAGGATTTAAAAGCATACTACACTGGGAATTCCTGGTGATGTCTGACACTGACTAAAACACTGTAGTATTCCTCCTGTTAGCTAACAGTACTACTCACCATGTTAATCATCCTGAAATACTTCATGTATCTTGGGTCCTGGGATACCGTCATGGCTGGCGCTGGTTCTGGTTTGGCCTCAATGGCAGGAACATTCTAGCAAGAGATGGGAAGCAAAGCAGAGTTTGGGATTACTTGTGCTCTTGTTCGATGAATTAGGGAACACTATATTGAAATGATATGGGAGAATACTACCATGAATGGCACACAAAGAACCACCGATTCGCAAACCAGTCACACAAAGTCACAATTATCAAAGCAAGTCTCATCCTCAGACTTTTGTAGACATTCACGGGCAGGAAACTAATACTTGCCTATAATTTTGTATTACAGCTGGTAGCAAACAAACATCCTATTCTACATTCCTTTCCTTCTATATGTGACATTATGTAACAAAATGATTCCCTAGTACTGCAGATGATTCTTGGCAATTTGTGGTATACATTACAAGCACGGTGTTTTGGAACATTAGTTCTCTTTCATTTTATCATCATCTTGAATTTCAGACAGCACATCACGCGCAAGAATTTGTTTAAGTACACTTATGTCTAATGCATGCACATCAATGCTGGCTAGTAAACAAATTGGTGTATCCTGTCCTAGGTCTGCTAATAGGCCTATCACATCAGAGTTTATCCCGGTGTGGGTGACAGGAAGTGACCGGGGGGATAGGGGTAGAGCTCTAGCCCATGACTGACCCAACGTCCATGCCCAGTCGAGTGGACTAGAGAAGAGCGAATCTCTCTCTCGGATATTACATTTGTATATACACGTATGACCAATTCGATCATCACTGGACCATCAAAAGTCCACACTACAAATATGATTTTACCATCCTTGAAGGATAATATTAGAGCAACAACACTCATGTCAATTCACTGGGCACATTAGGAGATCTTTTATCAATATATCATGCATGTTCCTCCTTTACAAAGCATTTGTATTTAATTCAAAGAATCCATTTGCATCTAGCAGACTGTTTTCCCTGGTTTTTCTGGCATCTAAATTTGTTGGTTGTTTGTCTAGACTTTAACAGATGAGGAAGACATTTTGCTTTGTTTTTCTGTTCTTGGTCTGTATCCATCTTATATATGTCTATATAAAAAAAAAAAAAAAAATATGTATTTACCATACTAGTTTCATCTATGAATATCTTGTACTTATCACTCTAAATTCTAATTCTCTTCTCATTTCTTTACTGTATTATATTGGGCTAACTTGTATACCCAATCATTATCTCTTTACCTCTTTATCCATAAATCTCAGCACTTAGTAATGCTCTCTATGCTTTTTCCATCTCTATGTTGTATGTCCCCATTGCCCATACAGCTTCATTCACTTGTATGTATGTGTGTATGTATGTATGCATGTATTCCTTTATCTACTTGTCTATCCATCCATGGATTTTTGTATTAAGGATGCTGGTAAAAGCTCAGACAGTCCCTCCAACTCACCGATCCATCTGCAGGACCAGAGGAGGGGAGAGCGGGCAGGTCCGATGGTTGTGGTGGAGCTGGGGGTGGGGTTGGTTCCACTGTTACATTCTCCAGGCCAGGGATGGATGCAAGCTGCAAGAAGAAATGTGAGATGAAATCAAGGAAAAATCTTTTATGTGAGAAAGCATATCCCACTGTGATGTGATAAGAATAAAACCAGCATATGCAGTACTATCAACATACAGGTTGTATATTGTTGAACACACAATGACTCTGAGTATTTACACATGACGAGAAGCTAAATATTCACCTCATCGTATGCATAGTTGCATCATGACAACATATCATCACCCCATACCGCTCCTTTCCCAAATCAATGGCAATAATAACATGCAGTTAACATCATGGCTAATATGGGTGCATACCTGTATATTGAAAAGGCAATGAAAAGGCTTAGTGACCATAAAAACGTCTAATTTCTAGTGCAGGTGTAACTGCACAAAATGTACATTTTCTTTTTGTTTTACAATCAAGTTGTTGGAAGGCAAAACAAACAAACAAACAAACAAATTACAGTAAATACTTGGACCACTTCACTGTTGACTTTAAATCTAACTTACCTTGGCTTCTAGGATATTGATGGTAGTTTCCAGTCGCTGAATACGAGTAGTGATGTCTGATAGTTTCTGGAAGGAATATCAGGTAATTAACAGCTTCAACAAACAGCCACTTTGCATAACATGGACAGGAATGTCAAGCTTTACAGACTTTGAGACTTCTTTTTCTAGGTTTGGCACCTTGAATGATACATCACCTATTATTTCAGAACACTCATCTCTTTGAGAAAGTAAACATTGTAAACATGTAAATTAATTGATATCATAAGCTTCTGTGCTCATAAATTCATTTAGCAAAGAGAAAATAAGTTGATATGGACATATGCTACCAAATCCACTATCATTACCAGTCATAGTGATATTCTAACAGCAGTGGCTGTACAGTAGTAGCAGAACCATCTATCTTGTATCATTATAATCACAATATTCATACTTTAAAGTGACTCAAAACTAACAGACTAGAAGTACAGTATGTATCTCATACGATTGTTGATTTGGTTCAAGAAAAAGCTATATATCAGACATACAGTAATGCACGTTTAGAGCCTTGGAGTCATGTAATTTACAGCCTTTGGGGGATAAAATACACAAGCATTCTCTGAAAACATAATAGCATACGACTCCTTCACCATCTGAATCTACGTTATATTTGTCACATAGTTTCATTTACCTGTTCACAGACGCATGAAAATTTATTCAAAAATCTGGTTGTGTGGATGATGAAATGGTTCAGGAAAGCAAGCATTCGTTTTGAATGGATGGCGCCGACCTGGAAAATAGAATGACAGAAATGCAGATTAGAATTGATTTTTGCCACAAGAATTCAATAAATCAAGTCTTCACGTGTTAACATTGTACTGTGATTGATCATACTTAATTTCACCCAGGTTTTGACCTCAATGTGAGACTGATTTGGATTTGTGCATTGTTTGATGTTCTATGACGTACACTTACATGGTTGTGGTTAAGATGATCATTCATAGGACCAGGCATGTGCTGAAGGAGACATTATGACCTATTACTGTAAAACAAGAATTTTTTTTTTGTGTGTGTGAAACTTTTGTGAATTTCACAAGTAGCAAAATTCACAAGTTTTTTGTCTACACAATGCATCAATTGAATGCCTTTACATTAATTTTGGCAATTCACAGATAATCTATGAAGCGAAAATTCACAAAAGTTTCATGCTGCAAATGTTTCTGGTTTTCCAGTATCACTATGACGAGTTGAGAGCCAACCTTGAAATATCATTACTATAAATCCAATTTCTACAATTTATGTTTGCTTGGGCTTGTGATTCCATTTCTGCACATACACTGTAGGTAGTTTACCTTGTCTTGTGGTTTGCACAGTTCTCCTGTTGCTGTCTCCCTACAGCAGTTGGATCAAACTGACTCAAGCCTCATATTGCTTTGTTGTTTATAAAAGATATATTTACCCTTTGTAGAAGTATTGTAAAATAAAAGATGCATGTCAGGGTTCTCGCCAGGAATTTCTTCACGCTTGTCGGCATTTATGCGCGCTTTTCTGGGGGTGGGTACGGGAGGGGGGTTCCCCCTCCCGCGCGAAGCGCGGAAACCGTCGCTAATGCTCAATACAACACAGATAAATCGCCGCTAAAATGCCACTAAATGCGACAATTTCACGGAGATGTAATGAACGTTGTGAGGGGCATATTCTCACAGAAACAATGCAGAAACTCCATACCTTTTGTTAGCGGCAGTTCCTAAATAACAAATGAAAGAGAAGTAGGTGCCGATGGTGGAGGTTCCGATTTCTTTTAGGCCTTTCCTGTTTCACTGTTGCAATAATTAGCCGCCGCTGCATCGCAACAACGCGCGCCGTGTTGCTTTCTCGCCGTCTGCTCGACCACGTGGTAGGCCTATTGCATGCAGATGCGCGAGAAGCGATCGAGAACTTTCGGGACATCGTTGCACTTTCCTTTCTGGGTATCTGCGGTAGTTTGGCCGTGACATCAAAGAGATATCATACAATTTTAAATGTAATGATGGTCATTATTCCGAAGGTTTGTTTAATCATAAAATGAAACGATTCATTACTGAGTACTTCGAAGGTTTGTAATCGAAAACAACAACAACACCAAAGGTCGGTACTACAGATGAATGTTCAAAATAAAACTGATTTCGTTCGAAGATTAACAAGCATTTTTTCTTTATTATTTTCCGATCAACGAACCTTCAGAAAGGAATCTATCATCGTTATTGTTTCAGAATAACAAACCTTCAGAATAAGAAAACACCGTTTTGGGGCCGTTGTTGTATTCCGAAATTATACTGGCAGAACATTCGAAATAACAAAACTGATTTCGTTTGGATATAAACGAATATTTTCTCCTTTATAATTTTTCTATTAACGATCATTCAGAATTAAGAATGTAGAGTATTATTTTGCCATTATTCTTTCGGAGTAACGAACCCTGAGGGTAAGAAAACTATAACCGTTTTCATTTCTTCTTTATCGTTTTCCGATTAACGATCGTTCAGAATTAAGAATCTAAAGTGTTATCGTTATTCTTTCGCAGTAACGAACCTTCAGAGTAAAAGAAAACTAGCAGTTTTGGGGCCGTCGTTTTATTCTGAAATTTCACTGACGGAAACGTTCGAAATAACAAAACTGATTTCGTTGTGAAATGAACGGACATTTTTAAAAATCATTTTTGGATTAACGAACCTTCAGAATAAGGAATATAGCATTATTTTATCATTAATCTGTCGGAGTAACGAACCCTAAGAGTAAGAAAAGTGCAACTGTTTTTTGGGGCAGTTGTTTTCTTCCAAATTTCACTGGCAAAACGTTCGAAATGACGCACTGATTTCGTTTTGAAATTTACGGACATTTTTCTTTATTCAATTTTCGGTTAACGAACCTTCAGAATAAAGAATCTACAATTTATTATTTCATCATTATTACTTCTGTCGGAATAACAGACCCTTATAGAGTACGAAAACACGCTGTTTTGTGCCGTCGTTTTATTCCGAAATTTCACTTGACATCGCAGAAACGTTCGAAATAACAAAACTGATTTCGTTGTGAAATGAACGGACATTTTTTTCTTAATCATTTTTTGGATTAACGAACCTTCAGAATAAGGACTCTAGCATTATTTTATCATTAATCTGTCGGAGTAACGAACCCTCAGAGTAAGAAAACTGCAACTGTTTTGGGGCAGTTGTTTTATTCCAAAATTTCACTGGCAAAACGTTTGAAATGACGCACTGATTTCGTTTTGAAATTTACGGACATTTTTCTTTATTCAATTTTCAGTTAACGAACCTTCAGAATAAAGAATCTACAATTTATTATTTCATCATAACTACTTCTGTCGGAATAACAGACCCTTAGAGTACGAAAACACGCTGTTTTGTGCCGTCGTTTTATTCCGAAATTTCACTGGCAGAACGTTCGAAAAAACAAAACTGATTTCGTCGTGAAATGAACGGACATTTTTTCTTAATCATTTTTGGATTAACGAACCTTCAGAATAAAGAATCTATAGCATCATTTTATCATTAATCTGTCGGAGTAACGAAAAAAAAAATGAACCTTGGTGGCGATAACTGATGCTGGTGTAGAGAAAAACAAAGACAGCTCGCTCAAAAAGATGCTTCCTTCTTTCAGTTTATTTTCTCCCCAGTCATTCCCATCGTTCTCCTTCCATGAACCCCTGCCATGCACGGACGATGAACAAAACAAAATGTTACCGACGCTGCAATGAAAAAAAAAAGAAGAAAGAAACACGTCCTCGAAGCAAATTATCTACACTTTTCAACTTGAAAAAAATGATGTTCGTAATGAAGAATAAAACAAAAAGCACGACCTCAAGCAGTGGGGAAACTTGATATCATGGCTTGTGGAAATTTCCATGAAATTTCCACGAAAGCCAGGTGTCAGATAAAGAATGTCGCGCGTACTGCCACCTTGCTTCAGTGGTCGTAAACAGCGTGTACATAGCATGTAAACCAACTGGGAATATTGATGAATGATCATCCATTTATTTTCTGCCCATGAAGGCCCCCTAACCCACCTTTTAACAAACCAACCCAGAAGCACGTGGAGCATTACGTACGTTGAACTTGAAAGACCATCATGACAGAATTACTATAAATTTCGGCCCGGAGAAGGAAAATGGAATATTCACGAATGACGTTTACAAATCCATGGAAATTGAAAAGGCTAAAATGGAACGCATGGCTTTTTAGATTAAAAAAAAAAGATAACCCACGGAAACTACCAAAACCTAAATAACAATTTGCATTTGCTTACTCCATCTTTTACTACATTTCTTTTTTAACGAAAAATGGAGTTAATTTTCTCTCTGCGGCAATGCTTTGAACGCATCTAATTTTTGCGTCATTGCCGATGGCCAGCTTCCTAAAGAATTGATACGAATCCTTTCAAATATACGAAACAAAGTCTAAAAATCCTGGATCCTGGCGGTGAATTTCGATGGTATTATAAATCCTGCTCACTATCAAAATTTAATCATCTGTTCCTTGCGCCATTTCACCAACCAACTGTAACTGTTCCTGAAAATTTCATCCTAATCTGTTCCCAAATTTTGACTTATTTTGCGAATAGAGAGACAGACAGGCAGACAAACTAACAAACAAACCAAAGCAGCCAAAAAAAAAAAAAAAAATACAACCTTTGGCGGAGGGGGGCATGCATTTCATATCGTTTGTTTTTGCGTAACCCGACAACAAGCGTGACAACAAGCGAGCACGTGTCAGCGTTCCTCAGCCTCCCTCGGCCTCCGACCCTCTCTTTCCGTCCTCTCTCTCCCTCTCACAATACACTGTACCGTTGTACACGCAGGCGGCTGTAAGTGGCCGGCTGGGTGCTTGTGCATGTGTGTGTGGATCCCAAATCAGAGCGCATGTGAGTGAGCAAGTACGGTGTGTGATGTGGTACATGCATGGTGTGTATCATCAATCGGCTAGTACGTCGCTCTGTTGAGCCGCGTTGTTGTGATCGGTGCGGTGACTGCGTAGATAATTTCTTGCGCTTGTTTAAGTGTGTAAACTGCTGCTGCTTTCAACATCCAGCTTCTTTTCTAGCCAGATAATAAAGACTGAAAAAGGCGAGAAATTGGTCCGAACTTAGCTCGTCAAGCAAGTTACCCTTGTCGGCAAGTTCACGCGTGGTGTTACCCTTGTCGGCAAGTTTTACCCTTGTCGGCAATTGCTTCTTCAAACCGCACGCTTGTCGGGGCCGACAAGGGTGATATACGCTGGCGAGATCCCTGCATGTGTAGGAATTGCAAATCATATAACCTTTTACTTTCTAGCAGGGATGAATGGGGTCTCAACCTGAACATTCCCGTACAAATGTTTAACACCTTTTTTGGCCTTTCGGTAAAGGTACTGTGGCCTAGGTTTATACAATGTAATACATCACATTGTGTTTCTTACATTTATTTGAGACTTGCAGTGAGTCAAGGAATGAAAGCACAAACCACAAAAAGTCATGCATGCCACAGGGCCTTTACAGACTTGGTTTGGATTTCTAATCTCATGCTATCCACTATTTTCTCAACTTCACTTCAATCAGTAATGCTATCTTTAAAGGGAAAGTTTCCCCAAATATGTGACTTGAGTGAATGCAGCAGGTGAGAGTAGAACACATCAGTGAAAGTTTGAGGAAAATTGGACTATTACTGTTACTATTAACAATTATTAACTTTTCAGCAGATTGTCAGATTTTCCTCAAAGTTCACTGATAATGTGTTCTGCTAGAGCACTGCATTCACTAAATCCACATTGGGGAAACATCAGTACAGTCTGCACCATGTACAGTTACTGTACATTCAGTATACATGTACAAGTGTTAAATGCAACTGAATACGACACATTTTTGTGCTCAGTGGCCAGACACGTATGGGTCTTTCCATATGGTACATGTGCACATAAAGAATGTGACATACTGTACAGAGGCTATTGCTTTGTTTGCATTGGTTATTTTTTTATATAAAAATGTAAAAATACTCTGTAGTACAACAATATGTGCAATTGATGAAATGTTGCCATATCTTCCCCCATCAGACATCAATCACTCATCACTGATCATTATCTCAACTCTTTAGTTTACAATTCAAAATCCTCCAATTATGAAAGAAAGTGGATACCAGCACCTCTGTTCTGTCCCCTTACATGGAAGTACAGAATAAAATAATGGCCAATTTGGAGACAATCTGTTAGTGTTAATTGGACTGGTGAATTGATTACCACCCATGATATGAATGTTGGATATAAAAATGGTCTATAACTTACACATGTCATAGGCTTTAGACCTAGATGGCCTAGACCTATCAAATTATTCATCAATGTGTGATTTAGCACTTAGAAAGATAAGACAGATCTATGGCCAAGAACGAACATAGACAATGAGCAACATTTAAGTGATATGAGGGGATACAAACATTCTACACCACTATTCTTCATTGGAGATTTAAAGATGTCCAAATATTACTGAAAAAAAAAAACAATAACAATAAACAAGATCAATAGCAAAACAATGATACTGTAGATTATAAATGAACAATGGAAAAGCATTACCAGTACATGCATTTCACAGGTATTGTCAATAGAAGGTAGGGGTGTTGGTTTCAAAATTACGGCACCATTGAGTGCCTCAAAATAACAGAACACCCCACATGATCAAAGTATTCTATTTAACTTGGAGTGTGTAAAATTTAACGCAAATCACTTTTTTAACGAGCGCTTGTGAACATAGAGTATTTTCTTTTATACCTGTGAGTAAAATTTCAGGCAAAATGTGACATATTTTAAGTTTTTATCAATAGAAAAATATTAGGGTGTCGATGTATTGGACACCCAACCATATTGGGAAAGACAATTTGAGTCCTAACAAAAAAAGTGTCTCAAAAATTAGCTTAGACTAGATCTAAAACTTAGTTAGGCCTAGTGAGTAGTTTGTCTATTCAACTAGAGTCTAGATCTGTTGAGTACAGTGCACTCCCGTTACAACAGACACGGTTATAACAAAATTTTGTTATAACAAAGCAAAACTTCTGGTCCCAAAATTTACGCCATTAAAGTCTATGGTACAAAATTTGCTTATAACGAACACGGTTATGGCAAAATTTTCGTTATAACGAAGTCTTTCCTGAGCGCCACTGACAAAGAAAAACAAAAGAAATGTGCTCCATTATAACGAAATGCGGATCGCATTCGAAAATTCGTAGCAGAACAAGCATTTTTATAGCATCTCTGCATGAGCGAATGCTTCACATCACTGTATGTTCACTCCGTGTATCACGCACAGTTTCCGGGGGAACTTGCATTATTGTAATACAATAATCTGAATTCAGATAAGGTTCGTTTTATTGTTCCGAAGGTCCTTTATTACAAAAGACACAGATTCTGATACATCTAAATGTCCGTTAGTTCGGAAATGAAATAGGGTTTGTTATTACGAACATTTTGGCGTTATTCCAAAGGTTCATTAATCCGACATTGAAATATGGTTCTTATTACGATGGTTCGTTAGTCCGAAAATGATAGGAATTCAAAACGTTTGTTAATCGGAACATAACAAAAAGTATCGTTAATCCATGATGGTGGAAAAAGGTGAGTATACTAACAAAACGTAAGAATTGCAATGCTTATAATCGTCTTGAGATAAATAAATCTTCGAAATAACTAACCTTTCTCAGTTTATTTTTTTTTATTAACAAAACTTCTTCGGAATAACGAACCTTATTTCATTTTCGGATGAAAAAGCCTTCGGAACAACGGACTTTCTGAATAGTGAACCTTTCTCATTTTTTGATTTACAAACCTTCAGAATGACGAACCTCATTTCATTTTCAGATAAATGAACCTTCAGAAAATGAACAATATAATGAATCTAAATTATGAACTTTCGGAATCATGAATTTTCGGAAATGTGAAGCTTCAAATAAACAAACCATCGGAATCCCGGGAATGGCAAAACTTCAGAATAAGGAGCCTTCGGAGTAACGAACTTGAGTAAGAAACGAACCTTTGGAATAGCGAACTGTAACCAAATCCTAAACAGTCATTTTCTACACATGTGTGACAACACAAACAACTTTATGCTCTCTTTAAAATGTAATATTTAAACAAAATTAAAAAGGTACCCTCCCATTTCACATAGCTTTCCAGCGTATGACGAGGATTCAACAAACATAATTTTTTATGCGTGGTTTCCTTCTTTTCGTTATACATTGCATATTACAATTATTTCTTCAGTTATAACGAAATTTCGTTACAACGAAAGAAAACTGCCGGTCCTGAGCATTTCGTTATAACGGGAGTGCACTGTAACAGTAGTAGAGAACAACAATATACGTCTCCCAAAGCCCGGCGTAAAATTGTCTAGTTTTTACTAGATGGATGGTCTACATCAACTGCACTCTGCACAATCAGGCAGTGGGAGCATTTGTATTGTACTTGTTTGACAGATCAAGTCAGAAACAGAAGGAGGGGGCATCTACATTGACTATTGTCATTTAACATGTGCTGACTCACTTGACTGCTGGCTTTTCCGTTTTGTGCACCGTGGGCCTACATCATGTAGAACAGAACTCTACATTGTACGTTGCATTTCACAGTACAATTCTAGCAATGAGTGGGACTACATCCAAGACACCGCCTCCTACCATTTGTTCGGTTTACAAACACTGAACAAGCAATGATTCAGTCCTATCAATGAATTCATAGTGCGGTAGTTACAGCAGAAAATCACCTTTGTCAAGTCGACTCCAGGTCCCACGAGCGGTAAGCCATCTGTATCCATCTTTATCAAACTAGAAGCTTTTGATGAGTATGGTTGACTTCTAACTTACTTCCTCACTGTGTGTGTATAATACGTGTATCGCATTACTTATAATACAGTAGTGTACATCGCCTGATTATGATCCCGTGAGGACACAACGTTCAACATGAACTACAATCATCACCCCCGGCCCCACCGAGTGGCGTAACTACGGGGGGGGGGGGGGGGGGGAGGGGGGAGGGGGGAGGGGGGAGGGGGGAGGGGGGAGGGGGAGGGGGGAGGGGGGAGGGGGTGCACGTGCTCCCCAATCCGCTGGTTTAAAAAAAAAAAAGGTAATTCAAGGGTTAGTAAACTGCTTTTGAAATCGACATGAAAGGGTGATCAAGAAGTAAGATAATATTTTTCTAAGATGTTAGATCTTCTTTTAACCATAATCAAAGGGGTATACAGTGTGAAACAAAGTGTGAAACATTGTTCAAAAAGCCGGGAGCCGACAAAAGATTGTGATTCAGCGTGATTCCTGGATGGCATTCTGAAGTTATGATAAGCAGGATGTGCGCAGTGTGTACTCACGGCAAAAATGTTGCGCAATGTGATGTAGAATGTATACCTGTGTATATAGTAACCTTACGCTTCGTTATATCAAAGCTAGATCATTGATTTTGCAGTGTTGCTTTACATACTAATCTATATCAAAATGCCTTGCATTGCCAATCGAAGACTTGACCTGGGCTATTTGCTAACTTTTCCATGTATATAAACACAAACAAACACACACACACACACACACACAAACACAAACAATTAGGGGATGCTCTTAAGTGCAGATTTTGGACATCTTTCCCCGCTTGGTCACTTCGACGCCCCCTCGCTGGTCATACCTCCCCCAATCATGAGCATAAACCGACACCCTTGACATACCAGTGGCGGATCCAGGGGGGCGCCCCCCCCCCCTCCCCCTCTTAATTTCCAAAGCGGAAAAATATAGCTACAAACGGCAGTTTTTGGACTGTAAAATGTCAAAATTTTCAAGCTCGCTCGCTGTCATTTAATCGTTATGCAATTCTCCTGATGTTGCTTCCAGTAATTTGTCGTTTCACACCGTCATTCCATAATCCATGTAAGGAAAACTTAGGCCTACAATGTTGCTCAATGACTGCGCTGTGGAATGTATCACATTCCGTTGTTATAGACTGACAGCGCACGCACACACACATATCCACGCACGCACCCCTCAAAATTACTTTCCATGAGGTGCCCCCCCCCCCAATGTCTTGACCCACGGTACGCCACTGCCCCCACCCCCATTGTAACTGTCATAAAACACGATAACAACACCACGTCACGTGGAGTTTGATGATTCCTCACATAAAAAGTACCGGACGGTATCTACATGAAGTAAAACCACTGCAACTAAAGCGATACTACAACATACGATGGAAAATTATGTTTCATTATACACTTTGGGGACGTGATGATTTAGTAGCAATTTTCACTTTATCAAAAAGACATTATTTTTCTCTGTCCCGATAGTGGGAAAAACTTCGCATTGAATTATCATATATACTTTCTTACTTAAAATTATCATTCTAAGTTGTTTGCTGTTTGTTGATTAAAGAAAGAAAGAAGAGAGAGAAAATGGGGCCCTATACAAATAATCTGCCTCCGCAACATGCAGCACTAAACATTATACATTTTATAGAGGTATAAACAAGAATATTAAATATACCATGTCTCCACGAGGGAGCTCATAATTTGAGCTCACACTGTCTCCACAAAGGAGTTCATTATGTCTCCACGAGGGAGCTCATAATGATATTGATGAAAAACTCATATTCTTCAAGCAAACTCAAATAACTACATAATACACGCGCGCGTGTACCGCACACTAACTCACCCACGTGCACACACTCAAACACATACACACATACACCTCCAACCACGCACACACATACTAATATCAGAAGTAAGCCCAAAGTAATATACAGTATTTAATGTATTTAATGCAGCTGATGAGCTGATGACATTCATGACAAAACTGTTTGTAGATGTCACTATTGTGAAAGGGATTGTATTTGTAAAAATATTGTTTTCTGAATACTATACAAATATTACTTATATTACCTTTCATGATTATCTATGCTTTCAGTTCATAATCATGTCAATGCATGTAACAAGGACTTTGTCCCCTCTCTTTCCGCCAGCTCGGAACTGGCTGCAAACAATGGTATGCAAAGAGCTTTTCACCCCAGAAAACATCTCTTTGATGGCATGCAATGTAAGTTTTCGGGTATAATGGTAACATAAACAGCGCCAGCATGTGGTGGAAACAGCTTATGAAACACAAGTCCTGTGCGTCAATACTGGCGTGTGGGCGATTGGCTGGAGGCTTTGAAGTTGGTAGTCCACATACGACAGCATTGAGGAAGAGTTTAAATGCAAAAAAAAAAATAAATAAATAAATAAATAAATAAAATAAGATAAAATAAAATAGATTATATAATAATATATATATATATCATATAAGATTTCAGTAACTTGAAATTTCAGAATGAATTTTAGATGACGTGTTCCTCCTCTACCTCTTCCACCTCCTCCTCCTCAGAGGTACTGTCTACCATTGGGAGCAGTGATTCTAGTTATCACATGAACTGATGCACATGATTGTGTATGGGTCAATAATTGTCACAAAACATCCTACCCCATAATAATTGCGAAATAGAGCCTCACATTAAAGCGAAATTACTATTTTCTCAATAAACCATAACAACTGTAGACGGTTTATTCTAGAAACATTCTTATTCTTCTCCTATGTCATATTGTGTAACGTTGGGTGCTGTTTGTTGTTACTTACTAAAACGAACCCACTGATCGGTGTTAGGCCTACATGTATAGATAACAAACATGACAAACGCCCGTTTTTCCAAGTGTAAGCGAATGTGTGACCATAGTCAACATGAAAATTTGGATGTTTACATGAAAACTAAAGGATAAGTTCACCGAAATATCGGTCATGTGGAATGAGTGAATGCAGCGAAGTTAGTAGAACACGTCAGTGAGAAATTGGGGAAAGTCGGGCATTCAGTTTAAACGATTTTTTTTAACATTTTCTTCGCAGCAATCGCTGTATGAGAAAACTACTACAGTTTGTAATGTCACGCATGTATTTTTTTTTTCTGACCTAACTCTCATACTTAGTATTCTTATCCCATGATTAGAATATTCTGGCTGATGGTCATAATTTGTCATGCTTTTATGATGAGCTCAAGCAGGTGTATTATAGCAAGAAAAAAAAATACACCTTACTGGACAAACTCACTCCTTTCTCTTATTTTGGTGGAATTTATCTTGATTTATCACGCGTTATGAGATATATTTGACTATACTTGCAGGTTGCACTGCGGCATGAGTTCAAAAGAGCATCTCTTCCCCCAATTTCTTTGATCGAAATATTTCCCACTTTTATAATGACGGCAAGGTTGAGGCATTTTGTTGAATACATTCAAAACGTCTGTTAGATTAAGCAGCTTTTTATATCGAAAGAAGCATACGTTACTCTGACTATTAAAAAAAAAAAAATCTTCTTTCATCGGTGGGAGAACAGTGAAAATTATAAGGATCTGAATTAAAGAGTTCGGTGCGTTATAATCTATATTGATCCTTGGACAAGCTGTTTTGCCCACAATGATTCTCTTGATCAAGGTGTATTAACCCTTTGTGTGTCACGTTCATTTAGAATCCATTTATGTTTGTGTGTAAACACATTTGACTCTTTGACACAGAAAGGGCTAATGGATACTTGTCGATGGCAGTGCTGCATGGGGTATAACAGGGCTCCCTGGAAGAGCAGTGCGTTAACACTGAAGAGGCTATTTCAAAACCATGATGTTCGTTATTCCGAAGGTTTGTTAATCCGGAAATAAAATAGGGTTTGTTATCCTGAGGGCTCGTTATTCCGAAACACACAAATTCCCTATATACCGAGAGGTTCATGACTGTATCCGAAAATGAAAAGTGGTGCGTTAAGCTGAACATTATATTTTTGTGGCGTTATTCTGAAGATTCGTTATGACGATGGTTTGTTAATCCGAAAATGAAATAAAGTTCGTTATTCCGAAGGTTCGTTAATCCAAAAATGAAATATGGTTTTGTAGATTGTAACCAAGACCATCAGGTAATGGAAGCGGTCTACATAGTTATATACCATGCAGGGAGGTTATACGCACAATACATTCCTGCATCAAGTCGAGATATGGCATTATATTACATGGGTTAGTCAAATACCGGTTAGTGATTGGCTAAACACAGTCACGTGATGGAGGTACATTCATTAACATGTTTGCCCATGGGCGAACATTCTTGTAATGTTCTCCCATGGGAAAACATTTTTCACGTAACTAATGACAGAAGGCCTAGGAACGCGCGCGCACAGTGCATTTGGCTCCGCGCGAGCGAGGGATCGAGTGCGTTGTGCTGGTATGATGGTGGTTCGGATGTTGACGTTAACGTACAATGTACTTGACGTATTTGACTTATAACAGAATGATGATGACTTTTGTTGTCGGGAACATGTACCAAACGTTCCACCCTCAGGGTTTGAAATGCTATTTCGGGAGGCTATAAGTCCCTCGACTTCGTCTCGGGACTTATAACCTCCCTCAATAGCATTTCAAACCCTTCGGGTGGAACATACGGTATGTTCCCTCCCCCGCCAGTCCATCTGTAATAATAATGATAATAATAATAATAATAATAATAATAATAATAATAATAATAATAATAATAATAATAATAATAATAATAATAATAATAATAATAATAATAATGGGGCATGTGAATTCAGTGGCGGATCCAGGCGAAGGGCGCACATCGCGCGCGCCCATTTATTTTTCTGTTAAAACAAAAGAAATAAAAAGAAAAAATGGAGGAGAGCGCTTACGCCCCTCTTTAATTTTGTAAAGGCACCCCCCCCCCCCCCCCGTTTACAAAATTACTGGATCCGCAGCTGGCCTTCTGGAAACGCCTATCGTGTCGGGATGTGCACCATCAGGTAGGCCTAGATGTTCGTCTGGAGCCCAACAGATGAGGCTGTAAGGAAACTGGAGGACTGTGCATTCATAGCAGCCGAAAGGTCATCTTTCAAGATAAATATCAGGGTGCACGGCATCAGGTTTTGCTACCTTAACTTCAAAGTCTTGTTATAGCTGATGATGTTCGGGAAGCTCTTCAGATTTTTATCACCTAAGAGGTGGTGTAGATGTGACTTGTCTGTCTAGCATTGTCTCGAGCGGCATTGTATTTTGTTAGTGCAGTATATGATTGACCATCTCATACCGGGTTTATTGATAACTTCTTGATTTCCTTCTTCTGGTCTGATGATTGGTAAAGTGCGAATTACAGAGAGTAAAGGGTGTATCTGCTGCTTCTGCATATCATAAAAATGCCTGCATATTATAAAAATGCCGCCATATCAGATTCGGATTCGGGGCATGTTTCTGGTGATCACCTTCCTCAAAAAGTCATTTCAGCTTGATGCACAGGATCGAGAACGGAGTTGAGATCATGAGAAAAACATATACTTGATTTGTGTGTGTGTGTGTGTGTGTGTGTGTGTGTGTGTGTATGTGTGTGTCATTTGATAATGAATAATAGCGTCATCGGATTTGCCATATATATTATGTAGCGAAGTTCCTTTTTACTTTTACCCTGGTTTAGATTACACAAGTCCAGTTAAGGTCTGCATGGAAAGAAATAAAGTCCAACCGTCAAAAGTTTACCAAAATCGGATAAAAATGAGGAAAGTCATAAAAAAGTGGAAAGTTTTGCTAATTTCCACGAAACAGTTCTTGAAATATGAAATTACAATGAGTGAGGTAATAATGTCATTTGGCCTCACAACTTGCCATTATAACAGCTTGTGCACAAAATCTTGATATTTCTATCTTTCTTCTCAAACGCAATTTTGCCCCAGTTTCATATCAAAATATATCTGACTGATCATTATTACTTTGAAGTTATTCAGCCAAGAGTAAAATTGTTTTACTGAATTTTTATCATCTTTGTACACGATCACTGGAAAATTGTTACTGGTTATGACGTCATTAGCTCACACATTTGCATACTCAATTATCAACTGTTTGAGAACTGTTTTGCAAAAATTAGCAAAACTTCAAAATTTCATAGATTCCCGATTTTTATCCCATATTTGATCAAATTTTCGCTCTTGTCCTCGTAAATTTTTTCCCTTTCTTTTCAGAATAACGTTGAGATTTTCATTTGAGGAATGTCAACAACTTTATATGCTATCAATTTCTGTCACACAGAGTTCCAAACAAGACTTATTAGAAAATGATTATATCTTGTATTTTGATCATTTCCAGGAGAAACTTATATTCAAAAACTATGTCACATACACCTATGAAGTTCCAAACATTCCTCAAAATACTAGACCCGACTCTTTAATTGGGAATTCAGGGCCATGTTAGTTCAAAGTTATAGGAGAAAGGAAATGGTAACATTTCACAACCAAACCTTGCCAGTGTCTCTCATTTTCAAGTATAGCTGTTACTACCAGGACTGAAGTTTCGCTAGGACCTCTATCACGTGTATGGATGTCACATTCATTGAGTTTTTCTTTGAGAACAATGCACTGCATGCAAACTCATGGTATGTGAAAAGAAAATAGATGTGGAAATTTATTTCCATTCATAATCTTAAATCATTCATTTTCGTAGATCATACAGAACCCGAGTCAGTTGCAAGTGCTGCTCTGTTATTGAAGTATCTACGTAACGAAACGTAAGGCGCTATCCCTTTGTGTGTGTGTGCACTCGTGTGTGTTTGTTTCGGTTGGGAGAGGAAGAGCTAATTTTTTCAGTTGTATAATGTACTTTTTTGTGTATGATATATTTTCTTACAAGTGGAGTATGAATATTTTCATGTTTACAATATTCAAGTGGAATATGGTTTGATATGATAGTGAACTAAGATATAATGCAAAAAGTATCGTTTCGTTAGTATTGTTTACATTGGTTTAAATGGTTTGCCTCCTTTTGATTTATCATCATTTTAACTGTGCATATCATTCATTACAGGGTGCAATTAATTATTCTATAATGAGTCTTTACCTGAATCCTCGTACTTGATCATTTCAAATTAAGCCCTGAAAATCATAATTATGGCACAAGAAATTGTAGAAATTCCTACTTACCTCTAATTTGTACATCCTCCTACAAAAAGTCTATATATAACTTTTTCAAGGCCTTCGAGTCTTCAATCCTTTACACACTGATGTCAAATACAATAAGACTGTAAATAGTTTTATGAAAGTTTTCAAGCACGATAGGGGTGGGTGTGTCATTTATATCTGCTTGTATACATTAATACATTTGTGTAGGTTTTTGTGTGCATGTATGTGTGTGTTCCTGTGTATGCCAAATTGAAAAAACAAAACAAAAACAAACAAACACTGTACGTATTTACTTTCCTGGGATTCGTTTTAAATTATACCCATTGCCGTCTCATTAACCACTTCACTTGATAACTCTGTTATTTGTTTGTGTAATAATACAGTCATTTGTAATGTTATATTTGTTTATCATATATTGTTGTCACATTGTATGCATGTTTTATTCAGTGAAAATAAATGAATGGGCGAATGAATGAATCATTGTCGATGTCTAAGATGTTAATTTTGTTTTAACTGTATTTTTTAACTTTTATTTTACCTTGTACTCAGATCGGAAGGTTCATGTAGGCCTATATAGGCCTATGACTTGAATGAAATCAATGAAAATCACAGAAAAAAGTGTGATGTCTGCGTCTGCGTAGATGTTTCTGTATGTTTTTGTTTGTAAGATTGTGTATACATAGGTTTAATACTTGTTCATGCTATGGGACTCCCATTGTGCATGAGAAACATTATAGTACTGCACTGTTGTACATACTACATGCTTTCGTGTGTTTGTGATGTCTGCAAGTATGTTTCTACGTTGCTTTTTATAATTTGCATACGATCTCCTTTAGTGCAACACAGTTGTACCTATACTTGATCATATAGCGTATGGTAAAAATAGACCGAGGAATGATGTGCTCAACGATGTGGTCAACGAAGTTGGCCTGTATGTATGTGTGTGTGTGTGTGTGTGTGTGGGGGGGGGGTAATATGGGAAACCCAATTCAATTTACTCACAGCAGAATTCATTACATGACCGATTGAAATGCAAAAAGAAAATAATCTGAAATTGACTTCATATAATCACAGTGTCATGAAAATTGGGATTTTTTACGTGATTAAAATTTCAAGTACCCATACCTCCTTCAGAGAGAGAGAGGGAGAGAGAGAGAGAATGAATCAGAAAAATGTTACCCCCTCCAGTTTCTGACAGTTTGGACCTTATAGAGGACAAACGTGAAAAACAAAAACAAATCAATTTTAGCGCAAGATTCTATGTGAGCTGTTTTCTCATACTAGTACACTGTGTGGATAGAACTTGGAAGATGAAATCAAAGACAGCTTTGTCCCCTAGAGTAGTAATTGCGATACGTTTATGACATTCAGTATTATATACGAGATCTTCCGGACACCGTTATGGAGGACACAAGTACAAATAATAATAATATTAGTAGTAGTAATAATAATAATAATAGTTATTATTATTATTATTATTATTATTATTATTATTATTATTATTATTATTATTATTATTATTATTATTATTATTATTATTATTATTATTATTATTATTATTATTATCATTATTATCAACATAATCATTATTTTTCATTTATTCATTTGGCCGTACAATTGCAATATAATATACATACAAAGGTACGTGTATAAAATGTGTAAGGGAGTGACACATGATCGGCCAGGGCTCACAAAATATAGTAAACTTTTTTTACTATTACCAGGAGGCATGTGAGTCCCAACATGTCACTCCTTATCACATAACAAAGACGTTCATGATATCAAATCTGATTAATCGTTAACATCTCAATAAAACAAAAAGTAAGAAATCATCGCTCATCAATCATGTCACTTATTAGAACGGACAAATACGGACAAAAGGTCTAGGACCTGCATGATCATAGACTATGTCATAATTTGCATATACGGGGGCCCCATTTCGGGTAGTCAAGTCTATAAACATACACCCTGCGTATAACGTGTGAAACACCGTACATTATCCATCGCTCGATCCAGGGTCACGTAGGGCGTGTGTGAGTGTGGGGCTGAGATCTATCCTGTTTCACTAGCAGTTTTCTTTTTATGTCAAGAGCAATCCCAGTTGTTCAAAAAAAGAAAGAAAGAAAGTATAGACAATTCAAGTCAACCCTAACAATGTGGGGTAGCCTATCTAGATACCTTTCTGTGTATGCTATGCGAGGTTTTCTACTCTATTCACGAGTATAGCCAGGTGCCCGCACCTCGTCAGGGGCCCGAATACCGTCACCCCGCTTAAAATCGTTTTGAGCGCACTGAACAAAAATGTATGCCCGGGACTGTGTTCTGTACGCTTGAAACTTAGCAGGACTACCACAACCAAGCAAACTGTGGTGAAAACCGAACAGTTTTTCGCGAAAATCTGAAATTTTAATAGGGCTATAGGAATACGTGTTATATGTCACCCGCACGCATCTTTTACGTGTATGTCTATGCGAACATCACTGTCACCCGCACACGTCTTTTACGTGCTAAGTCTATGGGAGAGCGGGTGACGAGTTGCGGGCCCCTTCCTTAGCGCGCAACTTTTTCTCATCGTTCGCGTTCGACGGCGATAGCTGCAAATTTTCAATATCGATCAGTGAACTTGTGATTCCATTGGAATTTTCAGCATTTTTCCTGTATGTGAGTTGGATTTCAAAGAATTTCAGTGGCGAAATGTGATTCAATTATGGGCAAACATTAACTATGACGAGGTGCGGGTCACCCAAGTATACTAATACAGTACCTTACGATTTCCCCATACACGTTACAAAACGCGAGTCGCGGCAACAGGCATAATAATGAATATGCATTAAGCCGCGTCCGTAAATAGGCAAATGCAAATTAGGTAAGGTAGCCGTCAAGCGAAAGGCAACAAAGACTGCCGCACTACGCCCAATTCTTGCTGTTACTGCTATATTTACTAGAATTTCTTCCAGATAGTTTAGGTGCGTATAAGCAAATCTTTTTGTTGGCCCCATCTCTCCTTTCCACTGTAAAGAAAAATGTGCGGAGATTCGGTCACTCGCATTCCTGTTGACGTTAATGTCCACCTTCTGGATCCAGAACACACGAATTTCACTAAATCTCAAACATGCAAAGAAGCAAGAACATTATTCAATTTAGCACGAAAGAAGAAAACATACGGCTTTCCTTAACACCAACACTTGCCTCTTTGACGCTCTCTTTAGGCTGGTTTGTCACTTTGTAATATCATAAACTGGTCAAATTTGACATGTTTTATGACTTAACCACCATTTACGGTCATTTGACTAATCCCCTCTGATACCTCTGTCGTGGATCTGATGTAGTGTGGAAAGTATCTGAAAGGAATATGACATCAGATATTACGAGCCATTCCCTGGTTCCCATTCAATATATCCAAACATGCTCTTTCCGCAACCTGGGGGTTCATAGGCACCTGCACATCGTCTTTCCGGTTTTCCGTCATGCCACGTGTAACATGAATGAGGTCCGAAAACAAAGACTAATACGTTGCCCTTGGGACGTCCCGATGCCCCCGCATGCGATAAATTGGGTCAAGGGACACACTGTATACCCGTACTCAGTAAGTCATTGAATTTAAGTAATGTTTCAATTTATGCATATACACAGACTTATAAGTGGTTTCTCAATGTATTGTCCAGCGCGAATCTTTGAACCGCGATGACTTTCATGTTTGTTTGGGTTGTTTTTTTTTTTCACTTGATGCCATTATTGCACATGGACATACAAATTGAAAAAGTGAGACCTCCATGTCATGCGTATGCTGACGCATAATGGTTGTCGTATGTGGTGGTGAAGTCCTATCCTATTATAACAGCGCAATTATTAATGCTCGACGTAAATGGGGACTATGAAATGCAGCAGGACTTATGTGCACCACCATCATTTTATTTGAATGGCACTGCAGAAAAAAAAAAACCCCACCCGACTCTAGAGATCAACGGACTCTGCGAGTTTGTGTGTGTGTGTGTGGGGGGGGGGGGTGAGATGGAGGTAATATTCTGATCATGGGACAAGAACATCAAATGTTAGGCAAACTGAGACTTTGACCTTATGGTCTGACGAGTAAAGTCTCGCCTCCGGTTCACATATCGAGGACAATATTTGCTTCGTTCTGTTTACGTTCATTGCAACGCGTCTCGCAGCTATTTTTAGCACGTTATTGTATTCATATTTTTGTTTGAGACATGGGAACAGATAGATTTACAATGCCTTGTGTTTATGTGCTCTCTTATCATTGTTTTCGCGGGACTGGGGGAGCTGATATGGGTGGGCTGATGAACTGAGAGGATGTTTGTATTTGATTTGTTGGTTGATTGATTGATTTTCTGTATAGCCGAGAAATAATACATGTTTCATAATTTGAGTTGTGCATGGTATAACAAGTGCCTGTTTGAAACAGTCAGATTGAATGAACAACAATAGGGAGTGTTGTTCCCATTTCGCAATGTATGGGTCTGTGAGTCATGTAAAATAATGTCACTTTGTGAAGTCGATTTGTCAGAGCATATCATATTATTGCCTCATCTCTGGACGGGAACGGCTGCTCTGCATAAAAATAACATGCATGTGACTTTATCTCTCGGCAGCATATTACCAGTACAATTTCTTCCAGCTTATACTGCAGGACAAGCATCGTCCTCGGCTTATGTAGGTCTCATGCCATGCAAACAACACGTGATTACTATAAAATCTGCAAACCTCATTTTAACGACCTTTGTTGTCGCTCTCTCCCACTACTTATCATCAACATAGCATTCAGGGACTTCACCAACGGAGCTATTGGCTCACCACTTTGCTAGGCTTGCTAGGAAGGTGAAAATTTTACTGTGGCGTCCTTATAAAATTCGTGAGTCCTGATCTGACTTCTCGCCAGGTTGCATTCTTTTGTGTGTGTTTGTGTGTAGGCCTATGTGTGTTTGTTTTATCAAGGAATAAAAACACAATAAAATCTTCACAGACAGATATGAACTGATAGCCTTTTATGATCAGTGGGGAAGAAAGGAAAAGAAAAAGGCAGAGTACATGTAAGTACATGTACCCATGACAGATACAATATAGAGCCCCCATGGTAATGAAAAGTATCTAATGATTAACTTATTCGGTACATGTACGAACAGTTTTGTAAGCTATACAAAAATGTATTGAAGTAATGTCCCGTGAGTAAGTGAAGGGACTGCACTATACAAGTTCGCTTTTTAGCAGCCCCTCAATTTTCACTTCCCCCAAGTCTTTAATGAAACAAGATGTATTACATGTTACAAGATATGTTATCATTTGACGTTTGTATTACCTATGTATATTGATTGGAAATGAAAATAAAACATGAATGAAATGAAATGAAAAGGTGATTCCCAAGATCCCTTCCGACCCCATGCAAAATAAATAGAAGGGGAAGGATCGACAGAGGTTCAGCACTCTTGTTTGGTGGTAATATGGCGCCACTGTGATACCAGGGAGGTGGGAAGGTGATATACCAGCTCAATACGCATGGAGCTAGACTGAGCTCCATCCACGGTATTATACGTTTAATGTATACTTTGACTCCTTGTGGCGCAAAAACAAACAAGAAGTCTATAGTGTTAAAAAATATCGTATTTCAAAACTCCATGATCAGACAGCTTGCCTGGGGCTTGCCACATCTGTATAATGGCTAAGTGTGGTATTAATATCACAGTGCTTTCAGACTGATACGCAAATTACATGGTTATATGAACAGCAGCTGCAGGTGAATTCTATATATAGTAAAATGAAATGATTCGCTGCTAATACGTCCATGGGATGTAATAAATTAAAAGACTTGAATGTGTACGTAAGATGCAAGACAATAAGCTATTTTGACCTGAACACTATTATTGTAAATGATTTACAGCTTATACCGGCATATCATACTTAACAATGAGATAAGGTGATGATATTGCCATTGCCTCGCAAGCCCCATTGTTTTGTTCACACACAAAAAAAAAATATTACCAAAAATGTTAATATGCATGGTTATAACAATATTAATGATGATGAAAATGATAATAACAATCATTTTTTATTATCATTGTGTCGTTATCGTCATCATTATCAGTATCATTACAATTATCATCATCACATATATTTTTATTATCATTGTTGTTGTTATCATTATCATTAATATTTTCATTTTCATTGTTATCATTATTTATTATCATCACTGATTTTCATTATCGTTTGTTAATAATTCGACAAAATATGACCCCATGATTGATCCGCTGAAGCACTAAAGCACAATTTTATACCGATGATTTTCTCCTGTTTTTGAAGTCCAAAGAGGAATATTAAAGACGTGTATGGTGCAAGGGATATGGCAGTCTCGTGAGCCCATGTCATTATACAGTACACTTCTTTTATTTGATCCACTGTGACTGTTATATTGATATGTCTATTGTGTAAAGACAGTAATCAAATTAAATGACATAAATTTCTTATCGTTTCATAACTTTATGACATCTTCATAACACTCTTTTGTTGGTTACAATGTATCACTATTGAAGTCTATTCAAATACGCATCTCATTTTGGAGGGAATGTATAGTTTTGGTTGAGATGGGGATTCAGATTTAACTCTTTGCTAGATAATATCATTAGAAAGCCTTTAGGCCTATATGAAATATCAAAGAGCACACGATTTTAAGAGAATTTAAAAGTTTATTTGATGAAAATTGGTTTTGAAGTTGCTGAGATATCCACAAACAAACAAAAGGTGGGACACAAACAACACTTTCATTAAAAACCGAATCCCCATCTCAACCCAAACTATACCATCCCGTTAAACAACATCGAGATATGAAATAACCTATCCTTGAAATTTTCCGTTGCTTGGTATAGTGTCTTCAAACATGAGATGATGAACCATTTAGTGGAAAATAAACAATGATAAAGGGAAATACAAGCCCCAAATCACTGAAACAAATGAAAGCGAAATTCCCTTCGTTCGAGCGTGCACGTAGCCACGTACTCTTGAAAACCTCATGAATAATTCAGTGTACAGAATAGGGATTCACACAGGGACACATGCACGCACACGCTCAAACGCAAAGTTGCGGACACACACCATCACACAAGCACAAGCACACGATACACACAAAACGCACGACGAACTTCATGGAGCATAATATTCTTCTTAGCACAATGCTATGCAACAGCTGAGTTTTGACTGGAAACCACACCGTCAAAACAACCGCAAACCGTTATCACTGCTAGTGTTGTGTGGCAATCGACAATGTGTTGAGCAAGGAGGTTTGAGCATAATAATTAGGAGCGGAAGAGGGAATGGAGGAAAAGAGTAATGGGGAAAAAAGAGATGCGGAGAAAGTTATAACATTAAAAAGTTTTACTAGCTTCTATTACATTGCTCAACATGTATTACAAACCTTGCATACAGATTTGGTATGCGAGGTAGCTTGGGTGAGGATATACCCCATTACGTCTGTATGGTATACGTAAGAAATCATATCACACAGAAATCATTCCAATGTTATAACAATCAACTCCAAAATAACTTACAGTGAAGGATAAATTTTATCCATTTAATCTGAGATTTTCGACAATGAATAAAACAGCGAGGCACTATACTAGTATACAATCATTTAAAGGGTGTGTACAGTTCTAGTCGAGGTGAGGATTTAGCTTTTAACGTTTTGCGAGATATTTAGAAACCACAGAGATGCCAAAGAGCATGCGATTCTAAGGGGTATCAAAAGTTTATTCGATGAAAATCGGTTTCGAAATGGCTGAGATATTCAAAAAACAATGTGAAACAAAGAGATCCTAATAAAGTTGTGGCATGTCGCCTTTTATTATTATCACTTTTTTGGATATCTCAGACATTTGAAAACCAATCTTCGTCAAATGAACGTTGAATCCTTCTTAAAATTACGTGCTCTTTCATATTTCACAAGAGGTTTCTCATTATCTCACTTAAGAATGTTCAAAACATGAATCGCCACCTTAACCAGTACTGTACAGTCCCTTTAACTCTCTCTTGCGATTCTTCTCACTACCAGGATTTTGACTTCAAATTTGTCATCAAAGATAAGAGTGGTTACACGTGAAGTCTGTAGTCTCTCATTGCTTTGTCCAGCAGTTGGTAAAGAGAAATGGATGCTATACCCCGGAGCTCCATGGTGTGACACACAATACACAGTGATTTCTAGAGCTTTGGTTCGTAAATATTTTCTATTCCATTTCATTTATTTCATTTAAAAAAAATGCAATTGCAAATCAAATACATTTAAATACACATAATTACATAAAATCAATACAACATTGTAATTATACTGCGGATGCATGTGAACTGAAATACATTAGATATGACTTTCCAACAAATACAGAATAAAAATTTATAGAAAATAATAATGAACGGCTGAAAAGCTGAGTTTGTAGTTTGCAGTCTCCTCTTAAACAATAACTAAAATGACTAATTACTGCACTAACAAGACTATGATAGGCAACTTGCCTTAAAACTTCCGTCTTCTCCATCTCGCCCCTTCCTTCCTCCACCCCCCCCCATCTCTCTCTTTCTCTGTTGTTGTTGTTGTTGTTTTTTTTTTGGAGCATTTTATAGGTGTGATAAAAATCAATGATGACAAAGAATGCTACAGGAGCATTGACTTTTTTGAAGCTTTCGGCATTCATGTCTTCATCAACTGTCCGTAAAATAGATGGATTGATAAAGAAATAACATAAAACGGTGGTGGTGTTTAGGATGAACCTAACCTTGAGGATCCGTTGTGGTCTTGGCCTAATGATCGTCTAACACCAATATGACTAGGCACATTTGGTGTACCGTCAACTTGGTCTAAGGTGCTGGCACTGTCAACTTGGTCTTATGACCATTTTAGTCTCATCATCATTTCGTTCAATGCCCACTTAGCTAATCAAAGTTCGTCCACTGATTAAATGATCTAATGTCCACCTTGTCTATAATGTAATTTTCCCCATTTCGTCTAATGTTTTTGGTCTATATTATAGTGTCAGTTCGTATGATTCTCACTTAGTCTATTTTTCAATTAGGTTACATATGAACAGTTCGTCTAATTGCTGTTTGGTCTACCATCTCTAATGGCCATTTTGTCTGTATTTCACAATGTCTAATATTCATTTGGTCTATTTATATTTCGTCTAATTCCGATAGGTCTAATTTTCATTTGGTCTTCAAGCCAATTCATCTAATTGTCATTTTGTCCGAACACTGTTTCGACTAATTACCACATCGCATGGTAATACGGTGCAGATTCGTGCAGATTGCAAGTCCAGATATAGACAATATAGATTTAACTTTTTTGTCTTAAAATCAACGTGCCTATAATCTACTAGTATCATATTAAACATGTAAATATATGTTTTTAACATAAAACATAAACTATGTATGCGCGTTCGGCGAGAGTATTGTGCGGCGGCACCATTGCAGGATGGTATAAGTCGGTCTTACATAAACCTATGAAACTTGTAGCTTTATTTTGTATTGCAGCGATAACGATTTTCATTATACTGCTGCTGTATATATCACGAACAATGAATATCTTAAATGTTGTGCCATGCATCATCGTTTTAGAATCACTAACTTTTTGGCTTTTTTTTTTCTCGCGGATGAGAAAAAGAATGCAATGATAGATAAATTATAATCCCTGGGTGTACGACAATTTTCTCCATAACGATCATTCTGAGTCTCCATTTGGTAATTTCGTTTGTTAACACTACATTACAACTTGTCAACACTACATTACAATATCAATACCAGGTTAGCCGTTAGATTAGACCAAGTTAACATTACACGAGACCCATCGTGCATTAGATTAATTGGCCAGTATAGACTATTCTTGTACATTATAGACTATGAGTGGCCATAGATCATTTGGTCAGTAGCCCAACTAGTAACTAAATTAAACGAAGCTTTGCAGAGTGATTATAGACTAAGCGATGAATAATGTGAATAATCAAAGTGGGTGGAGCCCAAGTGCGTTATTGGCGAAATGGTAATCAGACAATATGGGTGGTAGACCAATGGGGATTTATAGACGAATTGACTATTAGACAAACAGGTGATTAGACGGACTGGTAGATAGCCTAAGTGGCGATAAACCAATTGAATGTTATAGACAAAATGTGGGCATAATATAACTACGTCAAGTGTCATTACACCTAATGGCTATAACAAGACAAACTGGTTGCAGACGAAACAGAATCAGACCATAAGTACGATAAGACCATGCAAATGAGGCATGGGAATTCGGCAAAGTGGGATTAGACATTAATGGTAGCTCCATGATTAGACCATGGAGCTATCAAGTACGATAGTATTTCCATTATTAGACGAATTGGCAGTTTCCAGATCGGGACGGTATTTCAATAATTCTAATCTGCGACAACAGTTGTGAACATGGTCAAGGCTCCTGTTTGAATATTCCTTCGAAATGGAGGAGACAGACGGTGGACCCGTTCCTTGCTCCTAAGCATTTTGATTTCTTCTCGGTGGATGCATAAAATGAGGCTGCCGATTCCGATCCCCAAATCCTCATTTGTGGAAATCGCACACTATGGGAAGTTTGCTGGTTCATATTAATTTTCCTTCGCGAGTGGAGACCCTATGGTCACGCCTATGGACCTACCGAGAGGAATCATTCATACCCCTTCCATCGATTTTCTTTTTCCAGACGCTTCATAAAAAGCACACATTATTTATCTTTGCTCTCTAGCCTAAACTCTTCTCCTTCCCACCCCCTGCTAAACACGTAATACACACAGCACAGTGTAACAATCTGTACCTTTCTAGAAAATTGAATCTCAGACGTTATTCTGACGGAAGCGTGGGAGCATAAACCATTATGATCATTACTTTAAACAATCATGATTTACTTCTGCTATCATATCACTGACTTTTGGTCGCCTCCCACCTCCCCGTCGTTCATACCTTATAGAGTACACCTTTTCGTCACAAAATATTTTCCACTACTCGATGCTGTTCGTCCTCTTTGACGCCACCATACCATGTAAAATGCAACGTGACTTCATTAGTATGCAATTTTTGCGGACCAATGGCAAGCATGCCCTTTTCAGTTTTTCTGGGTCACGTTGCTTTTCATGCTGGCACCGCGGTTGGTCGCCAGCAGCCTGATATGTGCTTTGCTTTGACGATCGACATTGCGCAGACTGGACATGTAATGCATGATCACCGTATGGAATCGTTCTCATAACATACAACGCTGCATGCAATATTGTAATGCGACATTACCAACGCCGTTTACGAAGAGGAACTCTGTACGCCATACCAGTGCATATTCTATCGCACATCGCTCGTCATTTTCCACAAATTGTCAGATCTGTTTGTGAATCTTCGTAATCTCTTTGCGGTTAATTCACCGAGGGAGAAACGACATGACAGCTGGAGTTTGGTGACAGAAGCATATTGTTCTTGTGGTCGAAGGAACCAGTGATTTTCCAGGCTGTCGTCTGGTTTCTACATAGTGTGATGTCGACATCGGTGGAATCTCTTCGTTACATCTTCATGATGCTGTGCATCGAGAATTTCGACAAAATTCGTGCCGGTTGATCGGTTGTTCTCGTGAGCACATAGTTTTATTAACAGATTAGGAGAGAGATTCACTACTGATATTGACTTCTGTAGACTAGGGTCTACAAGCTTTAGACTTTGTAGTCTAAAACCCAACCCATCACCTCCAGTTGTCTGAACTGAGAGACGTTTCCAGAGAGATCTAGCGACTACATGCTCTGTGGAGCCCAAGGTCACGTTGACCCAATATTTTCTGAATCAGTCTAGCTCTTGTTGCCACTGGAAAGACACAAAACTAATAAACCTAGAACTTATAATTGTGACATTTTGTCTTCATTCTGCTATTCTACTACAAAAGGGGACTTGATTCTAGATTCCTTGGGATCTAGATTAACCTTTCGTTATCGCCAGTAAAGTACGCCTTGCAATGCCAAAGCGTAAGCGGTCTTCGGAAAAGCGTGGTTGCCTCGTTCACTGGTTTCGCAAAGGTCTTCGATTACATGATAATCCAGCTCTGAAGGAAGGCATTAAAGGCGCAAATGGATTCAGATGTATCTACATTCTTGATCCCTGGTTTGCTGGCTCATGTAGCAAAGGGGTCAATAGATGGAGGTGAGAACACAGTAAAACAGTAAGACCTTATTTATGATCTTGAACATTTTAGAAACGATACCATTTCTGTGCCAGTGATTCAAATGTGCCCAAATTGTAAACACACATACAGTAAATTACAGGTGTACTTTCACCTCATGTACAGATGGACAAGAAGTGAATGTAGCGGACAGAGCAGAGGGTTAAAGAAAGGAACATTGAGAGGGACAGTTGATATGTAGATGTCTATAGCATGGCATCATGTGTAGGCTACAATTATGTGTCCACACTTGCTGCTGGTCATTTTATGCTGCGTTTTCATTTCAGAGATGAAGCGGTAGGGCATACAATGTATCAATAAACTCATGTGTCAGATGGAGTCATTTATACAGGATCAGAGAAGAATGACTGGTCAAAATGTCAGTGATAGTCATTGAGAGTGATAGGACATGATGTTGATTATCATGGGAATTTGCTTTATTCACATCTATTTGCTGCCTTGTATTAAATTATGTTGTAATTGCAGATATACACTACTTTGCCGATCAACTTGGAAAAAAAATAGCAGTGTAGACAGATTATTGGTGGAATAGATGTCTGTCGATTCAGATACAACAATGCAGTGAAAATTAAAGTGCTAATTAATGGAAAGTGCTGCATGTTTAAGCGGTCATGATGGAAAGTGGACTTTTCCATGTACAGGTACATATTGTAGGGCCTATACGTACAATTGTACAATTGAAAAATACTGCAGACCAACTTGGTGTACATCTGTGCTGCCTGTTTGCTGTCACTTCTGTGTTGCAAGTTTAAAAGTCCTTGTGCCATTCTTTCAAACTAGATACTTGTATTTCTAAAAGGATTATTAAATATTAAAGTATGTCTTTAAAGAGTACAATACATACTATTGTAGGGTCACATTCTTGTGACCCGGATGTCATTTTCCTGTGATGTACTTGCCCTACTCAAGCAACTTAGTGTACAATGATACTATTTTCTTCAAGACCCAAGATGATGCTGAGGGACAAATAAAGTCTGTATACTTATAAAAAATACGTATTAAACATCAAGGTAAATCAAGGTATAATTTGCTGTATACTCTTACATACTACATAGATTACAAGTATGCCCTTATCAGATAATATCAGTCAAGAAAACGAAAGAGAAATTTTTAATTTGGCAAGACTTCCTTCTGTAGATCAGCAAGGTTGAAGCATGACAGTAGCTGATGTTTGAATTAGTTTTGAACCTTGATTTCTACAAATAAGATTTTGTTTGGTGCAAAGACTGGAGTACTGATCAGTGGATGCTGTATTTTTATAATACAAAAGAAGCAAAATATAACAAAGTAAACATCAGTACTGTATGTGATTCTGTATATTTCACTATACATGTATCTCAGCCCCATATTCAAGCTAACAAATTACTGACAATGTAAAAAAGTCCTTTGTGGTTGATATTAATGCAAAATGATTATTTTTAGGGTTTTCTTGTTTTTAGTTTTGGGAAAACAGGTTTTCCTTCCAAGCAGATTTCCACCCATAAAAGACAAGTTAAAAACAAGGAAAAATACTGTAGAGCCCTGCAATAATGATCATTTCTCTATTTTGCTGAAGTTTTCACTGGTCTGTCACAGTTGCATTGCCTTTGATTATCTAGAATAATTGATATTGTTCCAGCATTTTGTATTACAGTAGAAAACAAAATGTCTGTGTTTGGCTGCATTCCAATGTGCCACCATGAAGTATAATTGGTTTCATCATTTGTAGTCTTATGTAGACTAGAGGCTATTAGAAAGCTTATTAAATTTCCTATTATAAATGACCTTGCTAGTATTTTTAAAACTGTATATGGATACTGTGACACAAGCATGACACATTACAGAACTTTGTATAGTGGAAAGGAAAGGGGTTATTTTGTATTGGCATTGGATTAGATGGAGTAATGCTGGCATGAAAGGGAGGTAGGGAAGGTGGAAAGAATAATGCAGATCTGCATACAAGTTGTGGTGGTCTGTTTCATATACTGTCTACTGGTCCTCCCTGATCTCCTGAACACTATTTCCAGTCTGTCTTCATTTTCTTTTACGTACCTGGTACCCACACATCATAAAAATCTGAAGTCACTATTGTTGCTCAGAAATGAATGATTTCTGGTGTAGTTTTTTTTTTTTTTTTTTTTTCCTTTGGTCCTCGGTGTCTAGTGCTAAGATTAGCTGACACAGATGTCATTTAGAGTATGATCATCACATTGATAATTGAATTGTTATCAAGCAATCCCACTGATTTGTTCCCAAAATAGACTAACATGATTCGTCTGCTGCTCTGCAGAACTTCTTTTAATTATGTTAACGTGCAGTTCTGTCCATGGTGATGAGGTATTAGCCTTCATTCTGCATAACAGGAATTTGTAGGGGATAAAGAGCAGGGCAGACATGGCTGAACCCCTGTCACTGTGATCTGCCAGAAACGTACATATTGTACAACAATAATACAATAGTGTACTCGGCTAAAAGTAGTGGCACGAAAAAGTAAAGCCATTAATCAGCAAAATAATTGTACATACTTGGGTCCACATACTTTTTCATTGTTTTCAAGAAGTGACTTGATGGGGAAAAAAAGAACACTTTAAAAATCACTCTTATTTTCTATACATATTTTAATGCAAATTTCTCAAAAGCATGGAAAAAAAGAAGAAGAAAGGACAGAGCCATGAAGAAGTATAGTAACTAAATGCCATCCAGAGTCTTGAAGAAGTCTAGTAACTAAATGCCTTCAGAGCCTGGGGCTGGTGCAAGAAGCGAGGAACAACACCTTGTCACTGTGTAGTTCTAAGCATGAAGCCATCTTCATTACTATTACTAACAGTGAATCTTCCACCATTTTGCACTACATGCAATGTTACATATCAAGGCTGACATCCAACCATATGCACCTCCATCACATTATTATCATTGATTTATTTTTATACATTGATTTATTACTGCCGGCCTGAGGTACATGTACACTAAGAGTACACCCATTGTTTCCTAACATATGTTTTTCAGTGTAAATGGCGATGTAATGTATAGCATGGTTTATGGAAAAGTGCAGGGGTGAGATAGATCACCCATTTTGTGTCTTCAAGCTGTGAGCTAGAGCATCTATCACCCTTTTTATTTCTCTGCTGAAAGCGTCAGTGTGTAAGTAGATTCTGAATTGCACACGTGGTTCTCCCTCAGCTTGATGTCCACAGAGGGACATTTAGCTGATAGTCTTCCTGCAGGCCGATGAGTGCATGAAGTGAATTACAGTTGGACCATGGAGCTACTAATACATAGCTCCATGGTTGGACTGAGAGTTACCATTTCTGAACAGCGTACGTGGTATTCCAAATGGTATCTGTGTGCGTTTGATCATGACAGCATGGCATGCAATACCAGGAGATGTTGTTCCGATCAAGTTGCACTGTACTTATTGCACTCCCTGTGCCCACATCATCTGCATGCACCAACTGGAAAATACTACACTATGGATACTTTCAACACATTGGACTGTCTGGAGCCAGGAAACAGCTGACTTGGTGTAGAAGACCCACAGTGTTGTTCTGGATGATATGCAGCAGTGTACAGTGATAACTCCTTGATGTTGGCAAGGAGTTTCAAGAGCTGGAGTTCCAACTTGCTATAATTATTCAAACAGCTGGCAGTTTTCTGTGGATGTGTAGTCCACTTCCTGGACTGTATTCGTAGTGTGCCCGCGTGTGTACGGATGTACGTTGATGGTGTCTGTATGTACACTGTATTACACAACAAGATCACCCCTCCTGAATTTTTTTCGGGAGTACCAATTGGCGGAGTGTCGCAATCAGCGGTTGGCCGCATTGGGTGGGTGCCGAGTGTGTGGGGACTGCGGATATAAAAATCGTCCAGTATCTGGACTAGTGGATGTGCAAAAGAATTCTACAGGTGAACTTGTGCCTAAATTGATGTTTCTTCATGTTTGAAAGTGCCATCTCTTCCTGAGCAATCTGAAGCTTTGTACTTCAAAATTGCTTCCACCAGTTAAGCTTTCGAAGGATGGAAATAACACTTTATTCTGTGGTGACTATATTCCCCCAATTTATCAACATCAGAGAGTAGCTGTCACTATATATAGTTCACACACCATAACAAGAGAATCTGGCTATTAACCAATCAAAGGGTTTGCTATATCATAGTCTCTGTGCGTATAAGTTGTATCCATATGGGATATGCATACCAGGGTACTGTATTTGCTACACTCAAAATTGTCAAGTGACCTCGCATTACGCGAAAATTCCCAATCATGTTTGAGATTGTACCCGGCATTTGCCTGTTTGTGCATTTTATTGCTTTTGAAGTATCAGCTTAGCTGTATCAATTTTATTAAAAGTATTGGCCACAATATGCATGTAGTTGTAAAATTTATTTAACATCATTATTTGATTCTGACATTTAGCATAGTGTTTACAACTGGATACATGCAGGGTCCAACAATACAAGTGATGTGTTGTGATCAGAGTGTCCACCCAGGAAAGGATTGTGCATCAGCCCTTTCCGACTCAGGAATTGAAGCAAGGACGTCTCGATCATTGCAGAGCCATTTAGTCAGTCTGAAACCTCCTTAGTGAAGTGTGGAGAAATTATAGAAGAAAAAAAAACAAACATTTGTGATAATTAATTGGGTATGAGAATATGTACATCGCTGGTACTAGATAGCAAAAACAAAGTCCTTGCCTGGTGGTATCCTTTCTTCATGGCAATTCACATCGTCATCTTACAGCATGCGCTCTGTAGTATAAGAACAGATTTGACTTCTGAAAATATCACTCAAAGATTTCCTCTTCATTTCTTTACTGCAGTCTGAGGCATGATGAGGAAATGATTCGTGGGTGTGCAAAGAAAAGGGACATTCTTGCTCATGAAAATATTTTGTAGTGAAAAATCCTGCTGACAAAACTTCTGTTTCCTTTCGAGAAATCACTCTTGCTTTATTTGGTAACATTTCATTGATGAAAATAATGTTGTACATGTTTATTTTTTTTTGATATCTCAAGTGTTTACATTACAGTATGCAGATAAAATTACAAAGGGGAGTGGTCATGCTGATTGCTGATGATTCTGGGGTGTGCCAGGAAAAGAAACATTATGGTTTATGAAAATACTTTATAGTTAAAAAACTTTGCAGACACAACATTTTTTTTTTTTTTACTTTCCATATGTCACTCTTGCTTTATTTGGTAACATTTCATTGATGACAAAAATGTTGTACATATTTATATTCATATTGATCAAAGTTTGTGTTACAGGTTATTTACCTTACAGTTACTGTGATGAAAATGGTTGGAATATTTTTTTTTTTTACTTTAAAAAAAGCAGACCACTCCCAATATGATTTTTTTTTTTTTTTTGGTGGTATTCTCTTGTGAGTGTTTACAGAATACAGTATGTGCAGATAGTAAAAAACACATTGAGGAATGGTCTTGCTTATTGCTGATGATTCATGGGTGTGCATGGAAAAGACACATTCTGGTTTATGAAAAATGTTTAGAAGTGAAAAATCTGCAGACACACCTCTTTCTAACTTTACAGAAATCACTCTTGCTTCTTTTGGTAACATTTCATTGATGAAAATAATGATGATGTACAGGTTTATTTCATACTTAAGCTCAGTTTGTTTATTTACCTTTTACATGTGATGAAAATGTTTACAATGGAATACTTTTGTTTTGCTAGGAATGTCACTCCCAATGGTTATCACATTTGGAAAAAAAAATCCCTTGAGAGTGTTTACAGAAAGTACGTGCAGATCAAAATACATGTACCTAGGAGCGGTCTTGCCACAGAAGTTGGCACTGAGCCAAGTCAGATTCCAACCAGTGTGCCCCCCCCCCCCCCCATGTTTGAGTAAATAGTCTGTGTACTCAGACCCTAGACTAAGTGCTTTAGCAGAATGGATTGTTTGAGTGCATTTTGACATTGTCATTGTCGGTTGGTCTGTTGAAATCGAATGCATCATGCTAACTGATAGAACTGATAACTCCTGTGTTTTGATGTGGCTTACAACAATAGCATGGCAATGTTGTTGTTTTTTGTGAGGAGAAATCAGAAACATACAACTGTACAATGTAGTTATGGCATTTTTTGAAGTATTGTCCAATGTACAACCAGGGAGGTGGTGTCTCTTCCACCTCCCTGGTACAACTATAAATGTCTGTTGTACTTGTAGGCCTTTGTATGATAGTTGATACAGTAGTACAATGACATGCATGCACATTTCATGCTTGTTGCACCTAAATCGGTGGGTCCTTTGTACATTATAACAGTAAAAGCATGAGATACATTGTACAAGTACATAGTGTGTATATACATTGAATTTATTCATCATTATGTGCTCGCATTCAATTTTGCTGTGACAGGGAAATAGTAATTGGAGTTCAAGGAAAGGGGATATTTTGGTTTGTAGAAATATTCTGGCATGAAAATATTTGTAGTGAAATTATGCAGATTCCATTCGTGATGAATCTAGCTGACAATATCAATGGAATCCAGGAATGCATATCTAATTTATTTTGTTGGATTAAATCAAAACTGAATGAGATGACTTACAGTATATGTTTACTTGAAAATTTACAGAAAGACCCTTCATTTTTAATATTTCAATGTACTGTAAAAGTGAAAATGTTCATAGTGTGGAAATTTGCATGTATTTCACGCAACCAGAAGCTATCGCAAAGAAAAAAAAAAAGCACATGAATATTCTTGCACACTATAATCCAGTTGTTTAATGTCTGGATTCTGCAGGATTAAAAATATGCAAAATTCATCTTTCCCTGTCAGTTGCAAAAAATTTGTCACACAAAATATCCATTTTTACAGTATGTAAGTTGTAGAATTTCATGAAGAAAATGTAATACTGAAATCTCAGTAGGCCTACAATTGTGTTATTTTCATTATGCTGTGATGAGAATGTGTGCAGTGGAAAACTCTGCTGCCAAGATATTTATAGAATACCACTCCCAATAGTGACTATCACTCTTTCATCTCTATAAGAGTGTTTACATACAGTACATAAAGATAAAAATATGATGGGGGAGTGGTTTGTTGGAGATGTTGGCAGTGAGCCAAGCCAGATTCCAACCTGTGCCCTGTTTG
Organism: Diadema setosum; assembly: GCF_964275005.1. Lineage (NCBI taxonomy): Eukaryota > Metazoa > Echinodermata > Echinoidea > Diadematoida > Diadematidae > Diadema > Diadema setosum. Next base: position 19,895,042 of record NC_092689.1, read on the forward strand.
GGTGAAATGGTGTGAACATAGTCTGTGTGCTCAGACCCTCTGAGACAAATTGCTGTAGCAGCGATAACTTTCAGTTCATTTTGGCATCTGGTGAACTGTGAAGCATATTCTGTATTCTACAGTATTGTAGAAGTGATCATTAATGTTACTCACTCGTGTTGTTTTTGCTCTCTACCATTCAACTTGAATTTGATATTGAATCTGTGTATGTTTGATACGGAATCGTACTTGTTGAGAGTTACAGTTACTACACATGATAATCTGCACAATTATTATTGGTCTGAAGCTGTCCGTTGTCTGATTCCTACAGTGCAGATTATACGGGTGTTTTTTTTTTTCTTTAATACCATATAGTTCTTTACCATGTATAAGACTGTTCTACCATAAAGACACAAATTTATGTTAAAAATGCTGCCCTACAAATTTTCTTTTCTTTTGTTTTTGCTCTGTCTGCCTCAACTTGAACACAAATGAATGCCACTGATAGTAGTATTGAATACTAAAACTAAAGATATCAAAATGTGTCATGCAGTGTTAGTGGTGTACAACATTATCCACTTTGGATATGATAAAGTAAAAAAAAAAAGTGTATAAAGAAGGTAGGGGGGGGGTGAAAGGCAGACAAAGGCACTGTAATCTTTGTGAGATGTCTATGCCAGTCCACACACCAAAGTTTATAAATACACTAAATAAGCAAGAATGAAATCATGTGTGTGTGTGTGTGTGTGTGTGTGTGAATCTTCAGGGTCTAAATGGATAGACTACTACGTGTATGCTGAATCCAGGGCAGGGCAAAAAAAAAAAAAAAAAAAGATATATATATATAACAGGCACCTACTGGAAGACCCAGCACGTTGCAGAGAGACTGCTCTTGTGCAAATCCAGTGTATTTAGAATTCACTTCACCTGCATACTAGTCTGGCTTCCAGACTGTCTGCTCTTACTTAATTTCCTTTCCAGAATATTAGCACCCTCTTAAAGACAAAGAAGTAGCAGGTTCTTTTGCCTTTTGCAAAGGCAGCGACCACAGAGAGCACGTTTTGTATTAGGGTCAGGAAACCAGACAACTTGCATACAGATTATGGCATGTACAATGTATGCTGCAGGCGAGGCCCCATCAGCTGAAAACTCATGTCCCCAAAATATTTATGCAGTGATATTGTATTCAGGGTATGTTCTGTTGTTGCATGTATACCTTTTGGAGAATATTTCACATTTTCTTCATGACCCAACTAAAATCTTGTTACCACATTGTTATGCACTTGCCTCTATTCTTGAGAAATAATCAGTGATTTCTGCAGTCATAGAAATGGAAACAATGTTTATGTAATTTACAGGTTTGATAAAAATTGTTTTGAGTGGTGGCTAGGTAACTACAAGTTACTGGTAATGTGACCTGACTCAGTGTTACCCCAGTAAGGGTGGAAACATTCGAGATCATCAAGATGAGAGAGAATTGCAAAATGCAGTAATACAGTTCTTAAAGGACAAGTTCACCTTCATAAACATAAGGATTGAGAGAATGCAGCAATATTAGTAGAACACATCATTGAAAGTTTGAGGAAAATTGGACAATCGATGCAAAAGTTATGAATTTTAAAGATTTTTTGTGTTGGAACTGCTGGACGAGGAGACTACTACACCTTGTGATGTCATATGAGTACAACAGTATAAAGAAAATGTAAAGAAAATCCAACATATTTTCATTTTTTTCGCATAATAAAAGAGCATTTGGCTTGCCTCTTTCTAAAGGTAGGGGGAATAATATTACCCATAACATATGTCGGTAACGAGTCAAGGGAATGTGTACCTTTTTCAAAAGATTAAATTTTGTGAAATTCTCTTTATATTTCCCTTATATTGTTATACGCATGTGACATCGTACAATGCAGTAGTCTTATCATCCAGCGGTTACTGCACAAAAACTTCAAAAATTCATAACTTTTGAACGGATTGTCCGATTTTCCTCAAACTTTCAATGATGTGTTCTACTAATATTGCTACATTTTCTCAATCCTTATGTTTATGAAGGTGAACTTGTCCTTTAAGATGGGAAAAAGAGAAGATAGATAACATGTATATCAAAACTTGAAGAATACAGATTGTTTAGGTTTCAACTTCTCTACATCTTGTCTGACTTTCAAGGGTTTTATTTTCTGCAATACATGACATTACAATAGTAGGCCTACATGTATTGAATTGACCTATTGTATCTTAAATACCTATCTCTATGAGGCTTGGTTGAATTTAAACTTCTTGGCCATTTTTTTTAATGCATTCATTTAGTGTCAATAATGACAAAATCAGTGCTGAATTAGTGCATCAGGCTTTCATGATGAATTTGCTGTACGATATTATGTATACTGAAAGTTATGGGATGAAAGTGTCACACAATTAACATTGAACCCCCCCCCCCAAAAAAAAAAAAAACAAAAAAAAAAACAAAAAAAAAAAACAGATGGGCAGGAGAGAAACAAATAAGGATCAATCCATAAATATTCCATACCTTTTGTTTTTTTGGGCTGATTGTGATAGCTAATGTACACATGAAGCAATGTGCAACTGAAGTTCTCCTTGTAACTTACAAATTTAAGCCAACAGTCATCACATAAAACACACACAATCAAATATTTAAAGCTCAGATCATACATACATGTATAGCACTGTTTATGCGGTATACATTAAACTTTGATGATTAATTAAGATTCAAACTGATGTTGCATGGTTGTGTCACTTTAATACATAATTTGATTTTATTTCAGCAAGACACATGTAATTTGTTACAAGAACAGAGATCTCAGAAATTTAAGGGCAAGTTCACCTTAGCATACATGAGGCTTGAGAGAATGCAGCAATATTAGTAGAATACATTAGTAAAAGTATTTGGAAAGTCAGACAGGCAGTTCAAAAGTACAATGTGTAATGAATTTCTGAAGTTTCAGTGCCGCCATGGCTGGATGAGAAGGCTATTGCAGCTTGTGATGTCACATATAACCTTATAAAGAAAATAAAAGAAAATTCAACATGATTTCACTTTCCTCTCAAAATAAAAGAGCACTTGACTTGCCTCTTGCAGAAGGCAGGGGGAGAACAATCAAGTGTTGGAAAAGTGTTCTTATTTCAAAAAGGATGAAATTTTGTGGGATTCTCCTTATATTTTCATTATATCATGCCAAGCATGTGACATCATACACTGTAGTAGTCTTCTCATCCAGCAGTGACTGCCTAGAAACTTTAAAGATTCATAACTTATGAATGGATTGTCAGAGTGTCCTCAAACTTTCGCTGATGTGTTCTACTGTCAATATTGACGCATTCACTCTATCCACATGTATCGTTTTCATGAAGGTGAACCTGTCTTTTTAAGTGTTCAGAGGCTTTGTCCATGGAGTGTACATCTTCTTTTGATATGATGGAATTCCTTAAGTGTGTAATAACACCTTCAAACTGTGAATACCTTTGATTTTCTATGAGAATAATGGTTTGAAGTTTTTAAGATGAGATGGAAAGAGAGACGGCACAAGTAATGGAAGACAATAGCTGGTTTACTCATATTTGAGGTTTTAGGTTCTTTGAGTGCAGAAGGTCTTTATTCAAATTGAGAAAACTCACTTCAAAGATCAAGTTGCTCAGTGTTTGTAAAATGGTTGCTGTGACAACAGACATGTGACTCGATCTCTGTAAGATGTTCTATCAATACATATGCAATTTTTTTGACACATCCGATTCAGATTATTCATTTTGCAGTGTTTTGAGATTCTTGATGATAGTTTGAGGACAATTGCAAACCATGCTGCAAGATACTGTAAAACACGATATATTCGCGGCATGAAAATTTCGCGAACTGGAGCCGACGGCCTTTCTCGCAGCATGAAATTTTCACAACTTACCACTGGCATCCAATGCATATTGTGTAGGCAAGAACTTTCGCGTGCATTTTAATTTCGCAAATGTTGCCACTCGCGAAATTCGTGAAATTAAAATGCACACAAACATTTCTCGTTTGACAGATATATTATGTTTGATGGAGATAGAAAGAATGTCCCTCACATTGTTTTAAAAGACACTTAGTGAACATTACCTTGTCTCGCACTACAGGTTCTTATTAGAGTGCCTGGAAGATCTTGATTCAAGTCTGAGAAGACTCAACTCCAGGCTGTTTCTGGTGCGGGGTCAGCCTGCAGACGTGTTGCCAAGGCTTTTCAAGGTGAGCAAAGTGTGGCTTATGAGCTGTGTAGAGGCAGCCACCTCCCTGGTAGAGGTATCATTGTATATTTTACTTATAGTGTGTGTTTGTTTGTTTGTTTGTTTGTTTGTTTGTTTGTTTGTTTTGTGTTTCCACTTTGAAGGGTGCCAGTGACATTCTTCTGTCCCACTGCTCCATAACATCCCTGTACATCCCTCATTAATTGCATGAGATGCAAATGTAAAAGTGGAAATTTTCACGCATTTTGCGTAACCAGAAGCTTGCATAGAAAACAAAAGCACACAAATATTTTTGCATGCTGCATGTTCCAGTAATAAATGTCCTGATTCCGCGAAATTAAAAACATGCAAAACTCGTCTAACCTAGCTGAGCATGAAAATTACTCTCGTGAAAATATCCACTTTTACACTAATAGGTAATAGAGTATCTGTTTTGAAGGATAGAAATAGGTGCTAAGTGTCATGAACAAATGAATATTGATTATTGTTGTAGTACATTAAATGTGCAATGTACATGATGTGCACATAGCCACGTCCATGACCCATGAACTTTGGGAGTTCATATTCTCACCTTTAAAGCAAATGTCATGTCCTTTCACAGTCATACCTTCAGCCATCCATTCAGAGCACTGTGCTCTCTTCAGTCTTGCTACCAATTTGTGCATTGTACTCCAGATATCTTAGTTGGCAAGCATCTGATTCCCTTCCTTCAGAGTCCATTATGTTTAGAGCTCCTTTATGTGTCTATCCACATGTTTTGATTCGTTGTTGCCATGCTTATCTGCCAAATGGATCTTAAAACTCAGACCTTCACCTGCTTCTCAACTCAATTCTTTCCATAGTCTCTTCGTCAAAGTTGTTTTTTTTTTCCCCCTATGAATTCAATGAAAATGTCAATGTTTTCGTATTTAGGAAAATGCCAAGACTGTTGAGGAAGCTTGCTCAAGGTGAAATGCCACTTCATGTTAAAGTCGACCTGAAATAGATTGAGTGAAATCAAAGAGACTGAACATTTATAGGGAAAATAAAAGAGTGAATGTTCGTAATGAGTGTCACATGTTTTGGCAAACGAGTGATGTTGGTCACAGTCGCGCGTAATTCACATGAAATAATGATGTCATCTTCTTTCCAGTCTCCCTTTTAATTGTACTCCAGATTTAGTTGCATCATGTTCTTCTTTTGCAGCATGATGATGACTTCTAAGTTAAAAAATAGTAATTACTACCCAAAGGGGGAATTGTCAGCTACAGTCAGTGTGCGCATCCATAATATTTTTGTTTTGAAACCAGTGGGATAAATATTAATAGCCTGACCTTGTTGAAATTCTGTAACATTTTGATCATGTGTGTTTTTGAAGAAAAGACAACAAAATTTTGATTTCTTTCTTTGTTAATAATGTGCTGTTTTGTCAAAGTCACCGTGATCATGGAATGGAATTTTATGTCATACTCTGCACAGTGAAAGAAATTTCCAAGCTGTCTCACTTTGAAAAACAAAATATATGAAATGCCTTCATTTGCTATTAACCCATTGAGGACGGGTGCACTTTGATTTTTGCTACAACACGCATTTGCCATAGATGCTTGCCCAAGTATACTCAGGACACGTCCTCAATGGGTTAAAAGGTGTTGGCCAGACTTCGGTGATAATTTTGCTGTAAAATACTTCCCCCCCCCCCCCCCCCAAACAGAGACTCCCCCATAATGTTGTGATATATTCTATTCTATCTGAATCTTGTTCCTGCTGTAGGAATGGAAGGTTACGTTACTGTCATTTGAAGAGGACTCAGAGCCTTATGGAAGGACCAGGGACCAGGCGATCAGTACCCTTGCTCAGGAAGCAGGGGTCAAGGTTATCAGCAAAGTCTCACATACGCTGTATGACCCCCAAGAGTAAGTACAATTAAAATGGTGCCCTGACTTCTCATGCTTACGATGGGGCATTCATTTGTTATGTTTGCTCGTTTGTCTTTCTTTTGTATTATATTTGCTTCTGAGAGTCTTTCTTATTATGCAGTACAAATCTTTATGCATACTATAGGGCTCGACACTAATCTTTTTGTCTGGTGGCCCGTTTGGGCCAGTTAAGTCTTTACATCTGAAATTTTTGTGGCTCGAAAAAGAAATGTAGTAGCCCCAAATAAAAAACGAAAGTACCAATCCATTTTGAAACTTAGTTGCCAAACTAACAGATGCCTTTCTGGTCAGTCTAATGATATCCTTGTTCACTTTTACATTCACATATTGCCAGTCTCCCCCTTCTCTTTTCTCTGCTCCTTTGTATCTCTCTTTTGCTGTCCCTTTCTTTTGCCACTTTTTGTGATACATGTATTTCTTGTGCTTTTCCTATCTGATAATTGTCCCTCGCCTAGTATCAACTCATGTATTCATGATGATTTTTGTTTATCAACTGACCATTCTATTCACATGCCTCTCTGTCCCCGTGTCTGTCTGACGCCCCCCCCCCCCTCCCCCAATAGGATACTGGCCCTCAACAACAATGAGCCCCCTTTGACATACAAGCGTTTCCAGGACATCATCTCGATGATGGGCATCCCAGTGTATCCAGTGGAGGCCATTGAGGCTGAAGATGTTGAGGGACTTAACACTTACATTGAACCCAACCATGATGACAAATATGGCATCCCCACACTGGAAGAATTAGGTAAGTGTCATAAGCCTTCTTGAACTGAAGACCTCTCAGAGAAATTAAAAATAACAGATCTATCATTTTTCCAACTAAATTTTTCCTCATCTAATTTGACGACATCTGTAATTGCATTACCCCTGTAATATGTGAACTTATCTGTTTTTGTGGGTGGGAATTTATCTTTATTTACAAAGGTCACTCCAAATGCAATCATTTGCCACTGAACTGGCATGCCACTGTTAAACGAGAAAAGATTTCTGTTAGCAAGCACCCCTGGGGCAAGTTTTCCCCGGGAGGATTGAGCTTTGGTCATGTGAACATGTGGTAGTAGTTCTAAATTATTTATATATTATTTCTGCATGAAATGTCAAAAAGCAAGGAGGCAGAATTAAAGCGACCTTCATTGTGTCAGAAGAAGCTGGTGACGATGTATCAAATGCAGTTAATTCTGTGTGAGATTAATTTATCATAACAGGAGAATGAATATTAGCTTTGACTCAGGCATCAGATTTGACTTTCACACTTTTCATACTTCTGTGGAGATTTTTTTCTTTTTTGTCACGGTTGGTGGAAATTGACTTGTGCAAATTCAATTTGCTTAGAGTTGCAAGTTGTTCTATCCCCATACACTGATTCGTTTCAATTTAAAGAAATAAACATGGCTATACTGGACAACATTTTTATTGATTCTTCTGCAGGTTTTGAGATGGATGATGTCCCCCCACCAATGTGGATTGGTGGAGAAACGGAAGCTAGGCAACGCCTAGACAGACACTTAGAGAGAAAGGTAGGATTTATCTTGACTGTGTAATATTCAAACTCTTCAAAATTTGTTCATTATTTGATCTCACTTGTATTGAAAGCTATATTTATATGTTTGAATATTGAGAAAACAGGTATTTATAGCATATCCCTTTTCAAGTATCTCATAGAAATCTCAGTTTAATGTATTATAATCTATGTCTGTGGTTGCCATCGGCCATCTGCCTTCAGGGAAAATAAAGTAATGTAATTTATAAGTGATCTGAAAAGGTTAAAGAAAGCTGCAAACCCCTTCAAGGCTGTCCTATTACAGCTGAAATTGCAAAAGTACTTATTGCTTTTCAGTTAGTTTCTTCAGAACAGAACAGAACAGTAGTTAGAAGAGAATGGCCTGAATTTCAACTTGAATGCACTTTGGTAATGCTACCATGTTCCCAGCGGCCATGGCAGTCCTGTTTGCCTTTACTGTAGTGCGCCGTGGGTAGATGGGATATTCTACTCCCCCCACCCCCTTATTTTTCTAGTCTCGTTTGTTCGGGTCTTTGCTCCGGTGAACATGTAACTGTCAGATGCCGTTCTCATGGCATCTTGTCAGACCAGACTACACAATATTTGCTGTTGCATCCCATGATGAATCACCTCCAAGTTTTGTTGTGGCCTGTTATGTGCCACCACACTTTGTTGCGTTTACCCGGTTTTATTACCGCCTACAAGGTTTCTCATTAGCAGTGGGACTGCAATGGCACATTTTTGGATGGCTTATAAATCTGTCAATGGTATCCACGACAATCCTGGCATGTCATGTTCGCCCATCCCGTCCAAACCGTCCCAACGTGTTGCATCACGTCCATCCCGTCCATCCACGTATGGTGGCCTAAAACGTGACTGCCGGGCCGCCAGGAACACGGTGTAAACACAGTGCAGCATAACACTTTCCTTGTTTGCCCTCCTTCCCCCCACCCTCACCCCTCAATATGTTTTGCAAGTAATTGATTTTCAAAGTTGATGTACATATGCAGTATAACTCCTCAGGCATTTAGGATGATGTTTCACAAACATGAGCAGTTTGTAATTCTCACACTGAGTCCACGGAAGGATGTTGAGGCGTGGATGGTCTGATAAAATGTGTGCTTGTATTTTGGTCCACAGCATGTTTGTGTGGTGCACCCACCAGACAGCTGGGTAAATATTTGAACCACAGATTGTTCATAAAAGCTTGTGTCCCATCATCATCAGTTCTGCGTTGCAATAAACAGTTTTTCCATCCATCCCCCCCCCCCACCCCAGGTATATTAAGTCAATCATATAAACAAGAGGAGTATTATTATAGTTTTGGCTGTCAAATTATTATTTGAATTAAGGAAATTTTTCCCCTGCCAATTTATGATTGATTGTGCTTGCCATCAATTAATTTAAGCAGGTATAGCAGGGATAGATAAGGAATGTGTTGATAACAACAAGGGGTAGAAGAAATCACCTCCATGGTAACAAGTGCATGAATAACATGATATCTATTCTAATAACTACCTAGACAGCATCATAACATGCTGTGGCTGCTCTTTTTTCCCTTGTTTCATCCCTGCAGGCCTGGGTGGCAAACTTTGAGCGCCCTCGAATGTCACCAGCATCGCTGATGGCCAGTCCTGCAGGACTCAGTCCCTACCTCCGCTTTGGATGCCTCTCACCCCGCACCTTCTACTGGAAACTCACAGAGCTTTACCAGAAGGTGGGTGTACTAAAGTTTTAGGGCCTAATATTGCTCAAGGGTTTTTTTCTTTAGTAACTTTGACTTTTTGCGGGTTGCTTCAATTGATCGTTTTGATTCAATTGATTGTTCATTGTTGATTCAATTGATTGTTCAATTGATGTAAATCATGTAATTAGGGTCAGTAAAGATGAAAACTTAAAACTGTTGGGTAAAACATTTTGGCATTGAACAACATTTTATTCATGCTCTAAGTCCATGCATATAGCTGTATCAAAGTGCTACAAATCAGTGCAAGTGGTCCAGCATCATGAACATTCAAAGGAGAGAAAAGACAAAATCCATGGAATTTCATAGTCTTGGGAAAACCTGGAGGCAGTGTGATACAGGTAGTTGTGGATGCAAAACTATAGTAACATTAACTTTCACATTCAGAATAATACCATGGCAGTGGCATAACCCCAGCAATGTATATTTTTGTCAAATTTTTCGTCCTTTCTTTCGGAGGACTGCACATCTGTCGTTCTTGGCAGTCCAAAGAAATATTAGTGCTCTCTTACCAAGTCAAATCTCAGAAGCATCGGCCTTTTCTGTGAATTGAAAACAGTATGTCGATTGTTAGACCTTACCCCCTGCCAGTCTCTGCATTCTCTCACCATTGAATGCTGCTGTAAAGATTACCCCTAATTTGAATATATGGTATCATGATATCAAAGGGCATACTCATTATATCTGAGCATACCATTGAAGGTAGACAGAAATACATATATATATATATATATATATATATATATATATATATATATATATATATATACATGTATATGTAATGTATATCTATTTACATGGTGTTAAAAGTGTTTCATTTATTCAATTCTTTTGTTTTACTGGGGTAATTCTATTGTTGTTGTTGTTCATTACCAGTATAAAGAAGGAAGAACAATGTGAAATACTGTGATGTTTGAAAGTACCATCGGAAATCATGTCTGTGCATTATAATCTAGAAATTCTTAGTGCACAGAGTATTTGGGAGATTAGATCTGTCTCATCTGCATCCATGAATTGCACCCAAACCAAGATGATAAATTCCTCTCATATGAGCTCCTGAAATAGAGCAGAAATTTGCATTACGTGGACACAGAAACAGTGAATTTCCCCGCTCACTAGACAGATCAGTTCTGATGCTGTGATATAAATAGCATGCATTTCCCTGTGGGTTAGACAGGACGTGTGTTGTTTACGGTATACCAGTGTCATGAATATAGATGCTAGCAGATACACTCGGGTTGTAGGGTTATTGTTTTGTTTATGACAAAGAAATTTGTAAAGGTTAGAGTTGGTGGGGTTGGTAGAGAGGCATAATTCCACACTTTGACCTTTTGAGTGTGATGTGATTGTTCTCTATTTTCTGTCCTTTATTAGGCAAAATAGGGGGTGGATGACATAGTTGTTGATTTAAGATTAGAATCAAATGCATCAAAGAGATCAACAATTGGTGAATGTTTTCTGTTGAGATAACATTGTTTGTTAGGTGTAAAGTATCATAATCACATTGCAATACATTTCTTAAGTTTCTTGTAGTTTTACATACTTTACATTGGTACATACAAGGTGTACTGTAACATTCTTCGCCTTTTGTTGGATGTAGAGTGGGGATATAATTAGAGTGCCTTTCATATATTATAATGTGTATCTTTGTTTTACAGTCAGTCATTTGATAACCCCTTGTTTAATTTGGACTGTAATTGTAAGAAGCATTTCTAGAAAATTTTCTGAATTGCAGGAGTTGTTCTGGGGGGCGTTTCATCAACGAGTTCGTCGGAGTTTTCACCGACAAATTTGCTATCAGCCAATCAGACCAAGGATTTCATTAGCTTTTAGCAGTTGTCAGTGTAAATCCTTGCGTCTGATTGGCTGATAGCAAATTTGTCGGTGAAAACCTCCGACGAACTCGTTGATGAAACGCCCCCCTGGACTGACTTGGTCTGCCAAGTCAATCCAGACTTACAGATCTTTGTGATTCTTGTATGCATTTGCACCATCCCCGTATTTTAGGCTTGTATTGCAGAAATGTCTCACACTTTCTGTGTATTGCTGTCGTGATTCTACAGGTCCCAGGCTGTAGTGTGCAATTGTGAATATTAGCAAGACTAGATATCCTTAGCTAGGAAACTTCCAGAGTAGCCCATCAAAGTTTTTCACTGGTGCTTAGAACTACATCTGTAGATGAATGACTAGAGACTAAAACGATTACTAAAATACTAAATAGTCTGTTGTAAAATGAGTGTAGGCAAAATGTGACATTGAGGTTTTATCTCTACTACAATGAGAAAGCAGAAAATATATTAAAAGGGAGGAAGCTATATGTTCTGCCGCAAGACCATGTGATCAGAAGTTCAAATAAAATATAAAGGAGGGAAAAAAGTTGAGAGGAAAACCTAACCCTATCAGGGAATGACACAACCAGAACTTCCTGAGCTGTTCTTTGACAGATTACGGAGCAGGTCCAGCCAGCTCATAAATCATATGTCCTCTCAGTAAGCCTGGGGATATGCCCTGGGACACATGAGTCGTCCAGTCACTCACACACATTGCCCTTCTTTTCTTCTAACATGTGACAACTTGCTAGTCTTGGCTTGAGCACAGCCAGCAAGATTTGTGTGATTTGTCAGGTGAACATGCAGTCTGTCCTCTTCAAAAATGGTGTGGATCAAACTACTCTCAGTTTTCAGGGGTGTGTAGATGTGCAAGACATATTTTCCTTGATGTCAGGCAATGCATTGCCATGATGGTAACAGCATGTCTTAAATAAACATCCTGCAATTTTGGATCGAGCTACATGTACATGTAAATGCCTCAGTTCTATAGCATTTGACTTCAAATGTGGCACATGAGACCGATGCAATTTACAGAATGCAAATCACATCTTTCTTCAATGCTGAACAGTGTGTTGCCAGGGTAACAGCATTTTCTTTAAAACAAAAATCATGCAAAAATATTGTTGATTAAAATCAAAACGCTTGCTCTGTTTCTGACCATTTGACTTGAGATTTGGCACATGTGACCATCACGCTGTAAATCTTAGATGTGCAAATGTAGTGTTGAGCACTACATTATCCTGCGTATAGATGCTATTTAACCCATTGAGGATGAGTCCCAAGTATACTCTGGCAAGTGTCTATGGGAAATGCATGTCGTAGCAAAATCAGTCCGTCCTCAATGGGTTAAGGGAATGAAACAGGTGGATTACACACACATTTTATAGGTAATCATTATTTGCTGGTGAGTAGTTGTCTTTTTGCCAGGTGCACTGACAAGAAGACAGTAACCTCAGTATGTTTAATAGTATAACTCTAATCTGGCATGTGTGGTCACCAACCACAGACAAATTCTGTGGCCTGTAATAGCAGTCTCACACACACTTTAGTTTGCAATAGGTTTAGTGAACTTTTTGGGGGGCCATATGGGGCGACACATATGTTAACACATTGCATAAGGTTGCTATAACTTTACCACAGTAGATCAGTAAAGTTTCTCCTCACATTATGCATTTGCATAAATGGGCAGATTTACATAGTTCACAAGAGAAAGCATTTGAACACTTTGCCTTACTCCATGCACTGGGATCCTGGAAGTTTCATAAGTATCAGACAATTGGCCAACATTTGTGCATTGATTATACCAAGTAAATTTGGTCTCCATCAATTGCTCTGTTGCTCATCGCAAAGCTATTTGAGTTTATTTCTTTTGAACACTTTTATAAGAGGGAAATTTGGTGTATTGTTTTTCTCATCGCAGAATTTGTTTTTAGCTTTAGACGAGTGATGGATTGTCTTTTTTTTTCTGTGTGTTTGTACATGGAGGCAAGTCTTCACATTTGTAGAGTGCAGGTAGTTGTGATTATGCTCCAAAGGTCACCAATCCCAAAATAAAAACAGGGGAAATAGAGGATACTTTGAGTGATGTTCTGGTGTATTTTCTTTTTGTGTGTGTGTGTCTAAGTTTGATTTGAATATCTGTATGTAACTTCACTCCATATATTAAATGGCTAGGTGTCATACATTTTTTATCATGATGGCACAAATACTCATCTCCTGTGAGTTTCTTTTTACGTAACCTATTCCAAATGACCATGATATATGGGTTGTGTTTAGCCCATGCTGTGTTCATTAAATTAGTTAAAGGAAATCAACATCAAAATTTAATGCATTCCAGCCATGACATTTTACATTTTAAAACCTTTAATGCTGTTGCGTCCACAGGTTCGGAAGACCACCCATACCCCATTGTCACTGCATGGCCAGCTCTTGTGGCGGGAGTTCTTCTTCACTGTGGCATGTAACAATCGTATGTTTGACCGCATGGTGGACAACCCAATCTGCATTCAGATCCCATGGGACAAGAATCCCGAGATGCTGAATCAGTGGGCTAATGTAAGCCAGAGTCTCTTTTACTCTCTGTCTCTCCTTTTCCTTCTCTTCCTTGCCAAACACATTTGGAGTACGCTAGGCTATTCTTAGGGGGCCACCCCATACAGTTGGCTCTGATGTGAACATGAAAATTGGCACTTGTGTGGATTAATGATTAATGCGCTGTTTTCACCTAGCCTCAAGGTATTTCTTTTCTAATGTACTAGTATTTAATTATTTTCAATATCCAATGTTTTACTTTGTTTAACCTACCAAAAAGTATCTGACAGCAAATGTACTCATATTAAAGTGTAATGAATAATAGTTTGAATGTTACTCAATGTGCTTTTTCAAATGAAGAGCAGTCATGCAAATCCACAGCATGGACATTTTCATGGACTTGTGATCATTTATCATATTAAAGAACTCATTATATGTGCCTTATCCCTATGAATGTAGCTAAATGTGTGGAAAATGTGCAAGAAAAGAAGTAATATTTAGAATGAATGCAAAAAGAAATAACCATTGTGAGACAGGATGAAAGTCTGTGAGGGGGCCAGGGAGGTCCCCATCCCCGTCTTTACAAGGGTCCATTGCCCCTCACTACCCCCCCCCCAAAAAAAAAAATGAATTTATGTACCATGGATTGTAAATGTCATTGAGTAATAATACTTTCAAAATCTGTATGTGTGTTCGTTCCTTCATTCTTTGAAATGCAGGGAGAAACAGGGTTTCCATGGATAGATGCCATCATGACTCAGCTGCGACTGGAGGGCTGGATACATCCACTGGCCAGACATGCAGTGGCTTGCTTCTTGACCCGCGGTGACCTCTGGATCAGCTGGGAAGAAGGCATGAAGGTCAGCAAACTGCCCAAGAGTTTGAGACTATTCATTTGTCCCTTGTTTCAGGTCGAAAAAAATGGTAATAATAGACCAAAAACCGATACTCCCAGGGAAACTCCCAGCCTCATGCTGGTCCCATTTCTCTCTCTGCATTGGGTAGTTAACCTACCCGTAGATCAGCAGTCATATGTGTGCATTTGCATGGTACTAGGACCCTTTAATATGTCACTACACTTCATGTGATCGTGACAAAGTATTGCCTTGTAAAGGGTGTGTCGAGTAAAATCGAAAGGGCCAATATTAGCCCTCACTTGAGTCAACATTGAACATAAGTGCCTTGATGCACGTTTTCACATGTAGAAAATTGTAGGTTTAAGAGAGATGGACCAATATGTACACATGTATTTGTATGCATTTTCATTTTTAGGCAAGTTCCATTTCATGGCAATCTAATCATCACACTGCAAAGTATTACATAATTTCAGCTTTTGATTCTGATGTTATTATCTTCACATACATGGAAAAGACATAAGCATCAGGTAGATGTGTGCACTATGAGTCCATACATACCAGCAATATGACACCATCACACTATATCATCACTGTGATGCCAGCATACCATATAATTGCAATGCCATCTTAATATCGTCACTATGATATCGTCATACCGTATCGTCACTGTGATACCATCACACCATATCATCACTATGGTACGATCAGCGTAGCATCATACCATTCATCTCCATGATACCACACTGTACCAACATCCTCAACTCTGTGACCTCTGATATCAGGTGTTTGACGAGTACCTCCTGGATGCAGACTGGAGCGTCAATGCTGGCAACTGGATCTGGCTCTCATGCAGCTCTTTCTACCAACAGTTTTTCCACTGCTACTGCCCCGTCAAGTTTGGGAGGCGCACAGACCCCAACGGGGACTATGTCAGGTAAAGCTAATAGTTTCAGTGCTCACAGAAAGCATTCTTTTTGTTATGCCATGGCTTTGCTGTATTGGAAAAGATTCTCTTCTTTTTTTTCTTCTTCTTTTTTTTAGGGGTGCCCTTTCAGCCTGACATTGGAGTTCTTACCCTAAAATCATGAGGTGAAAAGCATGTTAAAATGCTCAAAGGGTTTAATCTGTAGGGTATTCAAATTCTTTGATTTTGTTTGCATAACATTTGATTTGTTGACAGACCATTAGTAAATTTTGCACAAGTGCATGTAGTAGCACCACAGGACAGTCTAAATACGGGTTGTCATATTCAGGGTTTTGAAAAACATTGGTTAAAGGTGGAGGTCAACTTCTTTGATGGTGGTATGCCAAAGTTATGGCACCCAATTCAGAAAAAGCCATGCAAGTGAAACTTTTTCTCCAGTTTCTAAACCATTCAAATCAAATGTACACTTATTTGATTAACTTGATGCAAAGTTGGGCACGACAAATTTGTAAGAGTAGCAGAAAGTACATTACCATGGAAACAGTGCATCTAGTCCCCTAATCAGAAAAAAAAGCCTCGAACATTTAAATTCTTCTCCAGTTTGTGAGCAATTCAGGAGAAATTTAGCACATGTGGTGATGGTGATGGAAAGTCGTGCAAGACATTTTTTTCAAGAGTAGCACAAAGTATGTTGTCATGGTAACGGCACATAATGGCCCCATTTCATCAAAACACATCCTTTGCCCTTATTACAGGAAATACCTTCCTGTTCTCAAGAACTTCCCCTCCAAGTACATCTTCGAGCCATGGACAGCTCCCCTGGAAGTACAAGAGAAAGCAAAGTGCATCATTGGTGGGTTGCTTTTCCTTTTATCACATCTTATCAGTTTTCCATGTTCATTCAAAAGTCACATGCAGTATCAAAGAGACAAAAGCTTCAAAAAAGTCAAATTGTGCACTTTCATGCACATCCCAGAGACAGTTTGCAAATGCAACCATAAACACTGCCTAATTTTCTCCGATGTTTACTATCTGAAAGTCAGAGTAATAGCTTTTGAATTAAGAATTGCGGAGCATAACTCTAAAGACTGATGAAAAGGAGGACAAAGTACGGTAACTGTCATTTACTTGTGGCAGACTCTTTGGAAGCATTTTGTATCCACATCCCATGCATTTTGTTGTTTGATAAGTACTGCAAGGGCTATTATAGCTCAAAATGAAATGAGAAGTTCATAATTTCTTTGCAGAAACAAGATGTTGTGCTCCGTAATTTGGAAAGCATGTTTTGAAAGTGTTTTTTTTTTTAATGTCTTTATGCTCTTTTCTCAGTGTTTTTGCCAGTACATGATATACATGCATGTCTTTATGCCAGAAGAGAACAAAAAGGCTACTGCTTTTTTGTGTTCATTAGTCACTTTCTGCCTGTAATGATTAAAGGGATCATACAGTTTTGGTTAAGATCTAATTTAAGGTTTTTAAGATTGTTTGGTGAGATAATGAGAAACCTCTTACAAAATATGAAAAAGCATGTAATTCTATGAGGAATTCAAGGTTTATTTGATGAAAATTGGTTTTGAAATGGCTGAGATATCCAGAAAAGAGCGATTCTAATAAAGTGTGGGACCCACACTTTATTACAATCGCTTTGTTTTACTTTGTTTTTGGATGTTTCAGTCATTCCAAACCCGATTTTCATCAATAAATTTTGAATTCCTCTTAAAATGGTATGTTCTGTACTATATCATAAGTGTTTTCTTGGTATCTTGCAAAAAGTTAAAAGCCCAATTCTCATCTCCACCAATACTGTACCATCCCTTTAATGCATTTATGAAAATCATACATTCTTCATCATTTTTTTAGGCAGTTCACTAGTGATGATGTATGTAAATGACATTGACTTTATCGTAGATTTTAAGGTTTACTCATTTCTCCTCAATCCATTGACATTTTTCCATATAAAAACAAAAATACTTATCTCTGTTTCAAGCACTTCTTGCTGGAATTTCTACAGCATGGACAAGCTTTGATTAAGCAATGTGAATATTGTTAAGTTTGTAAAACCTTGTAGACATTTACTTGGGGAGGGGTGTAATACAGTATGAAATATTTGATTAACGCAACACATAGTAAAGTACTCAGCTGTACTACAGAAAAATTAAGCTAACTTCACTTCTGACACCACTTTGAGCTCGAGACTAATGGAATTGGAATGTAAACATGCCATGTTTGTTTCATAATTTGCAACCGCTGAGATATTATGACCTCTGGTTTTATTTGCTGTTCTGTGTTGTAGATGTAAGTTGAATTAATTGCTGACTTCACTTACTAAATGTACGTGATTTAAGACATCTCTCTGCAGGAATATGTAAAAGTAGTCCTCCAGCCCTCGCATGAAATGCCAAGTTCTGTAAATGTGCAGCGCCATCACCACGCGGGGGACAGATCACTTTCAGCCATCCCAGCCAATGCCCTCACTGTTTTGCGATAAGCTCTTTTCTTCCCCTTTTGAGTATAAACATGTCTCCAGACTTATGGGTATTGTAGGTAACCCATATCTTAAATTCTAAGATCCGAATAGAATATGGAGAAAACAAAAAACACAGTGCAAAAAATTGCGTTTAAGATTTAGAGAGATATGTTATATCCATAATCTCAACCTCCAACAGAAATTCTGTTTGATGAAAAATATTACCTTTCTTTTATCACATCCATGATTTCTAAATTGTTTCAGAGAAATAATACTCTCCACATAGCAATGTGGCCCTGTAGGTTGTTTCCTCATGCACGATTTAAAGGAACATCTTCAATAATATTGACGAATAGTTGCCTCCATTCATTCATCTTGATTAAAACATTTATACAATATCGTGTCAAGAACGATATTCTGCTAAATTTATCTAAATTTATGTGGCAATTAATTTCATTTTCTAATCAGTAGTAGAAACTTGGCATTGCCCTGCATGTATGTTTACAGGTAATGTACATAAATTACATAAATATATAAATGTACAAGGTCTTTAAAATGTAGCTTTTTAAGTTTTCTCTTGTAGTTTAAGCTATGTTCACTCACATTTAGAATTATACTTTTATTTTCTCTTTGAAATATCTAATGTTTGTGAAGTGGGAAGATTTGTTTTGGCCTACTTATTCATCCAGCCAATCAAAACATTTTGAACCACATGCATCACATTTATCTTTAGTTTGATTTCATTTCCTCATGAATATTTGCTTAGGTAATATATCAAGAAAAATTTCTGAATTGCATCTAAAGTCTTGCAGAAATAAAGATGCAATGTGAAGAAAGATGTGTTTCAGGCTGACCAGCCATGAAAAATGAAATGGTGTCGTGAGGGGAAAAAAAGAGAGATAAAATTGCTCAAAAACTAAGTTGTAATCAAACTCTTGTTTTATCCCATTGGAAGTGAGTGGCCATTACAGAGCTTCTTTAAAGTAATTGGGTTTTTAACTTAGGCTCTGTCATCGTTTTCTTTTACGTTCGTCTGTTTGTTACTGTAAGCATCTAGAGAGCTTAATCTTGTCTGATTAATTTCATGTCATTGTTCAACGATCAGCGCATGCATATTTTACCCATGGTATGGTCCCCTGCCCGGTGCCAGCCGCTGAAATGAGGGTAGAATCTGTGATGTGCTGATACTCTTAATGATCTAACCCCCCCTTGTGATGATGTCTGTAATTAGCTGACATAATGCTCTGCTAATAGCCATGTACTGAGTGTAGTGTGGCTCTGATCAACATCATATAATGTCACACAGTGGTGACATGAGATTACAGCTGAGAAGGTTCAAATGTCAAGTATAATTTCAATTTAATATAATTTCTTCAGTGTTAGATAAAGTAAAGTGAAAGTGAAGCAAGGCAAGATTTCTGTAATGGAGGACATTTTCAGTCTCTATCTGAACCAATTTTGATGTCACATAGTTACTTCAGAAAATACAGATTCTTGGCTTGGATGAGAGGAAACTTTCTATCATCAATATGTTCATGTTTGACAAAGACGGGTGCTGCACTGATGCCAGTGTTCTACCTGTAGTCATAACTGTTTAAGGGTGCTCCAGGGTAGGGATTGTCTGTGCATCCAAACAAAGAAAATTGGGTTTGTTTTCGCGACACAGATTCTTGGTGAAATTTATTTCCTTTTAAGTAGCAATTAACGGTGAGGAATGTATACAATTTTTGTTCATTCATGCATTGCTTGCTGTTTGCATTCATATGTGTCTGTACATGTGGACTGTCAGTGGGTGAGGTAATCGAGAGCGCTGTGTGTGTGTGTGTAGGGTGTGTGTTGTTATGAGTTTGAACACCCTTATGTAATGGTGAGTGTCTGACTGTAAGCAATGCCTGGTCTCTTTGACGGCTTCAGCAAAGCTGCAGACATCATCACTCTGTTGGGGTCAGACTCTGGTGGGGAGATTTCCCTGCCAAATGATTCACCATCCCTCATTCCCCACAATGGGGGGACTCGATCACAGTCATTCAGAACATACCATCGTTGAACATCAAGGCAAAAGCTACAATGAATTCATTGAGTCCTGCTCCAAATTGATCCTGGCAAGGCGTCTGATATACAGATCCAGGACCTCAATTGGGTTGCTACTCTGCAAAATTTCAGTCAAAAAATTTTTATTAAAAATTTTTGTTTAGTGTTGCCTGCCTTGCCTTAACCATTGATGGTTAGTTCTTGATGACTGTAAATTCTGGCCCATTCCATTATGGAAATGAGGTATGGTTGAAATCATCAAAAGGTAGGCGGGAAATGGTCTTCACCAGAGAAAACTTTCTTCTCACTAATTCTCCCATGTCTGTATGTATGTCTGTCTATCTGTCCTCTCTCTCTCTCCCCTCTCTTTTTGTCACATGTTTTACTTTACTATAGCTTCCCTTTGCGTTTTCTTCCCCCCAACACTACCTAACGTTAATTGTATTCCACGTCTTGTAAGGATTAGTAGTTATGAAAGTTTGTGTTGTAGGCCTAGTAGATTTGATGTGGTTGAGTGTTTAAATTCTCTCTAAGAGGTGCTTTGGATAGCATGCAGAAGATGAGAGTGTCTTGAGAGATTTATGTTTATATTTATTAGTTCAGTCTGTAGGGTTCACTTTTCCCCTGTCATAGACCGGAAATTAGTGAAAGGAGATGGTTGTGTTGTGCTGAGATTAGAGATGAGAGAAATTTAGAATGAGGCAAAGGAGAACCTTGCTAACACAACCTCTGCACTTGACCCTTTCATGACCCAACAGGCAAGGATTACAACTTCCCCATTGTGGACCATGCGGAAGCCAGCCATAGAAACATCGAGAGGATGCGGAAAGTCTACAACAACCTCTCGCGGCACGGAGGACCAGGTACGTTCAAGGGATGGATCCAGCATCCCAGTCAAAGCACTGTAGACTCCTGCCCTGCCCGAGAAAATGTGCTGGTTTCAGCCAGGTTGGCAAAGGGCGTACTGACCATGAATCTGGCTCCAAAGTCCTGACAAAGGCATAAGATTTTTAACACAATGACATTTGCACAAAGTTGTGCAGTAAAGTTTGCTCATACCATATGCTTTAGTGGCAGACAGGTGCAAATCAAATTGGGATGATTATTTTACCTCATCCACTACTTTTGTATGTTTTTCGCAGTAAGCCATTGATACAGCACAGTTTTCTAGCTCATGGGAAGTACTCAATGTTGTCTTATATACTGTATGCAGGGCCAGAATATTATGAGAAACATTTTAATCATACAGCACGTGGAGAACGCATTGGTACAAGTCTGCCCAAGAGCTGCTCAGCCTATAGTCAATTTCTCTTTATATCACCTACACAAGGGAAATCTCGCTTATGTTGAGTAAAGAAATGCAAGAATGTGTTAGAATGACACAAGTAAGCAGGTCTTTTTTGCATAATACATATGAATACATACTGAAGAGTCTAACCACTTGGGGCCCCCACTTTTATACCCCTAAGTAGCACCAGAAAAATGTAGTTAGGTTTCTTTTCTTTTCTTTTCTTTTGTTTTGTTTTGTTTGTTTTTGCTTGTCAGCTGATTAACCCTGGGGAAGTGGCACCAGAAAATTGCACTGAAAGCCCTTAGCTTGTCAGCTGATTAAACCCGGGTGTGGCACCAAAAATATAAACTGTCCCCCCCCCCCCCCACTTTTAAAAAGTTTAGTGCCAAGGAAATAATTTAAGAAAGGACTTTCTGTCTTTTGCTGCTTTGCTTATGAGTACAAATTGACAAATTTATTGGTTCTTGAGCTGAATGGTGTCCATGTTGATAAAATTGCTTGGAATGATCATGTCATGAGTGCTGCTGGCAGCAACTAACTAATTTTGTGGTAAACTCTCTTACTGCTTGCCCCCCCCCCCCCCCCCCCCCCCCCCCCCCCCCCCCCCCCCGCCTAGGACTCCTTGGCTCTGTGCCAAGCTCCAAAGAAGCATCGGAACCTCCGCAGAACACCAAGAGTGTGGACTCCATCTTGCTGCGACAGAAGGAGGTAGCCCAGCATCGCCATGGCGTCAACCCTGATCAGCCTGACCAGCCGATGCCCAGCAAGATGCAGTTTATGGGGCGGGGCATGGGTGTAGCCATTAGAAGGGGGCACCACTACCCACCTGCACCACCTGCCCCTGTGGACTACCAACCTTCCGAGTCCCAGCTGGCAGGTCCCAGACTTGTGGTTGTGCAACAGCAGCAGCAGCAACAGCAGCTCGGGGTGTTGCCTCAAGACATTGCCGGCCCCTCCAGCTCCAGCCCCCTGGACATGAGACCAGGCACCTCAGCAATGGTGCATGACATGGGTCATGGCAATCCTCACCTTACCTCTAGGCAGTATGTCAACCATTGAGGCACTCATTGGTTTTACCCCTTCTCCTCCTTGTGGGAGACATTTTATGTGTACATTGAATTTATAGTCATTTGAATGCAAGGGAAATCATGATTATTATGCCCCTACTTTCAATTCGCTATACCTGTGTCTATGTATATACAAATAATACTATGTGAAAGAATGTAAAGACAGATATTTGTTTTGTGTCAGTTTCACCCTCACATACTTTTTTTTTAATTCATGGTGATATAAAGCTTATCCTCACTGCTACTCATGTGCATTCAAAATAGAAACTTTACTCAGTGTCAAGTGATGTCATGAAAAATGAACTATCATGTTATGTAATGTGTCAAATACTGAATGCCCATTGTGATGTTAAAAAACATTCAAACAAAAGTGGGGGATGAATTTCAGTTCTGGCATCTACAAAGATCTTTCACAACACCCTCATTAAACCTTGATCGCTCTGTGCTAAGGGCACAGTTTGTTCTTGCATGGACTAGTAAATGGTTTCAGAGTGCTCAAACATGGATGAATGTCACATCGCCACATTTCTATTTGCAGATTTAATCACCACATGATGCCTTATTTCAAGTATGAGAAACCAGAATTTAGTCCAGAACACATATGTTCTGCAAATGAGGACCAGAGCCTTATTTCATTAAAAGTTGCTATGATAACGACTCTTGCAGCCATTACAAGTGTTATGGTAATGACAAGAATCCTGGTTTCTGATTGGCTGTTGCTATATCAGAAGTTTCTATTCTAGAAAGAGTTGCTATCCTAACATCTTGTATGGTATGGGACCCAGATGTTGGCCTCTCAAAAAAAATGCACAAATTTGTGAATTAAATTCTCATTCATGATCTTTTTTTTTTTTTTTTTTTTTTTTTTTTTTGTTCCGACTGTTATTAACTGCACTTTGACCAGTGCCTTGAAGTAAACCAGGTCATGCTGAACCAATTCTGTCCGCGTTCATACAGTACCTGCACAAGAAGTTAAGTGCCGGTTCAAAGATGTTCTGTCACGATTTGACAAATAGTTGTGATATTCCACAGGCAGAATGAGGAAACCAGCTTTCATCAGATCACAGCCCATTAAGTTTGACATCAAAATGAATTTGTGCTCTGGTAGGGAGTCATTTTAAACTCTCCTCTGCTGGGCCTTGCTGTTTGTGTACCAAAATGCTTTTAGCTATGCTGATATATGTATATATATGTACATATTTTTGTTTTTCTTTGTGTGAATAGCAAGTAATCTCTAAACTGAGTATTTTGATATGCCTGTGTGTGGAACTTATTCAGCACTTCAAGTATGTGTTCGGGACTACAACATGTATTGCCTTATGGAGACTATCTACATTTGTTGTGTGGTAATGGACTTGATATAGGCATGCATACACAACATTTCACTTCAGCTTTGCACAAATACCCATGAAATAATATGTGGTGCCATACTGAAAACAGGCGTTTGACCAAAGCTTATTGGGTAATAGCTTTGGCAATGCTGTAGACAGAGAGATAAGAGAGCTGCTGTGCCCAAAATATGCCGAGATAGAAAGAGTTACACAGTTTTGTCCATTTCCCAATGTCACTGGATTATATACATGGCATCAGCAGACATGTATAAGCAAGAAAATATTTTTTTTATACTCTCCGCCAGTTCTCCCAAGATGGAAGAATTTAAGAAAATTTGGTTTGATGCTTTCTGTTTGGTAGCATACTTTTGTGCAACAATGTAATTTTACATCATTATTATCATAACAAGGTTAAATGCAATGAAAGCTGCCAAACATATCCTGCTATCCACATAGACATCAATCAGGAAAGATCCATCCTAGACCCTCACACTGTCAATGTTCTCCAATACCCAAGTGAGTCAGGTGTTACAGAAATGTCCTTTGATAGTCCAGAGATGTCAAACTTTTAGATCATAATACATAAAATGTGGTGAGCAAAACTTGATAATTTGTGCTGCAATGTCAAGAAACGTAGATCTGTGCTGATGATAGTGTCATTGTGGAGTGATAGTGAGTGGCAATTTGTTTCCACTCTCTCCCATCAACCAGAAGAAAATTATGAGAAAGGGAACATAGATTCTCATCAGTGAAAGATAAATTAATGTATATGTATTTGTGTGAAGAGAGGAAATGCACAGGTGTTGAAAGTCACTGGATGCTGTGATTTCTGTTCCTTGTATCCGTGCACACTACATATACATTCTACCGTTAATCATTGCATGCTATGTCCTCACCATGCAGTAGTGATGTGTTCATAAGTTTTGTGCAGAGACTCCAACTCTCCCGTTTTCGACGGGAGATCTCCCGCCGAAAGCCCATTTTTGCAAAATCTCCCGTTCTCCCGCTTGAGATTTGATTTCTCCCACCCTGGCTCTGTGTCTCCCGGTGGAAAGGATTTCTTTCTTATAGCTATCGTATGTTGAAAAAATAAGCCTTAGATAGCACCAGAGAACATCTAGAACCCTAGGAACTTCGCGGTTCGCATACATCAACTTGGAGTCTCCCGTTTGCTAGGGGTTTCGGACGGGAGAATCTCCAGATCAGAAGGTGCTTGGGGTTGGAGTCTCTGTTTGTGTGATTGTCGGGTTGGGATGATGTCATGTATACTAGTGCATTTACATTTTAAGAGTCCTGATATTTTTTTTTTTCTACAAAATTAATAATGTCAGTTTTTTGGTAAGGCAAATTTATACTGAACCTCCACTTAATATCTGAGAAATACAGGATTTTTGGTGAGATATGGTAATCACTGTAGTGTGTGAAATATCCAAGCAGTGTGAATTTAGGGGCCCAAAGGAAAAGAGCCATTGTTAAAATGTCTTGTGTACACTAATGGGTCTTGCCATGCATATTCTGCATAGTTTTGAAGACTGCACATGGAAGAGAGATTGTATTGGATACCACATGTATGATCAAAAAGGTGGTAGCAAAATATTATTTTTACTCTCTAGTGAAGATCAGAGGCAACTGTACTGCACATACTCGTTGGGGAAGTGAAATGTTTGCCCGTGTTGTCACACAATGTGTGATGTAAGGTTTATAATTGGGTAGTATGTGTAGGTGACAAGAATATGAATGGACCGGCAGTTACTGAATTCTATCCGTGTCATTGGATATCAAAATCTTACTTCGCTGGTAGAAGAAAATGAGCTGGCCTTATGATTGAGCTAAATGACCTCAAAGTTCGAATATCCAAAACTTGGAGAATTTTCATTCCACTTTGGTGATATTTTTATATCACATTGTAGTTGTAATGTGTTTGTATGAATCTGCACTGAGGAAGAAAGAACATTTTCTGTGTTTGCCTTTTTAAGTTTTTTGAACAAACATGTCAACCTTACTGTACTCACCAGATTTTCAACAAACTTCATCAAACAAGAAGGCGAAATTACTCATCAAATACCTTGGATAAATATTTTCAAATTTTTGTTATCACTCAGGGTATCGTTGCAGGCATGACAAACTTGCTACAGTGATAGTGGGACATGACCGTGTCAAGATGAGAAATCTGTCGTAGGTCAGAGGTCAAAGGTCCAAATCAGGAAAAACCCAAAAAAATGTCACGGCTTCTTCAATATTGCAGCTCAAAAGCGTATCATAGTTTCTTTGTTGGTCTATCTGTATTGAAGTGTGATATTAAAATTAGAGCATGGGTAAAGTAGTGAAGTGAAAAACGTACAGGTGAGAATCTGGGCAAAGTATGGTAAAAAAAAAAAAAAGTACAGGGACCAATGTCACAGTGGGGTATTTGAATTAAACCACTGATGCAGTAACTACGAGCACATTTTTCCAAAAGAAAATATGCTCTCAGCTTAATAGATAGGCATAGTGAATATTGGTTGATATGCTGATTACTTCCTATCCAAGGTAATGGGCTTAAAGTTCAGTATACTGCAAATCTCAAACTAAGGACGACTATGTTTCATAGGGTGGATGTATAGTTGTTTTAAAGTGTAACATCTCATTTGACTACTTCATTTAAATCAAAGGTATTTTTTTTCCCTCCAAACTGTACAATCATGAATGGCTGTGTGTATATATGGAATTTATAGCACGTGTCCACATTTTTTCCCCAAGAATTGGTGGGTTTTATTTTCTTTTGTTGTCAATCTTGTTGAGTGTACAGTCAGTAACATTAAGTTTTACATGTAAAATTTACCTTGCTTTTGTGATTTCAATTCTCTTTATCAACACCGCTTCTGTACATTTTACATTGTAATGTTTTCATTCCTCACAAAGTTACTCCTTTTATACTGTGTGCCACATGCTGTAAAGTCCCTGTCACAATTCCCATTCCATAAGGCGAGTCTAGCCTTTGTTATAGCAGATTTGGTAAACCGATGCAGTTATTCCGAGTATTGCACTCACAACTTGGCCATTTTTCACCTTGCAGTGCTTTGCTCTACTGGTTAAACCTCCAACACTTACAACTGACCATGGCGTGACAGCGGCCATGTGGCATGAGCAAGTGTACCTTGCTGCTAATGTGCTGGGTACATTGGACTACACTTCTGAAAAGAGAGGTGAAGATGCAGTACCCTCCAATATTCTGTTTTACTTCAAATTAAACTTTTGGTAAAAATGAGAGTAAACAAGAACCAAAATTTGTAAGTGTGACAGTTTGATAGGTACCTCACTACAAGCATCTGTAGAGCCATCTACTCTTGAGCTTGAGTGAACAAGTAGATTTTTTGAGAAGGCGGCTTTGGAAGTATACGTATGTTTGCCTGCCTGCTGGGCAATCTTGCTAGCAGATTGGGACATTACCTTGGGAACCACTTTTTGCCTTGTCCTAGAGCAGCCTTCTTTAGAATAAGAAGCACTGAGTATCATACCCTAGTGATCCTACTGAAATCTGGCCAGTTGTTTGTCCAGTATCACACATTTGTTTGGCATTTGTGCACAACTGTATCCATCTATTAGACTGTTTTATGGTAAATAATTGTCCAGTACATTTTGTGTGGTGGGAAAAAGGAATAAACTGTCTGAAGTTCAAAAAAGACATAAGTCTGCCATAATGGTGTCATTCAAAGTGGTCAGAGCAGTGTTGTGTGTGTGTTTGTGTTGTTGATCCAAAAACTGGTGTCATGTTTCATGTATTGTCTTGCTGGTGAGCATTATACCACATGGAGACGTTTGATACCGTATACATCGTACATGTATATTTCCAGGTTTTTATTTTTGCGAATTTTGCCAGTCAGGTGCTATTCGTGAGATTAACAACACACAAAAATATTTACTCTGATCTTGACATGAATGCGATGTGCAAGCATACATTTTTTCTGTTCATCACTGTATATCCTGATCGTGAATTTAACCACTCATAAAATTGTCGGGAAGTCCCAATTCACAAAAATTAAGAGAGTCGCTAAATATATGGCATATACAGTATGCAACTGAAAGAAAGTAATAAAGTTTTTGGAAGGGGTTAAAGAAGAAATTATTTCTTCGAGAACTTCAAACCCAAAGGTGAAGACGCTCTGAGACTTTTGTGACATACAAACTCATGAGGGCTAGTCAAGATCTGACTGATACAATTCTCTCCTCTCAAGCAAATCTTGCCAGCATTTCACTTGATCAGCCAACATCACTAGACTCCTTGAACGCTTTCATTTCTTTCGTGGTAGCTGATGTTACATGTACAATTTTATCTACACTATCCACATTCAATTTCATAACAAGAGCAGGAATGATTTTGCTACATCTGGAAAATGCAAACAAACATTTACCAGTGCTCTATATCTACATATAGTTTCTGCTTCATACCAACACTCACACATGTCAATGTCTAAGATTGCATATTTGATGAACTGGACAATGCGGCCCGAATTCCCGAAGGTGGTACAAATGAAACCATGGTTTAAACCATGGACAAAAACCATGGAGCGCCAAGTGTCGCATGGAATATTTCGTTACGAAATCAGTCATTTCGTCGATGAAATGATTATTTTGTAATGAAATGACATTTTGTAACTAAATGAACATTTCGTCCACGTAATGATAATGTCGTTAACGAAATGGTCATTTTGTCTACGAAATGACCAATTTCATAACGAAATATTCCGTGTGACACTTGGCGCATCATGGTTTTTGTCCATGGTTTAAACCATGGTTTCATTTGTACCACCTTCGTGAATTCGGGCCTATATGTCTGAATGACAAAGAACTGTTTCTAGGATGCTGTGTATGAAACAGATTTACATGTCTTTAACTGCAATTACATGTACCTAGACTGTAGGCTCTGACTGCAAATGACAGTATTCCAAATATCACAGGAAATTATCACAACTGTGTGTATGCATTGCCCGTCATGTTACTGTATACACGCAAGTCAATCAATTTCCATGATTGTGTGCTACAAGTACAGTCTGGGGCCATATTCTCAAAATATTTGAAATAATAATATTGATACAACTTTTAAGAAAATCAGATTTAGTAGAGAAGTAAGCACATTAGTGACTAATGACATCTCAAACTGTTGTAGAATACCATCTGAGAAAATATTCAGCTTGCTTTTTACTGTAGGGGACAATATTGTAAAACAAGGAATGTTCATGTGCATTTTAATTTCGTGAATTTCGCAAGCGCCAAGATTCGCGAAATAAAAATGCCCGCGAATGTTCTTGCCTACACTATATGCATTGAACGCCAGTGGCAATTCGCGAAAATTTCATGCTATGAACTAGAAATGGTATGCCTCCGCCATAATGCATGATTTTCCCAATAGGTCTAGATAGTACATGTGGACACTGTGTGATTACATTTTCACAAAATTGGCAAAATATTGGAATGACAAGTTTGTCACAAATGTGTTGAATGTTTACCTTCCTTGACGTAGGTTTAATTGGATGAATAGGAGAGCATATACAATCTAGGGATTTAAGGACTTTAACTTGACTTTGACCCATTCATACATTTAGGCACTGAGTAATTTTCAAGGTACAGGTGTGGAGAAAAAGTGCAATTTCTGAATTGAATAGTAAATTGTTACTATTTTCATCTGGCCCTTGACCCTAAAATTCATAAGATAATTACTTTCAGGTAGAACATGCATAATATGTACTAAGTTTCAAGGTAACTTGAGCCACTTCCGAGATATGGAGGAAAAAGTTAGTTCAGCACTTTCACTTGATCTTTGACCTTTTGACCTTTGAGGCAAAAAGAGAGGAAAAAAAAAACTTTCCAGAGAATTTCTATTAGGTTACACACGCATACACCAAGTGTAAAAAAATAACCCTGCTGGCATTGCATAAATATGAGGGTAATAGTAACATTTTGACGTCTTGCACTTGAACTTTGACCCCTGACCTTTGACCCCATGAACCCTACATTCTCTAGATAATCACTTCCAGTCAGTACATGTATATACTATGTTCCATGAAGATACCTTGAACAATTTTCCAAGGTACGGAGAAAAAAAAAGAAGTTTTAATATTTTTACTTGACCTTTTGACCTTTGACCTCATGACCCAAACTGTCACCAGAGAATCTTAATTGGGTAATACATGTATACACTAAGTTTCAAGAAAATCTCTTCAGGCATTCAATAGATATGGTGGAAATAGTGAAATTTTATGTATTTGACCCTGACCTTTTGACCTTTGACCTTTGACCTCATGACCCAAACTTTCACCAGAGAATCTTGATTAGGTAAAACATGTATACACTAAGTTTCAAGAAAATATCTTCAGGCATTCAATAGATATGGTGGAAATAGTGAAATTTTATGTATTTGACCTTGACCTTTTGACCTTTGACCTTGAGCATGTGCACCCAAAAGTTGATAGGCACAACTTCACCCCCTAATACACATACATGCTAAGTTTCATTAGGATACCTCAACAGGTTTCGATAGTTACCTTGTCCACAAAATTCATTACGGACGGACGGAAGGACGGACGGAAGGACGGACGGAAGGACGGACGGACAGATGGACGGACAACCCAAAAACATAATGCCTCCGGCACCACTTCGTGGCGGAGGCATAAAAAGGCCGTCGGCTCCAATTCACAAAAATGTTGTGCTGCGAATATAATAATTATGTTTTACAGTATTCTAGCCACGTAAAGTAAATGAATGCTGTGTGCTGCTGTTGTAAGGTTCCACCATATTACTGAACATAATTACCTACCAATTCATGAGTAAAGTTTCTGTCATTCATCTACATTTATTGGCTATACAACCATCAATGCTACAATGACCTAGAGTGGAGTCATAGAGCCAGGCGTAAAGAATTGAATGGTGGCAAGCTTCTCTGGTGATCTACTTGACAAGAGTACCTCAAAGCACATGTACATGTTTTTATGTTGTTCTCTTTATTACATGATTATGTATATCAGTGCATGTATGTTCAAAATTCTGTCCTTTCAAACTCAGTTTGACAAAATATCAGATTTATCCCAATGCAATCTCTAGACCTCTTCCTCAAGATGAATCTTTTATAAATTCACACAGCACAAATAGAATATGACAAGAATCTCAAGTGCTTCACATCTTGTCTTAATAAGACACAGTTTAATACACAAGTATCATGGTACTGAAATACTTGTACAGTACAAAAAGAAATGACACATCACAGTTCACTCACATCAATCGAAAAACTCACAGGTAACTTTCTAAACATCTCAGTGGGTGAGTGTTATCAATGCACATCAAAAGAGTAATATGAAGCTGTGCTACAACCTAACTTTCATACATAGTCATAATTTAGCAGTGGAGAGAAGGTGAAGGGCAAATTGTGCCGAGAGATAACAGGGATTCCTGCAGGCGCTCTGTGAAGATGTAGTGAAACCCTTCGTTGAATGTTTACTTTCCTACTTTGGCTATCTAGTACCAACATAATGGGGAAATAATAGGCCAAAAATATCTTTGCATAAACAGATACAATCTCTGTACTGCTGATCTGTGTACTAAGTCTGCAAGCGCTGTTGACTTGTGAAATACAAAAATTAGGGTTAATGCCCGAATCATGTGGTAATAAACTTATACTGTAAAGAGACATCTGCTGATATGTCCACGTTAAAAATCAATCGTGTCAGAAGAGTGCTGAAGGGAAAGATGACATGAGACTTGTCCCCACTGAAAGGAAGATCATAGCCTTGAAGCAACAGATATATACCACATGTATAGTGTATAGTGACAATGTTTCTAATCGAAGCACCTTGAATCAACACTAGGTTTCATCTAAGCAATGTGCTCCGAAGAAACAAAAGAAATTGTAATGCAAAACATCCTTCTCATGCTCAAAACCAAAGCAGTCAAATTCAAGATGTAGTTCGCAAAATGTCCTTCTTATTTGGTTAGAGACGATGAAGTTACTACACCTACTTTGGTCAACAGCACGTCTGATTTCCAGCTTTGAAACATCTACAGCCATACAGTGTGTGATATATATTAAATCCCTGTAAATGTTCTAATATGCACTAAATTTAAATACTAACTCTCTTGGAGGAGTCTGTGCCTTTGAATGTTTTGTTTTGTTTTCTTTTCTTTTTGAACAGATATATTGTCATACAAATGATGTGCATCATCATCATTATCATCAACCTGCTGGGATCTATCATGTATAGCACATCTTCGTAGGCACAGTTGCAAATCATACCATCAAGTAAATTATGCGTTTCAACAGTGCTTGACTATCGTTTGTTACATCAGTATTACATTCACATTTGCCAGAACTCTGCTATAAATAGTGACATGCCATCAGCATGGTATTACTTCCACGACCTGAATGCCTTTCTACTACACAATATATGACAATCACATTTTCATTTTTAATGCATCTTCTTGTTTTGCACTGTCATCACAAACAGTCACGGAGTCAGAAAAAAAGAAAATGTTTGCATTGTCAGTTGTTTTCCCCATGTCAGAAAAGGTCTGATGTTACACATTAATCAAAATGAACAGTTACCACTTTCTTGGCAGTAACATACCAATCTTGTGTTGGTCTACATTTTCATTGCAGTCACTCTATCCAGGAGAACTATTTCTAGCACCTCTATCCTAATTGTTAATGTCACCATCGGAAAATCTAAGAGAACGAATTAAGGTGCATTTGTAATTATATTTATAACATTGCAACAAGACGACTCCATTCTGATGTCATATATGCACACTGAAAATAATGGTCCCAGATGGGATGAGTATAGAAACAAGCCCCAGTGGAAATGAAAATTTCTCATGTGTTATGAGGCACTGCATAAATTTAGCTTGAACAGACATAAATGTGATCCTGCATCACAAAACCAACAAAAAAGTCACCAGACATGGATTTTCTAGTTCGGGACATATTCTGAAAGAGCAGATTCTAAGCTGTAAAATGATGTATAACTCAAAACAGATGGTCTATACTAACCTATGCAAATAATGAAAAGAACGTACACATTCCGGAAAAAGTGAGAAAAGAGGTGTTGAAGTTAAGGGTCTATTCAAGCACTTAATCTTACCTGGCTGTGCTCTGTGCAATGAATGGAACAAAAAACAGGATGTAACTCTCTGTAACAACCACAATGAGGGGATTATCAGATTAAGCTGAAAATTTTCCACACTCATTAAGCACATTCTATTCATGACTGTTATTAACTTTGAATGTAGTAGTTCAATCCTTTCAAGTTATCAGAGCTGAAATTGAGGAGTGTGTACTGGGATTTTACGAAATGAAAAGGGGCCTCAGGGCCTTTGTCACACTATTCTACAACAAGAAGTTCTGAAAAAACTGCAGAAACACAACTTCCCATGCATTTTATGATCCCAGACCTTACAATTATGTAGAAGAATAGCTCTTTCAGAAAATATAACAAACTAAAATTTGAAAAGGTTGACCCATTTCACCTATTTTGACTCCTCATGTAAAATCAGGGTGTGCAACTTTTTGTTGGCTTTGTGATACATGGTCACAAATGTAGAGAAGCATAACTATGCAAGAGCAGTGCAGCACTCACTCTGCACCCCCCCCCCCCACCCCATTATGTCATTCATCTTGGAACACAACTACACTTCCATTGATGAAGCAGTGTTGATTCCTCGTTCTAATATTTCACACGACAGAAGTATCTCACTTACAGTTGGCTACACTGTAACTCAGTGACCTGGATCAGACCGTTGCCTGTAAACAAGATGCAGAGAAGTATGTGACAATCACCTTTCCACTCACTTTGGGAGAGAAAATTTGTCTGGAGACACTATTACTAGAACACTAACACAGCAAGTTTAGGCATAAATATTCCACATAACAACTTCAAACAACAAGAAATCATGTTTCTGAATGATGCATGGCACAAGTTGCTGACAGATACTCATGCAGACTGCAACATAATGATGATTTGACAGTCTTGATGAAAACTTACAGAGCAAAGGAGAAAATAACACAGAGTTTTTTTCTTTTTTTTTTTCAAGTACATAGAGGCATTACCAAAGGTATGATACTTTTTATAAGGAGGGCTGTACTGTTTCTGTTATCATACAGGTATTGTGCATTGTATTTTGTATGCTAACATCAACTAGCATCTTGGTACACATGTGACACTCTATATGCATGTCTCATTTGAACTACATTGTTATCATGTCCTCCATCAGATAGCGGGCAAAGCAGTCATGAAAAGAAGTAGAATACAAATGATACCAAATTCATTAAAACTACACAGCAGGCCATCTAGCCCGACTCCATTTTTCATATGACTTGTAAGAGTGCAAGGAATTTTCAGGTATAATGGAGACATGAAGCCCCTTGACCTACTGTACTCACCTGGGGGCAGCCCTGATGATGTTATCTACCCTGAGGATCATCTCACCAGCCTCCGCTGCACTCAGTACCACCTGGCGTTTAACCTGGAAGGACTCCAGGACACCCAGCTCTGTGGTGTCTCCAATGGTACCATTGGTCATGTCTGCAACATAAACATGGAGAGAATGAGAGAGACATGTCTATGACACCACCAGATCCAGCTTGAAACCTGCAGTTCAGCATCCATGGCCCAAATTCCCAAAACGTCACCTAGATTTACACATAGTTCATGCATTCATGAAAACATGGACTAAGTAGTCCACCATCTAAATCTAAACCACTTAGCATTTCCCAAAAGGCAAACTAAATAATCCATGGCTAAAATATTTAGGCCACAGTCTAAACCACTGACTTAATGAACCTGAAGGTAGCCAAAATTTTGAACCCTCAAAAGCTGAACTGAGCATGCTCAGTACACCCCTAAACCCTAACCTAAATGATATCAAATGATCCAGTTTATCAATGGACTACATCTAGGTAACATTTGGAGATTTGGGCCAATGTGTTTCCACTAAGATTTTGGAATAGGAAAAGAGATGTCCACATATAAGCATTTGCTGTTTCAATCTTCTTCACAAAGCAAGAATTTCATCTACGTTACAACACCTGACAGAGTAGAAATGGAATGGATAAAACAGCTTATATTTGTAAGCATGAGCTTTCTCAGTCACAAAAACATTCACATCCTTTTTCTTTCATTGAATAGTTCTATCAGTCATGGAAACAAAAGAAAATGTGGGTGATTCACATGTAATTTAAAAAGAAAAGATACACGAGCCTAGAATAAAGTCATTTGAAGAATGACTGGGACATTTACATATGAATGGAACAATTAGCTTTTCACAAGAATGAGTAAGACAAATCACTTACTCAGCCCCATTTTGTAGTTGCCCTGGGTGTGTGCTGCCCTCAACTGTGACACCATCTCGGCACTGTCGTACCCTGCATTGTCTGCAATGATGGTGGGCAGCTAGAACAGAAAAACATCCGGATAAACCATGAATTTGTTTTGAGTGAAAGTACTGTTCCAAGGAAAATAGCTCTGGTCACACTATGGGAAACTACGCATAGTTTTGCTACACAGTATTTTGCCTCACATAGTTTACGCAGTTCCAACTGCAAAATTTGTCACTTCTCACCAAACAACAATATACAAGGGTTTTTGTGTAGTGTGGCCATACATGACTGAAACTTTAAGGAGTTTGTCATGTGAGTAGATCAATTCCATGTTATGTGCGCACATTGTGCATTTTTTTTGCACCTTTGTATTTTCTCACATTCAAGAAGGGTGTACAGTTTTCGCCCATGAGGAGCATGTGTGTTACAGACCAAAACTGTGGGTAGTTTTACATCACTGAAACTATGTATACTTTTGTCTGTATCGTGATTGCCTGTGCAAACTTCTGGAAGTTAGCGGGAAGAAAACTATGCATAGTTTCGCGCAGTGTTACTGTGGCTAATGAGTAAGGAATCTTCCTTGTACTATCATCAGACAAATCAGACATCTTTTAAAGGGCATAACCTGATAGAATTATTTGTGCACAAGATATTGACTATAAAGCAGATATCATTTTCTCTAAGTCTTCATGAGTAAAAACAACACATTAAAGAGTGACATCTAAAAAAAAACACACACACACACACATGGACAGATTGACAAAAAAAAACAAACATAATGCCATAAAAACAAACAAACAAACATGAAGCTCTGGCATAGAGGCCTAAAGAAAACATCATGCCAAATTTGCATCATAAGTAATTTACATCAAATTATCAATGTTTCTATAACCTGGTATCTGAAGTCTGCATTTTGTCAGCACAGTGAAAATTAATGCTTAAAGGGGAAGGCTAGTAACTGATCAGTGGGAATCACTGGAAATGCTGGGAGATGATTGTTCCAATCCTTATGGGATTCATTCAAGAGTTCATTGTATATCTATTGTTGTGTGAAAATGATTTGCTTCAGAACGGTCTCATATTCAAGCAATATGCAAATTAATGCTCCGTCACTGACCAGGGACGCTAACCTGGAAGCATTAAACTGCACATTACTTGAATATGAGACCATTCTGAAGCAAATCATTTTCACACAACAATAGATACACAATGAACTCTTGAATGAATCCCATAAGGATTGGAACAATCAATCTCCCAGCATTTCCACTGATTCCCACTGATCAGTTACTAGCCTTCCCCTTTAACCAGTCTGTCTAACTGGTGCAAAGAAAAAGAAAGGTCAATCTTATCTGTTACTAGGACTTGGTCCTTGTGAAAAAGAATCGAATCATGAACTAAAGATGTTATCTATGATGTGAATTGCTGAATTACCTGTCGGAGAGCTCTTGCAAAAGCCTCAATGGCAACAGATTCCTTGCCAGGAGTTCTGACTGCCAGCTGGCTGACAGCATTGGCCATCAGCATCTCAGAGGCACCTAGGAAATAAAGAAATTAATTGGAGGATAAGAATCATCGTACAGGATACTGACCACTATATAGGTTACCATTACCATTACCATTACCATTACCATTACCATTACCATTACCATTTCAAAAAGTTTACCACTGATAACCTATCACTTCCAAGTCATCTTCTGATGACAATTACAAGAATTCAGACACCAGCTTGATTCCACTCACAGATGGTTTCGACTGGACTTCATACTGGTGGATGAAATATTGCACAGTTCACATCACTGATATTCAAATCCAGTAGGTCTTTGAAGAGTTGGTATAATACAGCTGGGGGTGTCAACATAATAAATGCAATGGCACTTACAATGTCACTGAAATGTGAGCGTATTATATATATAACTGAAAATCCATATGATTGTCATCACACTGCAGTATGATGATACTTAAGAAAGGCCAGGTCCAATACTATTTTATCCCACTTGGAATGCTCAGTATGTGCAAAATATCAAAATGCCTGCACATAGCCACACAACATCTTAACTGTGTATTCCATACCTCCACCTGGAACAGTGCGAGTGGTTCTGACTGTCTGAGAGAGAACACAGAGGGCGTCATGGAGGGATCGTTCCACCTCGTCAAGAATCTGCTGAGTGGCACCTCGCAGCACAATGGTACACGCCTCTCCCAGGGGCACACCGGAGAACTTGATCAGCTTGTCTTCACCTGAGAGTCAAACAAAACAATCCTTTCTTCAAACTCAGACATGATTTGTTGAGGCTCCACTACTGAATACTGCAAGCCTAAAACCTCTTACAATGCTCTTGATACCAATCATGAGATACAAATTCAAGCATATTAATATGTTTCCATCACCAACTTCATTTCAACAAATGAAACTTTAATGCACTTTTTTAAAGCTTGTACAAGATATTCTGAATTAATCTAATACATCACTGAGCTTTTAAAATCATTACAAATTGGTCAGAATTAAGTGTAAAAGAGAGATACTCCAGCCATAAGTAAATATGGTATGGAATTCTTGAATTTCTCACATTCTCTTCATATCTGTGTATGTAATGAACTTGGCTATAGATGCTTATTTCAAGTGAGGTTCACATTTGTGTCTTTGTGTGATGGGAATTGTGAGTGGCATGAGTGACGGTACAGAAACGTTTTTCTGGATCACAGATTTCACCACTACTGTGGAGTTGACAAAAGCGATGTAAAAGCTGTTGCTAGAAGGAGTGAAATACACAGTGACAAGAATATTGCAATACACATATGTGATAGCAACACATCTGTTCATTCAACAACAATGAACACACAGAAATCAATATCTCGCCAAAAAGCTTTGGAACTTGAAAATCCTGAGATTGAGAGTTACATGCAAGGGACTCTGGTGAAATCCATTTCAAGATTCTATCACATCTGTCAAGTTGTCAAAAGACGTTCATGCATTTTTGTGTAATTTGTGAACATACCAATCATGACCTCTTCAATGAGGTCACACCGCCCCAGCTTGACGAGGTCGGGTCGGTCAAAGGTTGAGACAATCTCGCCTCCCGTGACGAGAGCCAGACGCTCCACACCTTCAAAGTCTGCGTGCTCGATGGCCATGACGCCAGCATCGGCAAAGAGCTGCTCTGGGTAGTTGTAGATCAGTTGTCTGTGTGTGGGAGAGAAGGAAACATAGCAGGTGAGACAGAATGAAAAAAATCGATGAAGAACACTAAGATCTAATAGGCAAGCCAATTACAACTGTAGATGAGTTCTGAAATATATCTGAATCTTTGGAAATTCACCACATTTTGAACGGTGAGAACTGTAGCATTCCATATCAAATTGCAAAATTTTCATACTCTATTGTGTTCTTGCACAAGCAGTGAGGTCTCTTCAGTTGTAGTTAATCAGTTGTGTGTATAACTTCCCATTATAAATGTCATGTGACATTAAGGAAGTTATCATTTACTACAAAGTGGTTGTAATTTCTTAATTCAAATAAAGCACAATTACTTCCATTACTCTTTCCCTCATAGATACACAAACATGCACATCAAAAAAAAAAAACAACCCCAAAACAGAAAGAAAACAAAAAGGACCAAAGCAAAGTGTATGAACTTCAGCAACAGACCAAGCACTTTTTTCAAGAAATGCATGCTAAATCAGCATTATATGTCTACATTTTAACCCAGTTTCCCCTTTTCTGTATCTACTAGTTTTGGTTCAGACTTAACCTCAGGTTTTTATCATTTTTTGGTGAGATATTGAGGAACCTCTTATGAAATATGAAAGAGCATGTAATTCCATGAGGATTTCAATGTTTATTTGATGAAAAATGATTTTGAAATTGATGAGATATCCATAACAGAGTGATCCTAATAAAGTGTGGGACCCACATTTTGTTACAATCGTTTTGTTTTACTTTGTTTTTGGATGTTTCAGCTATTCCAAACCCGATTTTAATCAAATAAACTTTGAATTCCTCTTAAAATGGTATGCTCTGTACTATTTCATAAGTGTTTTCTTGGTATCTTGCAAAACAAGTTAAAGCCCATTTTTCATCTCCACCAATACTGTACCATCCCTTTAATCTATGACTATCAATTTACCTATCTGAGTATCTCCTTATGTAACAATTCATCTACAATATTTGCCTGCTAGTCTGTCTGTCCCTCTCCCTCACCTGTTAATGAAGACATTGATGTCATGTTTGATGATCTTCTCCACTTTGTCTTTCATCTTCTCCTTTTCTGCCAGTTCCAATTCAGCAATCTTGGCTGTGGAGTCCACCCTCACACGGGATCCAAACACCTGCATCACAATGACAAATGTTGCCACAGGAATCAGTCAATGACAATTAACAACGCAAGTGACAAGCTGCAACAAGATATCTCATATGTAGCATTTTGTGAGCACACCTCTAGTTAATAGTTTGCTTCATGAAGACAGCATGATTGCCTGAAAAGTGGTCTCTTACTCTTTTTCATATATGATAATGATCTGTCAACCTATCTAAAAGATTGTAACATCTCTTTGTATGCGACAACATGTTAGAACTATATGCAAACAGCAAGAGCACAAATAGTGTGGTCAAAACATTGATTAGGAAGCATGAAGTAGTGGATGTATGGCTGACTGACATAAAATTTGCACTGAATGCAAAGAAACATGAATTTCTGATGTTAGGTTCAAGAAAATGAATCGAAACTTTAATACCACATTCTGATATTGGACAAAGAAAAGTCCAACACTTACAAAAGTGCAAGTACTTGGCAGCCATGCTTGACAAACATGGCTGCCATGCTCGTCTTTAATGGGTTAAACAACTCCTCTCCTCTTCCATTTTAGATATCTTTTTCACATTTTCATGCACCATGCTGGGCTGATTAGAAAGAATCAATTTTTATGTAAAAGCAAATGATTTGCTCTTCAAGGATGTACAAATTGTGAAACAATGATTACAGACAGCTGTTTGCTACTTTTATGGTGGGCAGCCACAATGCCAAGTCTAGCCCCTACCTTTACTTTGCATATTCATGACTGGTGACAATAGGATGATAACGTGTCCATAACCTTAATCAAGGCTCGACACTAACTGTGGCCCGGTGGCCCGGGGCCACAAAAAATGAAAGTCGGGCCACCAAATTCCAAAAAAGGGCAAATTAGGTGGCCCACCTCGGGCCACCAAATTTTTTTGAAGAGTATGTCAATAAATTTGTAACTTTTTGCGCCGGAAATGTTGAGGTTCATTTATGAGTAGATATGTCCAGCTTCCAATTCTTACTATGATAAAACTGAAATATTGGACTCATAAAAAAAAAAGGACTTTTAATGTTTTTTATTGTTTTTTTCGGCCCACCAAAAAATTTGAAATTGATGATTTTGATGGCCCCATCGGGCCACAAAAAAAAAAAAGTTAGTGTGGAGCCCTGCCTTAATCATCCAGAGCATTTGCTATGTTCTCTTCAGAACTCACCACTACTACCACTACAGGGCTATGACACACGGTGCTTCACAAACTGTCTCTCATTTTCTCAGTTCACTATGCAAGAACCATCCTCTCAAACCACACATACCTTGATCTTGTCGGTATCCATGGGAGTGTTGGCCACCAGGATGCGGGCATTCTCCACCCTCTTGGGCTGGTTGACTCCGACCTTCTTGTCCAGGAGGAAGCCCTCATCCAAGTAGGAGTCATTCATGTTTCCACCAAGCTTCTTGATGATCTGAATAGCATTCAAGTCTGTTTTGCCCTAAAAAAAAATAATAAAAAATAAAAGATAAAGATGAATAAGAAAAAAAGAAAAAGAAAGATAAAAAGAGTGAGAGCACTGATGATTCCATGACTGAAGTGATGATAATAACCAATAGGAAGAAGAGATGAAGCATAGTGCACTCCCATTATAACGAACATGGTTATAACAAAATTCCGTTACAATGAAGTAAAAGCATTTGTCTCGACTACGAGGTCCTTACCTTTAACCTGAGCACAGCATCCACACACAGAGTGGTGAACTTGTCCCTGTCCTGTGAGACAATCTTGGAGCTGAGTGTGGTGAAGGCAATCTTCATCAGGTCCTCTCTGAATCGCTGTGGATCCGCACTGCACGTCACATGACAACAGTGTTTGTTATTCAAGAGCTTGTTTAATATGCATGTTCAAGAATGCTGCCTGAGACAAAACGCACATTCAGATTCAATGTTTGAGTCTCAATTTTGTGGAAAATGCACTCAGTGCAGTGGTCATGAAACACCATATTCACAAGTCAATTGTCTGCATACATGTATGTGCAGAGTTGCAAAATTGATCACAAAGAGTGCATGTTATCGTGATGTAAGGATTTCAAACACAAAGCAAGCTGCAATGTATCATATACTTTATTAAAGCTAAATTCGTGCAGCAAGTTGGTATTATGCTTTTTATGTGTAGAGTATGAATTTTTGCTCAACATTCAGTATCAGATACACTTGTATATCTCCTAGACTAAAGAAAATTCTCACTCAGTACACTCATATGCCAAATGATGTAGAATTTTAACAGCACTATAGAGCCACTGCAGTGCATTTATGATGGTAATTTTGTGACACAAATTCTTGTCAGGGCACTACACTTATGGGTCTGGGAGTGAAATAAACATCTCATCACATGATGGGGGGGGGGTACAATCTGACAGGTCAATATTTCAATATGACCATGAAATCAAAGATGACAGAGTTCATATGATCAATGGTCTTTTTGGACTGCAATAAACTGATTCTGTTCAGGCCCCCTTCTAAATATTTCGTTAATACCGACAGCCAGAAACAAAATCTAATAGATATGATTCCATATATTGTATGTGCTGGAACAAAAAAAAAAATAGAAACAAGATGTCATCACTCATCAAACATGCTCTCACTAGATGGGATATGATACAGAAAGTGGGCGGTTGTCCTGATGATAGTATACATTTGTATCCATACCTGTGATCTTCAGAGGCCTTAGTGAGGGCAGCAACAGCCTCATCCACTGCCTTCCTCCAGCCACTGATGATAGTGTGAGGGTGGAGCTTCTGTCCTATCAGCTGCTCAGCCTCCTACGGTGAATTAGAGTTGGGGAAAGAGAATTGGATTGGCTTTGCACCTTGTGGTCACAGGATGAACTTTGGGTCTGATGTTGTA
Organism: Diadema setosum; assembly: GCF_964275005.1. Lineage (NCBI taxonomy): Eukaryota > Metazoa > Echinodermata > Echinoidea > Diadematoida > Diadematidae > Diadema > Diadema setosum. The sequence goes on from NC_092689.1 coordinate 19,937,259, forward strand.
TAACGCTTTACACTAATCCTTCAATAATCATCTGTGCATTTTGAATGAAGTAAGGATAAAAATCTGACTGATTTGAATGATATGAAATCAGTTCCTAAAAGAAACACAGATATAATGTGAACTAACCTTGACAATGAAAGAGTGCTGAAAGACTTTGTTGCCACAAAATCACATTTCTTCTTTTAAACTCTGAATATAAAGGAAAATGGTTAGAAGCTTCTCCCAGGTCAGAGACTTACCTTCAAAAGTTCACAGGCTAGTACTGTCACTGATGTTGTACCATCACCAACTTCATCATCCTGAACTTTGCTGATTTCTATGATCAAGCAGCAAAGGTTAAAGGTAAGTTCATTGTTGCACACCTTTCCACACGACAGCATGGAACTCACAAAGCAACATACTAGAGTTGTGTTTGCTTAACTTGATATCGCATACATCATGGAAAATTCAACCAGTTCTAATCACTGTAAAAGATGATCCAGTTTCATCTTACTGGTGGTGACAAACCTAATTCACTGTACGAAGGAAATTCTGGTGACATTTAATTCTTTATTGCCTAAAGGACAAGTTCACCTTCATATGCACATGAATTGAGTAAATGCAACAATATTAGTAGAACATATCAGTGAATGCTTGAGGAAAATCAGACCATCCATTCAAAAGTTAAAATTTTTAAAGTTTCAGTGCCACCATCGCTGGATGAGAAGAATACTAAAGTTTGTGATGTCACATGCATAGAACGATATAAAGAAAATATAAGGAGAATTCCACAAAATTTCCCTTTTTTGAAAAGTACACATGTACATTCCTTCAATTTGCTACTGACGTATACAAGGGTAATATTATTCCCCCTGCCTACTAAAAGAGGCAAGTCAAGTGCTTTTTAACATTATGTGTGAAAAGTGAAAACATGTTGAATTTTATCTTTATTTTCTTTATATCTTTCTGCACATGTGACGTCTAGCTCACAAGCTGTGGTAGTCTTCTCATCTAGCAGTGGCTGCACTGAAACTGAAAAAAATCTTAACTTTTGAACGGATCATCCGATTTTCATCAAACTTTCACTGATGAGTCCTACTGATACTGCTGCATTCACTCACTCCACATGCAAAATATGAAGGTGAACTTATCTTTTAAGCAGAAGAAAGTTCTACTTTGATATGCATATACGCTACTCTGATGCCTAGTGTCACTGTAACATAAAACAATGTGAAAAACTGGACGCGCTGGTGAAAAAAAAAATGTGAAAAACTGGATGCGCCGGTGAAAGAAGATCGATCTCTAGTGACAATAAAGCTCACTTCAACTACATATGTAGGGAGAACAGTATCTCACTGCTTTATACAGTCCTTTGACTGTAATGGGGGAAATTCAAATTTTCCTTTTGGATGACTTAGATTACAAGTTGTTTGAGATGTATTTTCCTATACCACTCATGCTTGGATATTACAGATGAATACAAATCTACACATTTGTAGTGTTTGCAATAGAAACTTAAAATAGTACTGGAAACATTTCAGAAAGAAAACATGTCAATGAACTTCATAAAGGGGTTGTCTAGAAGACAAAATCTGACAGTACGCTACAAATTTCATGGAAAGCACACAGTTCGCTAACATCCTGAGCACAAAAATTCGAGCTCTCCAGTTATCTTACCAACAAGAATCTTGGCAGCTGGATTGTCGACACCAATGGACTTCAGGATGGTTGCACCATCATTTGTAACAGTCAGAGGTGCAGTAGGGCTGTTGCTTTGCAAAATTTTGTCCTAGAAAAACAAAGGATCAGATCTCAATTAACCATTACACTGTCTCTAAACACTTTTCAAGGGTGTGCTTACTTCTCTCAAATATTCATGCAAAACTACAAAGACATAGATAGACTTAAACAATTTTTCTCTGACATGAAAGACTTGGACATATTGAGATTCATTACAGAGGCCAAGTGCTTCGTACAATTTAAAAGAAGTAGCTAAAAAATCACAAATCATACTCTTTTGGTAGGCTTCCCACATGAGAACTGAGAACTAAATTTCAGCATAATCCCAGCATATTTTCTTTGATGGTTTGATAAAATGTTATTTTTGTTATCAACACATACGTTTTTGTTTTGTTTTTTGTCTTGATAAATAAAATATGATATAACTGTAAGATAATACAGATTTTAAAAAATTGACAATATATACAGGTAGATATTACTCACAAACTCTAATCATGCCCATTTTTCTATTGGGTAACAAACTCAAAAGACACAAATCAACCCCATACAAAGTAATGGTAGTTCTTATCTTCATGAGGTGTTTCAGGAATAGGATTTTGAAAACACATTGGTAAGAAATGCAAACTTAGTCCAAGAGCATTACGTCAAAAAAGGCCTAAACCTGGACATTTTTGGTAACAAGCTGATTTTTTCAGGATAGGTCCACGAAAATGTCTAGAATAACATACTAAAAGTCCTCATGAATCCTCCTTGAGCGTTTTCCGCAATCCAAGATGGCGTCCAAAATGGCCGCCATTTCCAGAAATTCTTGTAACTTTTCAACCAGAGAACCCAAATACAAAATTTAAATGTCTAAATATATGTTTTGAAGCATGAAGAACTCAACAAAACACATATCAAGAGATGTTGATGCACGCAAGTACCGAAATCCAAGATGGCGTCCAAAATGGCCGCCATTTTCTGAAATTCTTATAGCTTTTCAGTCAGGTAACCCAAATACGAAATTTATATGTCTAAATATATGTTTTGAAGCATGAAGAACTCATTGAAACACATATCAAGAGACTCTGTTGCACGCAAGTACCGAAATCCAAGATGGCGTCCAAAATGGCTGCCATTTTCTGAAATTGTTATAGCTTTTCAGCCAGGTAGCCTAAATACAAAATTTAAGTGTCTAGATATATGTTTTGAAGGATGAAGAACTCAATAAAATACATATTAAGAGATGTTGACGCACACAAGTACCGTAATCCAATATGGCAACCAAAATGGCCGCCATTTCCTGAAATTTTCATAACCTTTCAACTAGAGAACCCAATACAAAATTTAAGTGTCTTTACACGTTTCGAAACATGAATAACTCAATAAAATACATATTAAGAGATTTAGACACACGAATGTGCTGATTTTAACGCTCGAGCTCTTCCTTATATGGAAAATAGGGTGCAAAATGTCCCAATTTTATCTCACAATTATGTAAATAAATGTCAATATATTTTATAAGAAAAATTTTATTTAAAATATAGTTCTTATGTGTAAAGTATACAAACAAAAGCATTTGCATGTTAACGTCAAGGAGTGTGTCCTTGTTACGAGAGAAATGTTTCACCAACAGATTTGTTGCTAAACAGAAAGCCTACTAGAAGGCAATATCCGTTTACCACATGGTCTATTTTCGTCACCTTAAGCACATGAGATGAAAATTTAGTGGTAGCCCCTTTTTATTACCAATGCATTTTATGTTTATCATGAGGTGAGTTCCAGTTGAAACTGTCAGTTATCACTTGAGAAGTAAAAACAATTCTTTGAAAAGTAAAGTTATTTGAGCATGGAGGGGGGATACTTCTCCACCACACGAGGGACTTTTTTTCTTTCTTTTTTTTTTTTACTCGAAAGTGAAATACATAGTGCAAGCGTTTGGTAAGATATTGAATTATTTCCATCAAAGAGTAGGAAATTGGATATAAAGTAGTATTCAGGGAAATGGGCAATATGATTAGGGAAGGGTGTGGGGGGGGGGGTCCCCTCCCCCTCCCCCCCCCCAAAAAAAAAAAAAAAAAATGAGGGAGATTTTGCATTTTCAGACCTGATATTCAGACATCCTGATGCACCCTATTGGTGAAATATTAGATTTTTGTTTCCATCAAAAAAGGAACAAAAAGATATACAATCATGGAAGTGCGCGGTTATAGGGTTGCCTGCTCCCACACGAGGGAAATTTTCGTATTTTCACGGAGCTGTTGCATCCATTTGGTGAAATACCCGATATTTGTTTTCTATTTGAAAACGTGAGGAACAATATATATTCAGGAAAGTGTCGGGGAGGGAGAAGTGTGAAAGAAGAATACTCCTTCCCATACCTCAGAAATTTTTGTATTTTCCAATTTGAAATTCAGAGATTTAGCGCACTCTTTGGTGAAATATCTGAGATTTGTTTTTGTCCTAAAAGTAAGAAAATAATACTTATGGAAATATGCGGGGGAGGCGTATGAGGTGATGCACCTTCCCACAAAATGGAGATTTGTTGTTTTTTTTTCAGGTTACGAGTTTTATGGTGCGCTCTGTTGATGAATAGATTTTTGTTTCTATTAAAAAGTGTAAGTAGAATAAAGACTAGTATATTCAAGGCAATGAACTAGTAGATGATGGGGGGGGGGGTCACTTTCGACTGGAGGGAGTTTTGCGTTTCGATGATCGTCATTAAACGGCCTAATGCACCCTTGGTGTTATATGGAGAAAATTATCCATTCTCGAAGAGTAGATAATAATAGTCTCATTATCCCCATCCCCCATCGAAAAGAGGGAGCTTTTACACTTGAATAGAAATGAATTAATTATATCATTTACACACATTTGATGGAATATTTGGGAATTGTTAATCAAAAGGGGAATTTAATATATATTGGGGGAAGTGAGCAGTTGAAGAGTTAGGGCAAATTACCCTTCAATATGAGGGAACTAACTTTTGCATTTTGTAAGTGGAAGATCTAGTGCACACTTTTTGATGACAGATTCGGAAATTTGTTAATCTCAAAAGTGTACAAAGTCTATAAAAAGGGGCCGAGCGAGGGACGTTTAGCATCTTTATGATTGCAACTGAATGACAAAGTGCAAATACTTCAGGTTGAATATTTGGAAAATAATGATTGTACAGGCCACCACCTTCCCCACGGAGAAGGGGGGGGGGGGATGCATCCAACCCAACCTATACCCGTTTTGTGCACATTTAAGGGAAAGATTCCATTGGACCTTCTGAGTTGTTGAATCTCGAACATTATGTTGAATTTCTTTGTCTCTTGAAACAGGCTAAAAACAGCAAATTTTGATGAACAAACGGCGGCCATTTTGGGCAACATTTGGTTTTCGGGAAGAACTCACGTGGTTTCATTTGTACTTATGTGCTTCATGATCTCTAAATAAGTATTTCGTTGGGTTCCTTATGTCTTAAAATATATATTTATACATTTAAGTGCGTATCGCAATTACGTAGTTGCAGGGTTATGAGAAAAACAGGAAATGGCAGCCATTTTGGACACCACTTTGGATTTCTGGAAGTGCTCAAGTGCTTTATTTGTGTTTCAAAATCTCTGAATTTGGTTCCTTGAGACTCAAAACGTATATTTCGACATTCCAAGTGTGTATAGTTGACATCTACTTGCAAAATTATGAAAAAAAAATCAGAAAATGGCGGCCATTTTGGACGCCATCTTGGATTACGGTACTTGTGAGCTTCAACAACTCTTAATTCGTTCTTTATTGAGTTCTTCATCCTTCAGAACATATATCTAGACATTTAAATTTTGTATTTAGGCTACCTGGCTGAAAAGTTATAAGAATTTCAGAAAATGGCAGCCATTTTGGACGCCATCTTGGATTACGGTACTTGCGTGCATCAAAATCTCTTGATACGTGTTTCAATGAGTTCTTCATGCTTCAAAACATATATTTAGACATTTAAATTTCGTATTTGGGTTACCTGACTGAAAAGCTATAAGAATTTCAGAAAATGGCGGCCATTTTGGACGCCATCTTGGATTTCGGTACTTGCGTGCATCAAAATCTCTTGATCTGTATTTTATTGAGTTCTTCATGATTTAAAACATATATTTAGACATTCAAATTTTGTATTTGGGTTCTCTGGTTGAAAAGTTACAAGAATTTCTGGAAATGTCGGCCATTTTGGACGCCATCTTGGATTGCGGAAAACGCTCAAGGAGGATTTATGAGGACTTTTAGTATGTTATTCTAGACATTTTTCTGGACTAATCCTGAAAAAATCAGCTTGTTACCAAAAATGTCCAGGTTAAAACTAATACTCTTGGACTAACTGTAATCAGCTTATACACACACACACAAAAAAAAAAAAAAATCCTCTGATAATTTGTTTGTTTGTTTTAACAAGCAGGCATATTTAAAAGAAAACACAGTAGCATACCATTCCTTTGGGTCCTAGGGTACTCTTGATCAGGTCTCCGATTGCAATGGCCCCAATGAAAGAGGACATGCGGGCAAGCTCTGCCTTCTCCTCCTCTGCATTCTGCTTGAGAATCTGGACGGGTTGCAGTGAGACCTATATACCAAACAACAAGGGTGACACATTTGTAATTTGACTAATATGCACATGCTACTGTAATTTTTTAATACAATACCACTTAATTTATAATCAATTTAATGTAAAATTAAATAATGTCAGTTTTTGTTTTCTTTCTTACGTCTTAGTCACATTATGTGTTTAATATTTGAAGCACTTGTATCTGCTATTTTTCACAAAATTATCATCATTTATTGCATTATTTATGTTATTGTTACAATTTTACAGGCCACCATAGGTCATTGTAGGGTCATAAAAAAGAAATTGAATAAAATTTGATGATTTTAGTACTAGCCCAAACAATGGTGAGAAGGATACAGTGTAGTGGCAATGCCTACAAATGTACAGTATGTGTATTGTACAATGTCACTGACATTGTAGAACGTGGCTAGTGCAGCGATATGCGCGATAGCTCTTGTCTTTGTGCCAAGATCAAATTCATTCTGTAAGAAAGGCCAGAAATGTTGATATAGTAGGTTTATACTCTATGATATCTACTACTAGTTCTAGCTAGAGGGCTAGAGTTGACAAGTTAAGTTGTAGCACCAAGGAGAGAACAAAAAAATACAGAAAATAGACATAGACATCTGTGACACTTTTAATATGACATGATTCAATCAGCCAAGACAATTTGTCATTGCCTGTGCGCAGGGCATGGCAGTGTTGATTGGAATTTATATGAAGCCTACTTACTAATAGTACTAGAAATGTGTAGGACCTAGCGGTATTAGTTCATAGCCTGACCAGATATATGCTGTGCATCTCTGAGAAGCTGGACCTGTGCACTTTCAAGACACTTCAATGAGACACATTAGTCGTGGAACATTATGTCATTAGGAAGTCTTTCTAAGAATAAAAGGGAGAAAGAAAAGAAAGAACAAAGGATAAACCTTTCGGACTAGACCTAGTCTAGATCAACCTTCTAGTAAACCCACGTCTATCTCGATTCTCAGTTGAAGAAACTTGGAATGAACCTGGAAAACTTGGAATTCTGGAAGGGTAAGGTCAGCAACCCGATCCCTGTCACCCAAGGTGTAAGACAAGGCGGGGTCTTGTCTCCATTACTCTACACTACATTCGTTGATGACTTGATAAAGGAGCTATAGAGAGAAGAATCTTGGATGGTCAATAGATGGCCGTTTCTCGGGTGTGGTAGTTCTTGCTGATGATGTAGCACTCATCGCTAACTCTCCAGATCAGCTGCAACAGATGTTAGAGGTCAGCTTCAACTACGCAGAGTATTGGCATTACAAAATTAATCCCTCCAAAAGTGCAGTGATAGCTATCAACAATGCTAAGCAACCTACGAGATCATCTTGGTGTGTCAATGGATTCATTGTTGAGGAAAAATCCAGTCATCCTCATCTTGGGGTCATTAAATCAGGCTCACGGTATGATCCTACAGACAACATCATTGGAACTGGTCTCCGTACTTTTTATGCCTTGACTGGCTCCGGAGCTTATACGGGAGGGCTAATTCCTACACTTGTATCCCAGTTATGAAGGATTTTTTGTATCCCGAGAATGTTGCATGGCTCATCGACCACTAAATTCACAAAATTGATGCTGCAGAAGTTGGATGGGGCACAGTCCCATCTCTTCAAGCAAGTACTTGGAGTGCCAAAATCAGCTGCTGACGAGATAGTCTATATGCTCACCAACCTCTTGTCTTGCCTCTCTCTGCCCAGAGAGATAGATCTTGACAGATTGTTGCTTCTAGGCCAACTCGCCAGCCTTGACCATAGCCGTTATGAGTTCAGAACATTTTTAGCAGCTCTCAAAGCTCGTACACGTACGGTTCAAGTCCTACAAGAGACTGCGTTGAAATATAATCTTCCAGATCTACATAGCATTGTCTCTACACCACTCCCGTACTCAACTTGGAAGAGGTTGACTAAATACAGGGTCTATCAGGCTGTAAGACATCTTACCATACAAGGAATCTGCTCCAAGTCGTCTCTCAAGTTCTGGATAGATAACGTTCCACCCTCTGCTAATCTCCTATATCCGAAGAACCCCCCGTCTCCTATTTGTATCATCCATCATGCTTTAATAAATAGAGCCCAACTTCTGTCATCCACATACTTGACACAACGTCATCTCTACATACTTAGAAAGTCTTCCATATGTAGATCTACTTGCCCCCTATGTGAATCTGAGGATGAGACAGTGGAACACTTTGTTGGATCTTGTCCCAGTCTTGTTCATCTCCGTCAAGAGTTCATATGCAGAGTCAAGGAATGTCTTGTTGATCACCCGAAATGTCTGGACTTGTATGACACTGATTACCCACTGCAATTTTCTCGTCCTACTAACCCCGGGACGCTCCGTTTACACAGTTACACACTGTGGGAGCGTCCTGAGTCAATAGAGTGCTATATCGGTAAGCTTGAAAAACATACACAGTCTGTCACAGATTTTCGCGCCTCCGTAAGTTTCGAATTTCACTAGAAAAAACTTACTTTTATAGTATACATAAGATTCTTATCTAATTCCTACCATACGTTCACCTTGTTCTTGTTCACACTGGTCCAATGATCTTGAAAAAACGTTTTTTTTTACAGGTCCATCTCCTAGCTCCCCATCCCATTCACCATTTTCGAAATCAGTATGCAGTACACTGCGCACGTAAATATTCATGTGCTGGGCGGAGTCGCAATGCTTTTAGCCTTCTGACAAGGCCTGCGCGCGCGTACCAACCCAGAAAGCAACGCAATATACAGCGAGAGGGTTTGCCACAACAGTATGATACGGCCTTGCCATAAAGCTACAGCTGTACAGATGAATTGACGGCCAGCGCGTGCGCACAAGTTTCAAATCCATTGACTGTATAAGATGTCGTTCTCCCAAGTTCCTTTCGACCAAGTCGTATTTAAGTCATCAATTCGAGCAGAAATGGAATATTGGCAGGACCAAAAGTTGAACGCAGTCAGTCTTCAACATTATAACTTCACCTGTAAGTCTTCATATTACAGAATTTTTGCGATTTCATATTGATATTTAGGCGCTATACTTCGCCTGTCATGATCATATCTGCTACAATGCGCAGCCCCAACACTGCGTGTTGGGGCTGGTCGCAGTTATCGTCCTACCTACCCTTTCAACCTTGCCTGCCATCTGTAATCCAAAATAGCCTGCTTCTTCTATCCCTCTTCTTTCTTCATAAAATCCATACTTGCCGTTCTACTTATGTTTAATACCATTATCTTATCTTGCTGGATTTGCATATCTGGATTCCAGGAATCTCCAAAATAGTGGAGGGATCAGCTAAGAGAGAGAGAGAACCAGCAAACAAGCCACCAAATACATACAACTGTGAACTAGCAACTGTAGTCTGTTGGCTGGTATGTAGGTATTAGACAGAAAGATCCGTCTGTCCGGAGGACTCTTTTATATTTTGCCATTAACGCTGTTCTCCGTATACGGAGGGGATCCGTGAAGCCAGACGCAGTCTCCGCGGAACATTCCCCGACGGACAGATACAGACCGATCTTTCGGGCGTCAACATGGCACTGCAAAAACTACAGTTTATGGGACCATGTACCGGCGTACATGTTTTCGTCGTCAAGCAATGAGGTACATCAAGGAATGGGTAAAATCCCTAGTAAATCAAAACAAGAACCAAATACGAGACACATATTTCCCTTGTAGATACTCTGCATGAAACAGATATTGTAAAATCTGATTTAAAAAAGAAGAGGAATTACCATTTTGACGAAATTTGATGCTCGGCGAGCTCTCTTCTGCCCAACGAGAAATGCACACAAGCTATTCACCACGAGGAAATGGTGGCGGTGGGCCGATAGATGGCGTGTGATTTTCCCTTCCGATCAATGAGTCAGAGCCACAGAGCCGATAGTACAATAGAATAGTCTCGAAGGACTGTGTGACTGTACACAGTTTGTGTATTTGATTGTGTGTGTGGAAAAAAAAAATAACGATAAAAATCTAATAAAAAAAAAAAAGCCATTATCTTTGCTTTCTTTTCTTCTTTGGAATGTGTCATTTCTTCATGTTTCATGAAGAGATAAGGTTCCTTTGCAACTTCAAACATTACAAGAAACAACTTTTCCCCCAATATACATGTATGATTTTATCATAGAGCTCTTATACAGCTCTATGGATTTTATCAATCAACAACATAGCAATAACTATGAAAAAAAGATAATAATTTTAATTATTTTAATCAATAACATTTATTGTCATTCATAAATTGTTTTTATCGCAACTGATGCCCATTTGAATAATCTGTAGAAATTTAAATGCAGAAACAGATAGACTGTATACCGGTATCCATTTTTATTTATTTAAGATAGAAATGAAGAGCTTGTTCGCAAAAACTGATAAGTCCATTTTTGAAGATTTTGAAATACGGCCTCTGTCATAAAGTACAAAATAATACCTTTTAAATGATATATTGGTCACTACATATAAAGGTACATTTTTGAAGTTATGGTCAAAAGAAGCAAAAATGTTATTATTTTCTTTATTTTTCTTAATTGACCTTTAATCGCAAATATCTCCATTTGGCAAATATTTTTTTTTTGACATATCAGTTTTTGCGAACAAACTCTTCAAATATACATTGTGATAATGTTAACACACATATCTTTGAGGATACTGTATAATTCTTTATTTTGTTATGATTTTTTTCTCTATTTGATGATGATCTTTTACATTAAAAAATGTGAAAATGCTATTTATCTGCTTCTGCATTCAAACTCTCCATATTTAATATGTTGTGTCAAATAGATTCTGTGCAAATTTCTTTGAACAGAATTCTTTGCCATACAGTGCAGTCCCGATGTAACACACTTTCGGTTACAATGAAAAAAGAAAATCAGTCCGCAAAAATTAATGTCTCTATGTATTTTTATTGTTTATTTGTTAATTTTTGATATAACAAAAGAAAATTGCCGATCCCGAGGACTTCGTTTTAATGGGAGTCCACTGTACATTTTTTTTTTTTTTTTTTTTTTTTTTGCTAATGTTCTGCCAGAATGTTTTGGAATATTGGCTTTGATAATTGGACACTACACTAGTCAATCTTCAAAAGATGACTCGATACTCACTTACCAAATCCCAAACCACAGAGGGTCTACATTTGATCTGCAACATTCTGTTTTACTTCCGGTAACCCTCTGCACAAAGGAGCTGGGATTGCCAGTCATAAACTCTGCAGGGTGTGGTTTCAACCCGAAAGGCAATGACTGAATTCCTTTCCAGATTCACTTTGGCTGCACTTGAGATTTTACATGTAACATGATATTCCATTGTTTTATATTCCAAGATTATGAAAGAAAAAAAATCAGATTATAGAGTAAAATACCGTTTGCGGCAGGCTTTGTACAGGGTGCCTATTTGCGGCAAGGGCCATTTCATTCATTGATGAAAAGGCCCAATCAGGTGTCACTTGCCATAACACTTGCGAGTAACTCCCGCTTGTGTTTTAAAGTGGGACTAAGCACACATGATGTTCATTAGCTGTTTTATTGATGAATGAAAGTGCCCCTGCCAGAAGTAGGCACCCGCCGGCCGCATATTGGGTATTTTAGTCTATACAAGGCTTGATATTAGTGATGGCCCAGGGCCACCAAAATAAGATGTGTAGATTTACAAAGAGATGCTTGGTGGTACAAAACTTCAAAATTGCGTTAAACAAATACATACTGCTACTGAACGTTTTCGACGTGCACTCTTCGGAGTAGAAACAGCACGTATGAAACAGGAAGGGCGAACATAACAATGTAAGCAAAACGAGCAAACCATTCAAGCAAAACAGTGCATACGCTGATTGGCTAAAGTAAACATGAGTCAGAACATTTCATACGTGCGGTTTCTACTCCGAAGAGTGCACGTCGAAAACGTTCAGTAGCAGTATGTATTTGTTTAACGCAATGTGTAGATTGTTTTATTGTATTTTCCCTATAGGGCCTACTCAGAATAAGAGGCGAGTTACCACTTGCAGCTCAGTGCTTCATAATTGCACATAATTCAGCAGATGCCACTACCAGGGGTTGCAAGATAAGTCTTCATGGCTGTAACTATGTTTTACAGCCAAATCAATACGCACACACACACACACACATACACACACAATTTTTTTAATATTTAATCTTTTATAGTGTGAATGGTAGATACACATTACTGCACTATTAAATGTTACATAAAATACATGTAATTTGATGAATATGTGGCATTATGGAAAATTATGATTATGCCTCATACCAAATATGTAGTGAACGTAGGTATACAGTTTATAAAAGTATGTGGCAAGAGGCATTCGTGATTTCATTTGTTTTTCCTATGTAGCATTTGACATACTTTGTCATACATGCTAAGATTCACATACCCGTCACAGTGTATTGTATTGTTTTAATGTTTTAATTTCCTTTTTTTATGTTTTTATGCATTTCTTCAGGCCACCAAAAATGGGATTTGATGACTTTGGTTGCCTGAACTGACCACCATGAGAAAAGTCAATGTTGAGCTTTAATGCGATAATGTATTCGTATATACACTATATAATTTATGCAGAGATGTCTGTGAAATGTTATGTGTATTTCTCACACCTACAATACAATGCTTCCACCACCTAGGAGTGATAAAGTTGGCACGGAGTTTCTTGCATATACATGTATATTGAAACATAATACATATATAATACCCTTTCTTTCTTTAATATGGAACAATGAAATGTTATGTTAGTAAGATTGCAGTGCTCTCGTAAATACTTAGTATGTCTGTTTTATGTTCAGCTAAACAAGATGTACTGCATAAATTTACAGAGTTCCTTTTATGACTTGTTCATGCAACAACACACTCTCACTTTGATTTCCCATCACTCCTATTAACACAACTGTCCCAATTAATGTATGGTACAGGGTACTTGCTTATTCCATCAAAAGAAACTCCAGGACATTCAATGATCAGATTTTGAAGAAAATAACCTTTTTAGGCAATGTCATACTGCAGAAACAAAAGAGGGTTTTTTCCATCATAAATACAAACTTAAGATAGCAAATGTAATATGGCAAATGGGCTATACAATGTATTTCAGTAAAATCTTTTATCATGAATTTTCCAAGGCCTCTGGAATTATACACATTGCGTACCCCATGACTTTTCTAAGCCTGGAACATCATTTTTTGCTTTCCATGACTTTTGTATGTTTTCCACGACTGCAGGAACCCTGATCATCACATCATCAGCACACAGTGTCAACAAACCTTCCAGTGATACAGGAATCATTCAGGGACAGACAATCAAGTGAGTAGACTTGAACTATGCTGATCATAGACTAGATGTATGGAGTTTGTTTTATAAATACTCCTACAAATAAAAACATATTACAGTGCACTCCTCTTACGTATAACGAACTCAGTTACATTGTACTGTATAATGAAATTCTTGCTACATCAGAGTAAAAACTTAGGTTCCAAAATTTTGTCTATACATATCTTTATATACTTTATTGTTCTGCTACAATGATTTGGATATATCAAAAGAAAACTGAGGTCCTGTAGACTTCATTATAAGGGGAGTCACCTGTACTACACTGCTGTGGAGAGGTTTGCTTATAATGCAAGTCCACATAAGTAGAGATAAGCATCACAGCAATTTCAAAATGAAAGACCACACGACTTTTCTTTGGGTTCAATATCTGAATTTATTTGTAGCGTGATGTACAGCTTGTGAGAAAACATTCAATCAACATGATGAAGCGCAGTTCTACCAAGAGTCCATACAGTTGGCATGATGGCAGAGACCATACAGAGCAGGAGAACATGTTACACTGAAGCTGCTGGACAGTGTAACAAGGGCATGAATGATTGATCCCAGAGTATGAAGATGTGAGGAGCGTGGTGGTGTGTTGACACAAGTCGGAGGTGTCTAGAACTGGATCATTTGTCCCTGAGAATGTAAGAAAGGATATGAATGTCAGTAGCTGAAAATATACTATATAAGCTGATAGAAAAACGCATACATAAGGTATGCAAGCAAGTACAAACAAGGAAATAACAAAAAAAAAATGAAATAGCATTCATCAGTCACTGTAAGTTGATTACCTTTTTTTTTCTGGACATATCAACTGTCTCCCTCTGTTTGTAAGGCAAGCAGCTACAATGAATTTAAGACCAGGTTCACAACTCATCTTTTGAATAAAGTTACTTAGGTTTGAATTATGCATGTTATGACTATCATTTTGTAATGTGCAGTAAAGTATATCATTATAGTAGCTGTGCAATATTTCTTCTGCATTTTTTTTTTTTTTTTTTTTTTGCCATCAACATAACTTCATCACGAGCTGTAGAAACATTGAGTGGTGCTTTTGATGAATCGCATGTTGTCCATACTAATAGCACCTTCCTTCATTCTTTTTTTCTTTCTTTGATGAACCCATACAACTGCACAGTGTAGTAGAATTTGCATTTGAAACCAGCTTTGAGGCATAGCTTTGGAGATAGCAACTAAGAAGTACATGAGGATGTTCTCTATCATGCTTTACACTTACCTTCCTCTTCTTGTCTCCTCCCAGCTCAAAGTGCTTGCACCTCTTGATGGGAAGCTGTTTCCTGAACTTGCACTCGGTACATTCCATACGAAGAACGATCTTCTTGGTTGTCTTGGCCTGGGGAAGAAAGGAAGCGACTTGTTAAGCACATTGAACTTTACAGAAATTCTGACGTACATGTACAGGTAACAATGTCACATCTGGTAAACACAATAAATGAAAATCTGAATAACTATCTCATTATATCGTATGTCCCCAAAAAAATTACAACGGTACCCTCTGCAATGATATCTTTAAAAACAGTGAATCAATTTAAATAAAAATTCAGGGTATGAAACTATAACTCACTGCCCACATCTTACAGAAAACCCCATTCGATTTGCTTCAGTGGTCAAAGAAAAATGAGGAATTTTGTACAGCATGTCAGAAGTCTCTTCCCTCCAAGTTCTGTCTATTGTATTCACACACAAGAGCAGCAAAGTGCTAAACTTTGACTCAGACTCAATCAGACTCATGACATGCTGTACAACAATCCACATTACTCTGTGACCGCTTAATCAAATTGAATGGGGTTTTCTGCAAGATAGAGCTAAGATGTTATATTTTAAGGCCTGAAGAAGCATTTGGACAGTTTAATCATATTGGGTGTTAGCATTTCGAAAATCTGATTGTAATTTTTTGGGGGGACATACTGTATGATTGCTCGTGTGTGAATACATACTGTTATTGGTAGCAATACGGCACACCTGCTCTGCCATCTATGTGACACTTGCAAAAAAGTGATGGTATTTGTTAACTTGCTCCTTCACTTACCACCACATACATGTATATCATGTATGTCATACTATGGACATTGATAAAGTGGGAAAGGCTTCAGCACTTGGAGTTGTGAGATGGCTACATCTTTGCTCTTGTGACATTCCACTCAACATAAGTTATCTCTGCAGCACTACTAACACATATACATATAGTCTATAAATAATGGATGAACAATAGTATGTTAAAGATAATATAAAGTTTTGGTATTACCTCAAAAGTTTCCCTGAATTTCCTTGTCTTAGTTTGTGTTTCAGGTTAAAGTACCTTTCATATAACTAACACTGTGAGACTTACTCGCCCCAAAGTGCTCTCATGTCTTAGTAATCATGCAATAATGGTTTCGTACCATGATGACTGAATGTGACTCGGTCGAGAGGACCTTGGGAGAGCTATACTGAATTGACGGCCAGCGCATGCGCACACAAACATCTTATCCGTCCATGGATTTGAAATTTGTTCGCATGTGATGTGTGCGTATGCGCTGGCCGTAGTAATCAGTGTATGTAGCTCTCCCACGGTCCTCTCGACAGAGTCACATTCAGTCATCAATTCGAACAGAAAGGGACTATTGGCAGAACCAAACGTTGCCCGAAGCCTGTTTTCAAGACTTCAACTTAATTGGGAAGTCTTCAAATTGAAGAATTTTGTGGATTTTAAGTTGATATTTGCCCGAGATACTAAATCTGTCATGATCCTGGATGCTACAATGCGAAGCCCCATTACGCTATGCGTATGGGGCTGCTGGTCGCAGTTAATTGCATGATTACTAAGAAATGAGAGCACTTTGGGGCGAGTAAGTCTCACAGTGTTAGTTATATGATAGATACTTTTCAGGGAAACTTTTGACGTACCAAAACTTTTTATTATCTTTAATCATGTGCACTGCTGAAAAGGAAGCACAGCCTGTACGAAGTAGAGAGCAAAAATCCTCTGTCATAAGCCCCTTTGTATATCGAGTTCCCTTGTGTCATCAGCAATAATGTTGGGGCAAGTGAATACCAGTACAAAATAATTTAATGTACAGTGAAACCCCGTTATAACGAGTTCGGTTATAACGAGGAACCACTTATAACGAGATGATCGCGTCAGTCCCGTTTTCCTTTGCATGTAAACAATAACAAGATTCCGGTTATAACGAGGACATTTTCGGTGCATCATGATAAAGAAAAACATTTATAAGTAATTTGATCGGATACAACGAGGTTCCATTTCTTGACCTACCGCTTTAAAACACGCGACAAATGAAACACTGAGAACCGAATTCACGCTAACCCCGTTCTGCAGAGTCTGTGCTGAACGCAGTATTAAATGTGCATACATGTACACACATGTGCACTGTGGATATGTATACGAACCCCTGCCGTCTCTCTACATGAACAAACATGAACAAACATGTTTTGAACAAACATGTTTTAGTCCCGCCGTTATCCTTCTTTACCACCCATTATCCGTGACGAACAGCAAGTACCGTTCCTTCCACGTTTTCTTCTAAACCGCGCAATAAGCAACAGGATTACCTTCCGATGTTCCTACTAGGTTATTGAACATAATCATTCGATTTTCTCTTTCACGAGATACATACTATGTGCGTGATATTAGGTCAGAACACACTGCAACGAGAAAAAAAAATAACACATTCAAAAACTTTTCATGTAGCAACACTCGTGGCCAAAAATGGATAAATATGTTTTTGAAATGGGTGTGCAACTCATTATTATATCCTTTACATTTTTAGTTCCGACTTCCAGTTATTTTGGTGGTTAGTAAATATTAGTGTGTATACATTGTAGTTCATAAATGATTAAAACCGAAATATTTAATGAAATCATCACGAACACGCCGGGTGACAGTATAGCGTAAAAATAGATGAATAACGCATTTTAATCTCCTCGAGTCGGTGTTCAGAAAACGAAACAAACGCATTTAACAGTTTGAATAGATCTGGGTTTGTTCATTATTATTTAACACTGCATTTCACAATGAAGATTTCTTTCTTTCAGAATGGTCTATGAAGTAGAGATTTGCGTAAAAGGATCACAATTACCTTCAAAATTCAACCCTGTCACATTTTTCAAGAATGGATGTATAAAACACGAAGAGATTTGCGGAGGAAAATAAAGAGTGCACTTTTTATCCCTTCGTGCGCAAACATCATACGTGTATAAGATTACAGCCGAAATGATTCATGGAATCATCGCATTCCCGCTGGGTACTGACAGCGTAAAATTCCTCGCAAAAAGACTTAACAAACGCATCTTATACAAAGTGATTTTGTTCATACAAGAGGAAGAGATAGTGTACAAAGAATCACGAAAATGACTCTGCCGAGTAGGCCTACTTCTCAAGAACGTATCTGCAACTGTTATGCGAAGAAATCTTAGGAAGAAAAGAACGCATTTCAACCCCTACTCTTTTTCATCTTTTTTCTGTATCAATTCACAAATAATTCCCCTTTATTCTTTCAATAATAATGGTCCATACTTGTGTGATAACAACACAAAGACTGCTCTTAAATTTGATTTATGGGTATA
Organism: Diadema setosum; assembly: GCF_964275005.1. Classification (NCBI taxonomy): domain Eukaryota; kingdom Metazoa; phylum Echinodermata; class Echinoidea; order Diadematoida; family Diadematidae; genus Diadema; species Diadema setosum. Next base: position 19,955,434 of record NC_092689.1, read on the forward strand.
TGAGTTGGTGCTATGTTTTTCATTGTTTTTAACGCGTATGGTTACAACGAGGTACCGGTTATAACGAGGTAATGTCGCCGGTCCCATGGACCTCGTTATAACGGGGTTTCACTGTATCCATTAGACCAATGTACTCACCTTCTTGTGGAAGATAGGCTTGGTCTGTCCTCCATATCCACGCTGTTTCCTGTCATATCGCCTCTTACCTATTCATACAAAATCAAAAGATGTTTCAACACTTGGCAAAGATTCTGACAAAACAGGATCTCTGGTACTGTATACGCTATATATTTTGGCGATTTTAGCGAGTCTTCCCACCAATTTTGCAAGTGGTGAATTTCCCAATTGTGGAGTACAGTACTGTATGGAGAAATGTATGCATGCATGTCACACTCGGGTCAGGATCAAAGCTAATTTTTTTTCTTTTGTTTTTAAATTCACAAATAGCACCAAACTCACGATATTCGCCAAATAAAAGCCTTGCAAAATGTTCGCCATATACAGTACATCATCACATACCAATTTGAACCATACAGTGTGTACAAGTACATATTCTTGCATAGAAATAATGATCTATCTCCACAAATTTAACTATGATCTAGATGACAAAAAAGGTACCGGTAACCCTTTGACTGAAGCATTTTCTGAAGACAGAAAATCTACAGCTTGATAACAACAATTTAAGTTTCACTAGACTAAATGTATATCACATTATACTATAGCTCATGCCTGCCATTCGAAGCAGTAAATGTAAGATATTCTTCAGGAGCATGTGATTTTGTTGTTGATAGGTTACATGTGTATTAGACAATTCCTCCTTGATGGAAACATGTACATGTGTGGTTCAATGGATAAATGAGGGTCCTTTCTACTTACCCTGTGTGTAGAGCGAGGCCTTTCCAGCTTTGTACTGGGTCACTTTGTGATTCTTGTGCGACTTGCACTTTTTGCAGTAAGTGCGGCGGTTCTTGGGAACGTTCACCTGAAATGGAATGAAATGATAGTGTTGCTCAAGTTAAATGACAGTTATCTATACAGCTTTCTAGAATATGTCAGTTCTTCTTCTTCTCTAAAAAGATAATTTGTCTCATTCAATCCTGAAGACTATGTGTACAGATGTAACTTGAACATGTGCAGCCCGATGGGACGAATCATGTGAATGCCGACAAGTGGTTAGATAGTATGGTAACCCTACTACATATCGACCGCCCTTATTGAAACCGACCGTGTAGTATTGGCGCACAGAATGCTTAGTACGCACTCCACTGCACGCAGAGCACATAAAAATGGATTGGCTTTGACTGTCAATGAGGATGTGTGGGAAAATGTGAAAATTCACTGTTCATTAATGGTTTGAATCAAGGACAAAATTTCGAATGAATATTTTAATCGAATCGTAATGTAATGTCTATGAAAGTTTCTAAAAAGCTTTGTACAACACAGTGTTCAATACAACTTGGTTTGTGTGCATTGTCAATGCAAAAACAACGGTCCATCTAAAAAGGGAGCGGCACCGCGGGGAGCTGAAAAGAGGCCACGCAAGTTCAACAGCAATATTTTTGCACTGAAACTTCGAATTGAAAAGGGAACAACGGCATTTGATAGTGCTGGATTTTCTCAATCACGTAGGTCAAGTTTTTACGTGAATTTCAGTGTTAAATATTCTTATCAAGCAAATAAACATTAGGTGGTCGAGTAGTCGGTCCAACCATACATTATAATGGTACTTGGCCAAGAAAGCCAAAGACATAACCTACAAGATGCTTGTAAGACTGTTATTCGACTACTGCTTCACAGTTTGGGACCCCAGACTCAGATTTTGACAGACAGACTGAAAGTAGAAACTTAGCTGTTAAAAAACTGCGATGTTATGTACAGATATCTTCCATGCGTGCACAAGCTCGCTCTGAAAATCCCACAGCTTGCATGGTTTGCACGCTGTTTGCACTGCATGCAGCAGGATGCTTGCATGAAAGGCGCCCAACCAAAGGCTGATGAACAGCTGAATTCACAAAGAAGTGATAGGAATAGTAATTTGGAATACAGTCAACCTTACTTCAGTCGACCTCACATACATTGTAAGTTTAATAATCGCCGAAGTCAAAGGTCTCTTCAAGTCCTCTTCTTTTTTCAATTTATTCTATTGATTTTAATCCCTAATAAGTCAAATTTTCTCTTAGTCAAAGCTAGATATACCCATTTTTTCAGTCCAAATAGATTTGACTTAGGCAAGGTTGACTGTATATGCACAAGATTAGGGCCCCATTTCATAGTAGATGTTAGGATAGCTACTCTTGCTGGAATGGGGATGGAAACTTCCAATAGCAACAGCCAATCAATAGGCTGGATTCTTGTTGTTACCTTAGCTTCACAATTGCCATTCCAGCAGGAGTTGCTATCATATTCATATTAACTCTTTATGAAATGGGGCCCAGTTTAGTTCTGATTTCATTTTTTGTTTACGCATAGATCTATCTCGGTATCTAAGACTTCCCTTTCATGGGTGGGACTGATTTGTGCATGGAGCAAGAGGGTAGAGCCAAAGAAAAAAGCACTGAAAATTTCGAGACGTCGGATCAGGCCATGGCCAATAGGTACAGCAGCCCTACATTTAACAAACCCGCTGGCACTCATGTTTCGGTGGGTCGCTTCACATCAGACACAGCAGACAGAATTGTTTCTTCTTTTCATCATGGAGAGCTTGTTGAGAGTGAAAATGTGTAGGGTCTACATAAGTCATCATATGGTCATACCACTAACAAGTCAAAAAAACTGCAGTGCAAACTTGCGACAATTTATATGCCACTAATTGCCACATGTGAGATGGATGATAAGTGCTTTAATATGCGGAGGAGGGATCCTCATGAGCCGAAGCGGCCGAGGCCCGGCCCTCCTCATGAGCTTAGCGGGTTTCCCAGACTGCACAGCACTGGAAAGCCGCCATACTGATGGCCCGTAGATCTAGGATGCGTTCATGCAAATTCCGTAGACGAATCACAAACATGAATCATGATTCAAAATGGCATTTCAAATCACGGTCTCGGAGGAAGAGCGTTCATGCGGGCTTTCGCAAAGATGATTCTAGCTCAGCTCATCCTTTGCCATTGCTCAGTGCACTGCGCAGTTTGGCCTTGTCTCTGCAACTCATGCCTGACCTGTTAAATCCTTCTGCCAAGTGATCAGTCACTTTATTGTAGGCCTAGGCCTATACGTTTTTATTTCGGTGAATACCTTCCAATAAGCTGTGGCATTCAGACTCTGCCCACAGATCAAGGAATATAATCTCAATTCTTCGTCTCTCCAATTGTTTCCTTTGGCTGAATGTTTGGTACAACATCTGCAACCATTACTATTATCGACTCTATCAGAGAGTTATTACAATACATGTATCTATTATTACAATAAACAGCTAGTTACTAGCATAGAATCGGTGTAGACCCTATGGGCAATTCCGCAGTTAGGTGGACATGACATGGATAAAAGAAATGTGCCTCTTTATCTTACCCTTTAATCTAGGTATCAACTAATGCCATGGATGTTCACCAATCATTAGGGTCTTTTAAATTCAGTAGATTTTATTTTTCGTATTTATTGATTTTGCGAGATCTAAAACCATCATTTAAAATGTACATGTGGGACTGGGGACGCTGAAATTCACTTAAATGCAAATTACAGTGGGTTCCTTTGAAATTTTTTCTTCAAAGTTTTGCTAAAGGGTAAAAGATGAATACATTTAAATACTCCAGAAGTCATGTGACATTTTGTCAATTACAAAAGGGTGAAATGACCTGCGGAATTACTCTGGACAAATGTAACGTTACTAACCGTAACGTTACTAACCATGCTTTTGGGGGTCTATCAGAGAGTTATTACAATACATGTATCTATTATTACAATAAACAGCTAGTTACTAGCATAGAATCGGTGTAGACCCTATGGGCAATTCCGCAGTTAGGTGGACATGACATGGATAAAAGAAGTGTGCCTCTTTATCTTACCCTTTAATCTAGGTATCAACTAATGCCATGGATGTTCACCAATCATTAGGGTCTTTTAAATTCAGTAGATTTTATTTTTCGTATTTATTGATTTTGCGAGATCTAAAACCATCATTTAAAATGTACGTGGGACTGGGGACGCTGAAATTCACTTAAATGCAAATTACAGTGGGTTCCTTTGAAATTTTTTCTTCAAAGTTTTGCTAAAGGGTAAAAGATGAATACATTTAAATACTCCAGAAGTCATGTGACATTTTGTCAATTACAAAAGGGTGAAATGACCTGCGGAATTACTCTGGACAAATGTAACGTTACTAACCGTAACGTTACTAACCATGCTTTTGGGGGTCTATCAGAGAGTTATTACAATACATGTATCTATTATTACAATAAACAGCTAGTTACTAGCATAGAATCGGTGTAGACCCTATGGGCAATTCCGCAGTTAGGTGGACATGACATGGATAAAAGACGTGTGCCTCTTTATCTTACCCTTTAATCTAGGTATCAACTAATGCCATGGATGTTCACCAATCATTAGGGTCTTTTAAATTCAGTAGATTTTATTTTTCGTATTTATTGATTTTGCGAGATCTAAAACCATCATTTAAAATGTACGTGGGACTGGGGACGCTGAAATTCACTTAAATGCAAATTACAGTGGGTTCCTTTGAAATTTTTTCTTCAAAGTTTTGCTAAAGGGTAAAAGATGAATACATTTAAATACTCCAGAAGTCATGTGACATTTTGTCAATTACAAAAGGGTGAAATGACCTGCGGAATTACTCCGTACAAATGTAACGTTACTAACCGTAACCTTACTAACCATGCTTTTGGGGGTCTAGCTAAAAAATCATCGGTCGAACTGCTAAAAAAATTTGCATGAACATTTGTCATGATGTAATAATTGAAATTAATGCAACACTTTGTTTGAAGTAACTTGAATTTTTACACACTTTTTGTTACAAAACATTGATTTTTTTGTCATGTCCTTTTTTCGTAACGTTACTAACCAGCCCTTTAAGTTGCTATAGCAATTCTAATATTTCTTGGATTGTGTTCATTCTTTTCTGTATCATAAACCTGGGAAGGATGAACAGGTTTTTGACATAATTTTGACTTGAAATGAATAAATGGTAATTTAGTGGTAAAAACAATATCTAAATTTGTTCAAATGTAACGTTACTAACCGCAAAATTGCCCCTATGGCATTTATGTAACCAAACTAGGTCTAGTGCAGGTATGGTACCGAAACAAACAATTCATAAGACATACAGGTACAGTCACAAGCGCGCGAACAGAAGCAGAAGCTGTGGGATACCCTGGCCCAAGAGACACACATGCGCACATCGCACAATGACATCATAGAATCATGACTGAAATCACGGTTGCGTTCATTCAAGCGGTTTCTGCGATTGTGATTCTGGCAGAATCATGATTCAAAACGCCCTTTTTTCCGCGTTTCAGATCAGTGTTTTGAAACGCGTTTAGAATCTAAATGGAAAAATCACATCAACACAACGCAACTAAATTAAACACGTTTAGGGACTAGAGTCTAAACACATTTAGAAACGCAATTCTAGTTTCGCATGAACGCAGCCCCCAACAGTTAGACTTTGTTTTTAAAACGTTAGGCCTTAACGTTAACGTTAGACTTAAGTTAGAGTAGGCCTAGACCTCAGTTTCTCAGACTCAGTCTTGTGTAGCAGACAACTGACGTTAGACTCAGTTCCAGCTAGGAGTAGACTAGAAGGTATTTAGTACAGATAAACGTCTACAGATAAGCAGTGGTACGGTGGAGCTGGAGCCTATGTCAATGTAGCCCGACCAGACACTGTTACGCTATGCGAAAACAGCTCCTGTCGCGACGTACCATGTACAGCGACTGGGCTGTGTATAGTTAATGCAGGGAGGTGGCTCCCTGGTTAATGTCAATGATGTCACGAGTAGACCATCCCATGTCCAAACAAGTTAATTAGGCCTATGTATCGTTAGTTCAACCTTCAAACTCAGTGTGTGAGTAAATTTACGTGTAGCTCGTAGGCTAACATTGCAGTGCATGACTGTGATCGACTCTCGTCGAGCGCGAGTGACCGACTTCGACTGTTTTTGCTCGTCAGTCGAGACTACGGAAAATTCTGCAGGGCACTGTAAAAGTTGCAAATGAGGAAAATTAAGCAAATTTACAGAAGGGGATAATACTTCGTTCAATCACTCTTTTCGCTTTTAAACCAGTGAAATGCTGTAGGGCCTAGGCCCTATTCTCTGTCGGTAAGTTTACCATCAGTTACACCCTGTATCACACCTACATTCTAGTGGTTTACACGCACCATAGTCTCAAATACGAACAGACATGGGATAGACCGTCACGTAAAATAAAATAATTTTACATAATCACTTCACATTATGTCTAAAAGTCAAAAGAAAATACGTTAATATGGCTATTGCTTCAGGACAGTAGTTTCTCTAATAAAGGATGAGAAATATTAAGCTGAGATTTTGATGGATTAGTTCACATCATTGAAGCCATTACCATCTTGAGTATTTCCTCACACAGAAAGACCGTGAGAAGGTACCCACTGACTAACTGTGAAGTGGTGTGATTGGCTCCCTGGTATCTCTGTGTAAGACAGCGATTTGTAACATCAGCTTTGATTCGTCAAATTTTGGCAGCTATGGTGTTTTTAAATACACCAATTTATAATCAAAGAGCTTCCCATAGCACCCCACCACACACCCACACACACACACACACACACACGCGGATACAGGCCAATCAAAAATGAAAGAAATTCCCATGTGCTATTGGACGTCTTTTTTTCTTCTTTTTTTTTTTTGACGAACAGTTCTCGGAGGGTTTGTGTTTGTTTGTTTGCTTGTTTGTTTGTTTGTTTTTTTTTTTTTTTTTTTTGAATACTGAGCCCGCCTGGCATTTTGTGTGAAAGTATTGCCATTTATCTATTCACACCCTGCGCAAAAATATCTGTCATGATAAATATAAAATTGATATTCTATATTAATCATACAATCTATATCGATAATTTCATATTTTTCAAGACAGTGCAATTTTTATAACACACGTTTTTTTTTTATAATAATGATTATGAGTTGAATAAAGATTATTGTGTGATATTGATTGACATTATGTATTCAGATTATTAATTGTTATAAAATAGTTTTGTTGTTATGAGAATAATTGAAATGTGAAGTATGAATAATGTTGTTATGTTTGTATGCTTATTGCATACGCGTGGGTAGCCCCCCCCCCCTTTATATGAATAACGTATATATCGGTCTTTGCATAATTTTGGCCATTAATGATATATGATATTGTAAAAAAAATAATAACAATAATGATTATACGGATTGATAAGATGATTTGTTTGATTTGAATAGAAACACAAGATGAAAAAGAAATAGATTCATTATGTTATATCTGTTTGCACATCTCATTCCAAGTATTTTCTTCTGTTTCTTTCTAGCTCTCTTGCTATCTCCTTCCTACCCCTTATGTGTTCCATCTCCCTCTGTCTCTATACACAAGTGTTTAATATCTCTCATGCCATCACTGCCCGCCCTATTTTTTTTTCTTTTCAGTACATGTATAAACAAAATTTGAAAGTTGTTGGAGAAGTATAATGATTTGTGTATCTAATTTCAGTTTATAAGTTTGTGTATGCATATATGATTGTGACATGAAGATTATGCTTAATTTCTATTGCAGTTCTTTCAATGTGTATGTACAAGTGTGAATTTGATTAATTTTGATATTTTGTCTTATATACATATTATATATATATATATATATATATATATATATATATATGTATATATATATCATATATATATATATATATATATATATATATATATATATGTATATATATATATATCATATATATATATATATATATATATATATATATCATATATATATATATGTATGTATATATATTATTATAGATATATATATATATATATATATACTAAAAACATATTGTGTAGTTTCACATTTTAATCGAAGAATGATTGTATGATTATGTACTTATAAAATGAAAAATGATACTGTACAAAATTCTGCAATTCAGCCATGCGGGCTCATGCAAATGAATTTTTTGATAAACCATTACCATCCATTATAGCAAAAGTTTTCCTATCTGCAATGTGACATATCTAATTTATATATTTATCTATGTAATATATTACAATTAAAACTCTTTTTTTTTTTGCATTTGCATATATGCAGGAGATTCAGGATTTTTTTCATTGTAACGTGGATTTAAGGTTAATGTTGAGGAAACAAATAATTATGACGATATACACCACATGTGACACGAAAACACCCATACCATGCACACAATTAAACACACGTACACACACACACACACACACACACACTGGATCTAACAATCTGATATAGTTTACCATATTTTCTTTATCATCGTCTTCCATACAGCGCCTATATGCATTACAAAGTGTGTTATAGTCTTCTCACCAGTGATGGCAGTATTGGAACTTTTAAAATGTAAAACTTTTCAAAAGATTGTTCAATTTTTCTGATATTACTACATTTCCCTCACTTCACCATCAGGCATGTTTTGGTTCAATTGTTACAACAACAACAAAAACAAAAACAAAAACAACTGACCCTATGTTAAACACTACTATATGCTACTATACTACCACTACTACTGTTACTATACTTAGAATATTATTCTACAGGCCTAACATTGATGATGACATTAGAAACAACAACAATCATTAATAAACAACAACCATACATTAATGAAACCGAATAGGGGCCTAGAAATGAAAGTGATGATTATTTCATTAGGGGCCCAAATCCGAAACGCCGTTATCGTGATCACAATTGAGCTAGGCTCCTATACTATATTTCACAAGTTGTTTTGATGTGCCGGTTGCGATGGCAATTAAGTTTCCGGGTAACCAAGTGATACAAATTCTGCTTCCTCCTAACAAGAAGTTTAAGATTTGGTCTCCTATCCATTTTGTAAAATGCGTAGAAGTGATTTTTACTCAGTGACACAATCAATGCTACTTTATGTTAGTAATCGAATTTTAACGTTACGGCCATAAAAGAATTGGAGTAAGGCTTGGAATCTATCCTCGGCAGCGTTCTCCGTCTCATCAACATTATCATCATTATTGATAATATATATTACTAATGTCATATCGTTTTAATAGCGAGGTTATTGCCAATTCGATGCAATCTGGTGGTATACAATCATGATACACGTATGTGCTTCACCTGCTGCAATTCTGAGATAATGCTATCTGCATTTATAATGACAGATTGCTGTTTCATTTTTTTTTTAACTGTCATCCATCGATTTCAACTGCTAATTCGAGTTCAGTTTGCCGTCACCATGAACAATTCTCTGCGCACTTTTTTTTTTTTTTGGGGGGGGATTTATTATCTTTTTTCTAATTTCTGCTAAATGTAACTTACGCAGGGCTTGTGAGGGTGCGTGGACCACGCTTGCTTATGCTCTTGTTTCGCATGAAGGACACCATTACTGATCAGAACCAACCAATCAAAGGTCGACTGAAATCGATCGATTCATGAGTACGAGTTGATCGAAAGATTTGATCGGCGAAGTGAACGGCCAGAATTTGCATGTCGATAAACTGTGCGAGCTTGTGTGTACGAACGTGTGTGTAGCTATACTGCATGCAGCAGCGTACAGTGCGAGTGTAAAGTGTAAGAGCTCATCTCTATACTGGATATCTCATATCACTCATCGCACAACAGCTGCGGTGCCGGCGCGGCGATTCCTGCGATGTCGTCGTGACATAAATCTTTCCGTGTATTCTGAAGACATTTAATTGGTGAGAAAGCCAGTTTCTCGTAAAAATTGTGTTGTTTCATGTCTGTTTAGTCCGTTGTAGTGTATTTGTGATATTGATTTGGATGAGGAGCTGACGTGCGATATTTCTGCCCCGCCGTGCCCGTGCCGTGGCTAGGAGAAGCCGCTGACGGAGGCGAGGAGAGGTAGGTCGTATTGCACGGGGCGTGCTGTGTATCCTGGCAGCGAGTGACGCTTTTTTGCTTGCGTGATTCCCGCTGCACTGTATCTGTGCACTACCGACCGTATTCACGGTAGGCCTATTCATTGTAGACGTGTAACGTTAGATCTGTGTACGATACTTTTACTTTTAAGTCGTTAGTTAAATTACGATAAAATTGAAGTAGTGGTGCTCCGCAGATGTTCTGCAGATTCTACTATTTTGTTTTGCAACAACATGCAACAGTTAAATGAGCACCTAAGTGTTCAACTCCTTAGCACTACATCCTGACTTATTATATGGATCCTGCTGAGTATCTTCGTAACGTTAGAAGTAGAAGTAGAAGTTGATCAATCATCAATGACATGCAAATTCATGCAAATTGCAATGTGTCTGGACGGTCCATTTTTAGAGGTCAGTACTAGAACTCTAGAAGTAGAATTCTAATGTTAGTACTATAGGCACCTAACGTTAGGCCCCTAGTCTAAATTAGATCTAACAAGTTACTTATCTAGTAGTTAGTACTAGCTAATGTTAGATTACATTCTAGTGGGCTTGATAGTGATGGGTGATGTCTTAATTCTTATGAGTAAAGTAAAAATGTTGCACTTGTCAACAAACTAGCATTCTGTAGCAATGCCAATGTCATGGCTACAGGCTGTACGTGTAGCTCTGCAAAACTGGCAAAGGCAAAGCCAAAAGGGATCTTTGTCTTCTTCATGATCTAGTGATGTACTGTTTACTTTTACTATTAGCTCACCCTCCATTTAGATTGTCTATGTTCTACATTTCAATCAGGTCTGGTGGTAGTCAGTCCTATCAACTGAGCACCTGAGTTCTGTGCTTGAGCTGAGTGATGAGATGCATGGTGATGATGATGACAAATTAGATCTTACAATAGGTTCTACTGTAAAACACGATATATTCGCGGCATGAAAATTTCGCGAATTGGAGCTGATGGGCTTTCTTGCAACATATTTAAAAATTTTGCAAATTGCCAATGGCATCCAAAGCATATTGTGTTGGCAAGAAATTTCGTGTGCATTTTGATTTCGCGAATTTTTGCACTCCAGGACAGCATCTTCGCTTTTGGGAGAGTAGGCTCCTACTCATTCAAACTTGTTCAAGGTTACTTGCGAAATTAAAATGCACGCAAACATTCCTTGTTTTACAGTATTAAAGTGCATGTAAAACTACAAACTAAGAGTAGAAGATTATCGTTTTCCAAACATCACTTGTCTCTCCTCATGAGTCATACAACTACCGTTAATGAAAAGGTTACTTTCACTCATACTCATGCAGTGACCTTTCGATACAGCCTTATTTGGCATCATAGACAGCACAGCCTGCACCTGTTCATAGATTTTGCAAGAAGAATTTATGGCACAATCATATCATAGCCATAGGCCCTACAAGTACAAGTGCTACACTGTACATTATGTATCTCCATCCATGTGGTCTGCTTTGAATGAACAAGCTCTATGTAGTATGTATCCCATTTTGAAAAGATAAGAGCCTTATAGCAAATTGGTACACACATATAGGCCTACATACAATGTAGTATTGTGTTACAATAGGAATATTATATATGTACATGTACATGGTGTAATGGTAGGCCTATGTATACAATGTTTACATGTAGGTCTATAACAATGTATGATACTCATGCATGGCCAGCAGCACATTTTTAAAAGGGGGAGGGGAGGGGGCAGTTTATATTTCTGGTGCCACTTCCGTTTTCATCAGCTAACAAGCAAAAAACAAAAAAGATTTTCAGCGTAACTTCCTGATTCCACTTCCAGGTTTCTTGACAGCTGACATGCAAAAAAAAAAAAACCTTACTCACGCTCCCACTTAAAGAGTTTCATCGACTGGCAACAGAAAAATTGCTGTGGTACAGCTTGCAATCAGCAAACGCTTAAAGGGACTGTACAGTACTGGTTGAGATGGGGATTCATGTTTTGAACATTCCTAAGTGAAATATTCAGCTGTTGAATTAATGTGTTTCACTCTTTGTTCAAATAAAGACATTGCAGCAGAATTCAATATTGTGTACACAAATTTCTTCTATAAAGTATAAATTTTCCACTATAAAATGACTGTCAGGTAGGAATTGACATCTAATCATTTTTATGCTATATGATAAAGCCGAAAACTCATTTTTACATCATCCTTCTGGGTATCAGAGGAAAATAATTCCTTTGAAAATCAACCATTTCAAATTTTTCCATTTCCACCTCGCTCCAAGTGTAATGTTCGTATTGTTTTAGCCACAAGTTTTTATAGCACACTGCTTTTCGGTCCAAATTTTGTTCCAAGTTCAAATACAAATCTAAAATGTGATATCACACAACATGTATTCAGAAAGTTTTTCAAGAATTTGCATAATTCATCAAAAAAACGTCCTTCAGACATTACATCACCAATGCATTGCGGACATTACATGTACAACGCATGTTTTATAGTCTGAACAAACATGTAACTCTGTACCATTGCAAATGCAATTATATTCTTTTATTATTCATATTATATACACCTGTAATAACAGTGTATAAACCACTGATGGGGCTACTCTGGGTAAAGAATACTGAATGAATAAATATTCCTTTTCTTGAACACATAAAAACATACACTATGTGTTGTTGCGTGCTAGAGATATTCAAAGCGTTAATTTGTTATATTGATATCTGTCGCAGAAGTGAATCAGAATGTCCTAGCCCTTGCATTAACATTTATAATTTGGAACATTTCCTGAGCAACAAGTACAAATGCACTGTTTCAGTAATGTTTTGCCAACTCCCCTACAAGCTTGTTATCGTAGCTTCACTGTCATGTACAGCAATGTACTTTCAGGCGTGGCTGCAAACTACAATTTTATACACTGTATGTGTAATGGTAGTTACAAGTAAAACTACATTTATGTTGGCAAGAATGTGTGTTATAACATGATTGGAAAAGAGAAACAGTCAAAAAGGCCAATGGGCACAGTCTTTTTCACTCACTGTATATGATCACTTGCTGTCTGACTTTTCAGGAAAGAAGTACATGTACAGCATGTGCAGTTGAACCTCAGTTGGCTGCCCATGTTGTGACCGGCAGCCATCCAAATAATTTTTCTGGATAAGCGACATGATATGCTCAAGCGCAACACTTATGAATACCTGGTAGCGTGGGGATTCATGGAGTGGCCATGGCCACTATATAATGGTAGTATTCAGTGCATGTTGTGCAACTCTGCTGCAGCGCTCAGCAGCTGCAGCACCGGTGTACAGTGGGTGATTTCAAGTTCGGTGCCAGTGCTAGACTGCTATTGCTAGTGCTATTTCAGCACTAGCACCAGCGATAAATCCGCACTTGAAATCAGTCGGTGTTGGGAGGTTGATGTAAAAATTATGACTTCGGTTGCTGGTGCTGGGCTCGGTATTAATTGTCGTCTGCTGAACCGAGCTCCACTGTTTGTGTTGCAATTTACATGCTTTTTCTCCATTGGCTAACACTAACCCTAGGGGTTAGTGTTAGCCAGTTGAATAGAGTGCCTTTATCTTTCACCTCCTGCAAAATCTTGTACCCTCGCACTCGTGACCCTTCACTATAAATCATAACGGAGTGATTTTGCAGGTCCCAACGCTTTATATTTCTTTGTCTTTGTACCCTGATGTAATGAGAAATTTTATCAAGGTACAAGCTGGTGAAGTTTTTATGCCTCCACCACGAAGTGTCGCCAGATAGGCATTGTGTTTTCGGGTTGTTCGTCCTTCCGGCCGTCCGTAATGAATTTTGTGGACAGCGTAACTAAAAAACTGTTTAAGGTACATGTATCCTAATGAGACTTGATATATATATATAATGCATGAGTAGACGAAGTTGTGCCTATCAGCTATTGGGCGCACATGCTCTAGGTCAAAAGGTCACGGTCAAATGCTCAAAATATCACTATTTCCCCCATAAAGACTGTGATATGCCTGGAGGTTTTTTTCTTGAAATTTGGTGTATACAGTTGTACTGTACATGTAATACCAAATAAAGATTCTCCAGAGAGAGTTTCGAGTCATGAGGTCAAAGGTCAGAGGTCGAGTGAAAATGTTAAGATTTCACTTTTTTTTTCCATATCTTGGAAATGGTTCAAGCTATCTTCGTGGAACTTAGTACATGTGCATGTGTACTGACTAGCAGTGATTATCTAGGGAATGATGGGGATATGGGTCAAAGGTCAATGTCAACTCCTCATAATTTCACTTATTTAAATGCAATGCTTGCCAGATTTTTCTTGAAACTTGATATACATGTATGTATAACCCAATAGAGATTCTCTGGGAAGTTTCTTGCCCAAAGGTCAAGTGAAAGTGCTAAATTTCATTTCTTCGTCCATATCTCTAGGTATCATCATGAAACTTAGTATGTAAAAGTTTTGCACTATTGGAAATGAAATGAAATAAATATCTATATAGATGCATGTTCTACCTGACAGTGATTCTCTTCGGAATTTTAGGGTCATAGGGTCAAAGGCCAAGTTAAAATGCAAACACTTTACTAGTTGATAGTAAAATTACACTTTTTCTCCATACCTTGAAAGTTGATCAATGCATAGACTTATACAATGTAAAAAAAAAAGTCAAAAGTGAAGTAAAAATCCTCAAATCCCCAAATACCTGCGCTCTTAGGCAGTATAGCCATCCATCCAATTAAACCCAGTTCAAGGAGTAAACATTCAAACACATTTGTGACAAACCTGTCATTTTAATATTTTGCCAATTATGTGAAACTCATCACACATTGTCAAGACATTGTAGTAACTAGTATAGACTTACTAGGTGAACCACACATTAAGGCGGAGGCATACCAGTCGCCATAGCGACATTTCTACATGTAGTTAGGTCTTTGTTATAATGAGGTTCCTTCTGTGTATGCAAACTCGGTGAGGTGATAACTTCTTCAGTAAAATTAATTTTTAGACATGAATGCTAAAATGTACCCAAAATGTAAATTACGTACCTCGGATCGAATGTTTGTTGTGTCACAACAACCAAGTAGTAATGACTTCATATTTTAGTTGAGATTGCAATTGCTTACATTGTAGTTGAAAACCAAATGATGTTTAATTGTTTAATTTTTTCATATCTATAATACTTTTTTCTTGCACTTGTACAAATGACAGAGATTTGATGACTTCATCACCTTGCAGCTAATTTGCCGAAAGGCGCTTCCAAACAAAACCTCATTTTTCATAAGAACCTGAATGATGTAATGAGGGAAAGTAAATCATTAAATTGGATGGCAATATTTTCATGAGATATTAATTTTGCAAATATCAGTAAGTTGACCATTTCATAGGAAAATACTGCAAAATACAGGGGCGGATCCAGGAATTTTGTAAAGGGGGGGGGGGAGCAACAAATATTTTTGGTGCTACTTCCGGGTTTCATCTCATTTTTTTAAATTTCTTTTGTTTAAAAAAATAATAATTAAGAGGGGCACGTGCCTGGGGCGCCCCCCTCTGGGGCGCCCCCCTCTGGATCCGCCACTGAAAATATACCATGGACAGTGTATTCAGTCTGGATCCGCCACTGAAAATACACCATGTACAGTGTAGTCAGTAGTTTAAACAAAAAGAAACCAACTGAAGGTATATTCTGCTGCTCTCTCCTACCTATAACTACATTGTATGGAGATGTAAGGCCTGGTTGGGTAATATTGATGCCATAGAACCAATAGGTACTATATGCAAACTCACCGAGATCAAGGAGGTACATGTACCGACTAGGCGAGCTGGCCTACATATAGTATCTTATACAATTTCTACCTCGTTGCTACATGCCTAGATGCATAGTCTCCCTGATAGAACGTACAATTTTGTTGCACCAAAGTGCTTACTTAGTACAGAAAACTAAAATGGACTTCATCTATTCAGACCCAGGAATGCTTAGATCCCTTAATCCCTCTGAGTGCATTTTGAAAAAGCAGCAGACCCAAAGGGATTAGATGTTGTGATCCTTCAATGGTAAGACCTTAGATCCAGAAGGACAATCATAGCAGGGCCTGCTTGCTTTCAAAATAAAGGACCAAGGTGATCAAAACGTGTTTTGAATGTAGATTGTTGATTGTAGAATGGCAAATGCTTTCAAAGACCCACTCTGTTGCTGTACATGTACTTTTGTCATGGTCACACTCTAGGTCTTTATTTTTTCATTGACATGAAGTTTCTGAAGTAATATAATCAAAGGTGTCATGAATTACTCTGATCAAGTGCATATTCCATGCCACTTCTGTGTGAAATAATTCACATTCATTAAAATAATAGAACATATTACTAAAGCAGACAAAAACACACTGTTTTGTATCGTAATCAACAAAATCTATCTACAACGTGTGACAGAAACTAGATGTGATTTACAAATTGTAGTCTGCACTCTGTGGGTAGAAAGAGGGTTTATTTATGTTGTTTGTGAATATTTAAAAAGCAATATAGATAGATTAGTTCAACCGCAAATTACAGAATCAGTGGTACAATGTATTCCTCGTACTTTGTACATCTATTATGACAGTCATGTTTTCAACAGGCTCCATAGATGATTCAATAATTGAGATAATACAATGTACATATTACATGCAAACAAATTACACAGTACATGTATATGCGATATTGGGCACCTGTATCATGTGGAATATGAACATGAATCAGATGGGCGCCACCTAAGTAAGTTATTTTGACTTAAGAGAAACCTATTGTTTGTATGTGTAAGGGCAAAAGAATCTGGGCCTGTGACCGCCCTCTGACCTATCCAGACCTAACCACTTATCAAAATTTGTATTTAGTACTTGAAGCATAATGAATCACTCATGAAATAGCGAAGCATTTTCATTTTAAAAGTTTAAAAATCAATGGTTAATTAACATGATTACTCTATGCATGTATACTCAACTGCCAAAATCAAAACTCACAGTGATAATGCTAGAGAATGTCTTTGTCCTTTCTTTATGAAGCCCCCCCCCCCCCCCAACCCAACTTTGTGTAAGCTTCACAACTTGACTTGATTTCTCACAAGCAGAAATCATTTTGTTGAAGTTTGAATATATGGAGTGATGCCTGGTAAACCCTTGTTTGCATGGGGTTTGATAATCAATATTGATAAACATCACTCTGGCCAAACTTCTGAAACCAAAATTCAATGTGGAACAATGTTTCTGCCCCTTTTTGTTCAGTCATTGTGAAAGTTCCAAAAGCCTTGAGTAGTAACTTCACTATTTGACTAGAATTCTCATGACCAGTAAATTTAATCTCTTTAATGTTTAAACAACTTGCATTAGAGCGATTGTCATGCAGTGAACTTAATATTTGCTCTGACATCTGTTTTAAATAAAGGCAAGGCTTTTAACACCAGATATGCATGCTGCATGTACTTGTACACAAAAAAAAAAAAGAACATCCAGTCACTTTTCATTTCAATAAGTGGCTTTAGAATCAATGAGACACATCAGCCATAGCTGTTTAAATTACTGTAAAAGCTGCTTTTTTCATGTGGGTTTAATTTTCACAAATTTTCATGAGGTATTGTTGGACCACAAATTAAAAAAAAAAAAAGAAAAAAAAAAGAGAAGAAAGCATTGCCACCTGATCTTGATTGCATCAAATTTACAGACAGGTACTAGTGCAAATCCTGAAAACAACATCTTGCAAAAAAGTCTGTGACCTCATTCATGAAATTATCTATACATGAAAATAACAGCTTTTACAGTAAGCATATGTCTCAGTCTTTTTAGCAGCAATAATATGACATCAAGTTGAATTTCATCAGTAACAAACAACAACAAAAACAAAAACAAAACAAAGAACAAACAAAACTGCTTTAAGCAGTACACTAAAATACTATTTACATTGTACAATATATAGCATACAAGTAGTCTGCAGGAAGATCATTCAAGTAGGGCTACATTGTGTGACCACTTTATATTCTTCTTTTTTTTTATTATTAAACTTGATAATAAACAGTTTCACATGGGATGGACAAGTGATACACACATGATGCAAACATTACAAATGTGTGATAACCCAGATAACAAATAGACTGATGATCTTACATATGTAACAACAAAATTAGATCAACATCAGCGCAAAAAATCAAGAAGCACAGTGTATGCTGGTTTGTATTTGAAAGGTATAGGTAAACAGTAGTTACAGAATATTGGTAGAAATTTCAACAGGCAAAGTTCCCTCATTGCCATGGATCACACATTGTATCCAGTCAGTTTTACTGAACTTTGACATTCTTCAAGATGTATACATGTACATGCTGTTGCCCACTGACAAAAAAAACAAACAAACAAACAAACAAAAAAACAAAAAGAAGAAATGAGGAACAGATTATACATGTACACAAGACAAAGCCTATAAGCAGAGCCTCCTCCATATGTTTGATTCAGGTAGGTAAAGAATGAATCCTAGGAAACCGAGAGAGAGAGGGGAGAGAATGATACAAAGTCTGCTCTACTTCTAAAGATGAGGATGATGCAAATCTGCTAGTGGTGATGTTTGCTTAACATTGATACAACTGGGCACAAGTTGGGGTAATGGCAGCTTCTACAACCATTCTTATTTCTACAAAAGCCATAAAAGATAATGAAGAGCTGCCTTCTTTATATGTATTTGAGATCTTCCACAAAAGGGACGTCGTGATTACCATATAGCAGGTACAACTATGCAAACACTTGTAAATGGAACTTCGGCTCATTGGTGACTGTTTGAAGATGGGGGCAAACAGGAATTAAACACATGGCTACAACCACTTGTAGCGTTGTTACGTAAAAGGCCCATCTCGGGGATAATCAATATCAGGCCCAATAGTACTGAATGGGCTTACACCCATAGAGTAGTCTACAACAACTCAGACCACTGGTGTGAAGTCTTGAGTTTTGTTTGTAAAGATGCCGGTAGGATTCCTTCTTACATCTGAAGTTGTTTGTGAGTGCACTACCTTTTCTAGCACTGTCAAATACATTGTACACTTGGAGCTCATTGCTGACAGTTGACAAAATTTTCCCAACTTTTCATGAATATAAACTGTAGTTCCTATTTGTTTGAAAAAATGTCACAATTTTCCAGACATACATTGTAGGGAGCACACTTGTAAATGTTGCAGTTTGCATTTTGCTCACACTTCTGAAAAGACATCATAATTTTAACATAAAAAAGAACTCCTCTGGGGAAACCTACGTAAGCCGTAGTCACACTGGCAAAAGATCGCGAAGTTTAAGATCGCAATCTTTAAGATCTTGAAGTTTTGCCAGTGTGACCGCAAACTTCCCGTGAAACTTTCTGTGAAACTTCTCGCAAAACTTCCCATTCAAACTAGGGATATTTCCCCCACTTGAAAGGCATGCACTTTTTTTCACAAACCATTTTCCTTTGACATGTTCTATGGAAGGCAGTCTTTGCATGTAACAGTAGACAGAAGTGTGAAGAGTCAGAAATTGCTTGTGGGAACTCTTTCTTTCTTGGCATCCAACTCAAAGAAAATGTTTTAAACTTTTCTTGAAGGTGAGCTTTCAATGTTAAAAAAAGTGCAAGGGTCTGAATGTCAAGACTGATATTCCTCGCTGAACCCACGTCATTGTAGGCTAACTCACTTCTTCTTTTTTTTACTTTGAGAAAGAGAAAAATAAAGAAAGGACTTGCTGACTCCATTTAGGGCAAACAAAACGTGCTGTCATTGTGTTTTAGGTTGCCTCTTTTGTGTTCCTTGTCATAGATGGATAGACGACCCTTGGGGATTGTATATGAGAACCTTTTGTTGAAAGTTGAAAAGGTGCAATTGGGAGTGTATGTTCTTACACATACTATGTTCAGCTGGAATGTGAAAAGGTATACAGTGTATAGATTGTGTGTCTGAGGGAATTCTGTACAGTTGCCAGAAGTGACTGGCTGCCATGAGAGCACTTCTTTCACATGGCTACATAGACTTGCATTTTTCTTGTTTCCTCCACACTGACAGTCAAACTTGCAACAGGGACCAAATGAGAATATTTAAAAAATGGTATGAAAGCTGGCACTGTCAGATGGCGTGCCATAACTCTGCATTTGATTTAATCCTTGATTTAACGTCTGTGCTATACAGTACTTACAAAATGTACCTGTGAGGAGCCATACCATCCGAATGCACCAATCCTTATGTTCCAGGGAGTGTTGGGAAAATGAGCATGACAGTGTATCATCAGGGAGAAAAAATTTGTTTCATGCACTGTTTTCAAGATACAATGTAACTATTAACTGTAGGCCCATGTACTTTCATGTTCAGTGACGCATACAAATTTACATCAGAACCTCATACTCAAACTTCCAGTGAACATGTACACGTACATTGTACTGTAGGTCTTTGTTTACAGTACAATGTTTATGTACTTTAAAGTACATATTATACGGTGACATGCCGGTCAATCATTTCATCAGTGGAGAATATTGGTACAGTATATGAAGGGTTTGGTTTGAAATGAAAGATGGTGAAAAAACAAACAAACAAACAAAAAACCACAGTTACAGATCAGTGGCATTTTTAGTGATATAAGAGAAGTTTTTTTTCAGTTGAATGACAGTGAAAAAAAAACAACTTGACATTCTTACATACATCAAGGAACGGAGAAACAAATAAACTGTCTGTGTCACTCTACTGGTATGTTATTACTCATATGAGATGCTTCTTGTAATGGATGGAATTACTCAATTACGATTTGTTCTCCATAGTTTCATGGAAGCCAAGAGTATACTTTCGTTTTGATATGCATGAGATGCTACAAGTGTGTTGTGCTCCTTTTACACACAATGTTGCATTTTACATGTACATGGTGAGGAAGTATCACATTTGAGTATTTTCATTTGTGAGAGACAAAAGTGATGAGTAACATGCAAATTATGTCATAGCAATGTTTGTACCAAGATAACCGGTACTAAGCTCCTAGTTGATACCTTGTTGGAGGATTAATTAATGAACCTTTAAGTGTACAAAAATGTACATGGAAATGATCATACAGCAATTTAGCTTTCTTTTCCTGTCTGGCTTTGCTCTGATTTTGCTCTAATGTTCATTTTTTCTTCCTCTTAAATCTACTTTCATGTCAGGCTACAGTTGTAAATTCTCCTGTTTGTTCTGAACTCTAAATTTATCTGTGCTTGCTATATAGCTTGTCATTCAGAAACAGTCTCTTGTGAACAGTATACAGTACGAAAGAGAAGAGATTGGTACTTGCATAACAATCACTCATTCACTTCTTGTTCTTTTAAATACTCCTTTCATAAAGTGTCCCCTCTTCAGTCCACAAGGAATGTCTAATGACAAAAGCTTTAAGAAGTATGTGGAGCCAATATGTGTACTCCACGTTGCTTCTTAACTCATTGTGTGAGGGCCCCCTGATCATTCAATGTTTGCACATGTAAGGTTTCTTGGTGATGGAGGTTCTTTCACACCTGAATTAACCAGGAGCTGTTCCTGGGGCCTGGTGCTTTACCATTGTGTTGAGATAATCATTCTTCTATGAGCCTATGGCTACAGACCTACCAACATTGACAATTTGCACAGCACAGAGTCATAATGGATGAATCGTGTCTCAACTACTTTTACATTATAAAAATTACCGGTCTTGAAAACTTGCAAATTCCCTATCGTACTTTACAGGTACTTTGACATTAAAGAGACAGTCTTAGTGATTTAAAACATGACATTATAGCCAAGATTTTATCTCTGCTACAAGTACTTTAAAAGTGGATATTTTCGCGCTTGGCTGGGTGAGAAGAGTTTCGCGTGTTTTGAATTCCGCAGAATCAAGACATCACGCACAGGAACATATGGCAAGCAAAAATATTCGCGTGCTTTTATTTTCGCGCTAGTTTCTGATTGCGCGAAATGCACGAAAATTTCAACACCGCGAAAATTTCCACTTTTACTGTACTTGAAAACTCATGTTTCAGTAAATAAAACTGAAATAAGCCAGTTCACAGCAGGGAGGTGTAAGAAAAGGAGAGACAACTCCTGCTCTCCTTGAAGGATGCACGGTACTGCCGAGAAGTTATGCGCTTAACTACAGGTGGAAATCAGGTGCTTTGACAAAAGAGAGCATCAATAATCGGGACTAGCGCTCTCACATCTAGAAATACTTGCCCCTACTGCATTTCGCTCTCTCTCTTTCAATGTGATGGCAACAATGAATTTGTGTACCTTGAATTGGAGCAGCGAATCAAAATGCAGTGTAAAACTGACAATTTTAACAGCAAATAGTTTAAAAGCACGCAGGTGCAAGCTTTAGCGGAGTACTTTATTTGAAAGATCAAAATATCCCAGATTAAAGGATAGAAAACTAACATGCGGAAATGTGCGCATTATAGAAAAATATTAGGTTTTTAAGAGGGCCTATTTTTCATTTCATTTCGATTTGTGCATTACGAAGAAACTAGAAATACATGTTTATAATATTGAATTCTTCCCTAAACTACTCTTAATCAATTCGAGTATTTCATTTAAAATTTTACGGAGGAATAAAGCTTGTAATTCAACGAAAGGTGAAATGCGTTCTTCATCTCCGAACTTCGCCTTGCAACTAGAGCGGTGCAGAGCATGACTTCAAAGCGTATAGTGGAATGCTAGACATCCCATTGTAGTGCTTTGAAACCAAACATGTGTTTGCATGAATGACAAATGAGTTGTCTCTCCTTTTCTTACACCTCCCTGTTCACAGTTTAAATAGCTCATGGGCACATTGGTACAAATGACCTTTCTTTTTTCTCAATTGGTTAGGCACTTCACTCTTTTCAAAGCAGCATGATGCATAAGCATGCCCACAATTGATGGAATTCATGTTCAAACTAAGAATGAACTTGCGCAGAGCAGGTGACAAGAATGGTCTGTCAGTTGACACTTTTGGCGGGTGTTCATTTCATTGTTTTGTGTTGAATGTATATAAACAAAGTTTTTCTACCAACATTGCTAAATACCAGGCTTGCAGTCAGGTGGATGTGCTAGTAAGCACCATTTACAAGGGTTACATGAATAATCATTATATCAGGGATGCTTATCTCAGTGAATAGACCTTATGCATATGACGTCACACGGTCTTACTAACTGAAGGGCGCCCTCCCTCAGAGGGCAAGCGATGCGTTGCTAGAGCGTGCTTTTACACGCGAGGCAATGGGCATTTACACACAACATCGGTGTTTCTTTTACTGTCTTTTTTATTGCATGTAATCTGCAGCCCTAGATCGGGAAATTCAAGCTTGTATAGCAAAATCGACATTTGAGGTATGCATTGCACTCACCTGGTTAATGATATATCCAACATTTTGGCACAATTTTCATGAAAAAAGATGCAACTACCCGCGGTCGTAACAGCTCATCAACCTACGAATCCGTTAGCCAATCACATGTGAGGTAGATTTCTACGTGTTTTTTACTAAAACACGTACCTCGCATGTGATTGGCTAATGAAATTCAAAATGGCGACATACATTCAGCGAACGGCGATGTTGCGCTATGGATACAAATTTCTGCGATATAACCTAGGAATTCTGTAGTTGCTGTGAGTATTTCGATTGCACAATGTGAGAAAATTACCCAAATATTGCTGCATAATGTGTCATGTCATGTCAAACTTGTTTGATGGTAAAAAAAAAAACCTGCCACTAGCCTGGGGACTGGCGGCGAGTGAGGCGATCGCCGCTAGCGCGCATAGGAAAAGCACATAACTAGCTGCACGTCTCTGCGATGTCAAGGACTTCGCTTGCCCTCTAAGATGGCGTCGCGAGAGGTTGTCAAGCGAGTGATGACGTCAATGCATAAGGTCTATTAAAAAAACAATCATGCCTGATTGTACAAATTACCTTTTTCTGCTCATGTGCAAAGTGGAACTGTTAACTGGCTTATACTACCGTATATCTTGCAAGAAATAAAACAGTCTGACTCACGATACCATTTTCCCTCTTGGCTGCATTCTTGTTCTGCAGTGAGCTTACATGTACAGTCACTGGTTCTGCCCTACGTGTAGTTTGTAATCAATCATGAAGGCTTCAGAACCAAATGAAACAAATACATTACCACTTGTAGGGCTGTTATTTGCAACATTTCTAGACAACATATCTTTCACAACAATAAGTCATATTTATGTACATGACCATAACTTTATTTAGGGCTGAAACATGAACATTTGTTTCTTTCTTTTCTCTTTTTTTCAAGGGTCATGACATTCAGATTGTGCACATACATTTAAACATACTGAAATTTGACAAGAATTAAGTATTCAAACTACCCTAAATGTCGCTAAAGTTTTAAAGCGGAAACTT
The DNA here is from genome assembly GCF_964275005.1 of Diadema setosum. Classification (NCBI taxonomy): domain Eukaryota; kingdom Metazoa; phylum Echinodermata; class Echinoidea; order Diadematoida; family Diadematidae; genus Diadema; species Diadema setosum. The sequence goes on from NC_092689.1 coordinate 19,979,773, forward strand.
GCGTAGAACAATTTTACTAATGTACAGAGTGACTAAATGTTCATGCAGTCAATACAATGTACGTAGCTGAAAAAGGCTCAATCATCCAACTTGCTGATCAATATAAACATTTTGAGGAAAAACAACGGCAAAGACATGATAATTTCATTACAGGTATATTATTGCATAGTTTTCAGTTTTTGTTCTGTATACTCCCAATCAATAGATCTGCACGATCAGACAGTAATGGATTAAGTATTTCATGAGATACAGTGTGCTTCCATGTCTCTTCTAGTTCATACCTGTAAAGCTACAATGTAGGATTCAGGCCAATAATTAATAATAAGATTAATAATGGAGTCTTGTAATGCGCCATGTCTGTCACACAGTGGCACTCCCGGCGCAGAAAGGTAAGACCTCCTCCCACATTGCTTCATTCAGGAAAAGATCCCAATTGAAAGAAAGCACAGTTACTGAAATAAAAAGTTGTAGTAAAATTCTTAAGTCTAGATTCCTTGTTTGTCAGTTACAAGTCAAATGTTCATGTTTGTCATGGATGTTGTTTTTCGCAGAGACTCTCAAGTACCGGAATTGGTTTTGCCCAGCAACATAATCGTGGGGATCACAGATTTGCATTGCTGTGTCAATATCTTGTGGTGTTTTTAAAGCCCATTAGTAGCAATACATACATTGTTACCAAAGTGACATCAACAATGGAGATAGCAGGGCAATGGCACTATATTTGCTTATCATGCAATATCTTTTTAACTGTACACGTAGCGAAGAAAAATACTGTCAAGTTCTTGTTTCTAAGAGCAAACTAGCTTTAAAGAGCAGGCAAGTTATTGCTTATTTACTTGTTGCTATGCTAACATGTAGAGCTAGTAGCATGTGATCTCACAATGTTCATTTGGCTTCTTTATTCTCATTTCAGCCATGCTTCACATGCTCAACATCTCATAATACCCTTGATCTGGGTTAACAACCGAAAATATAGTACCATACTTCTTTGAACTCAGTTATCTAAGTCATCTTTCATTTTGGAATCTTGAAAGGTGAATGACTCTTTGATACAATATGCATGTGAACTCAAGCAACATTCAATGTTCTCTGCGTTTTGTGGCTTTGATAACAGACATAAAATATATTTCCTGTCTTATCTCTATACCGTGTTGACATACAACTGTACAGCTGTTGTGATGCATGCAATTGTATCCATGACTGCATTGGCTTATAATACATAAGTGCAATGAAAGCTTTGTTGTTGCTGTGGCATGGCAACTGTGCTTCAGTGATTATTCATGATATTTATCACACCAGGTTGACTCATTTTCCCCCTGCGGTACTTCATTGAATCATATTGTAGGACAGAATAGAATGATCAATAATTGTGCAGCTACATGTCAAGTTGGTGTGTGCTCATCACAATTGATGCTTTATGAATATTGAATATCAAACACAATTCATTTTACCTCTCTCGAGATCTCAAGGATGATCTGCTTTCAGACTGGCTATAGAATTTCATTAGGTTTTAATACACATTGAATGATCATGTATGAATTTGTATGTCTAAACATCTACAGTTCTGTCAGTTGTTTGTTTGTGTGTGTGTGTGTGTGTGTGTGTGTATGTGTGTGTATGTGTATGTGTGTGTGTGTGTGTGTGTCCTATCAAGTCCTCTTGGAATTTTGCTGCAGAAATGTCATGTTGTTAAATTGGCATTTCTAAATTTCTCTATACTAGAGAAAGGTTAGATGGAACTGTTAGAATGCATTGAATGTACACGTACATAAAGTCAGAAATGAAAATGCAAAATTTGCCACTTTGAGACAGAATCAGAAATGCTGATATTCAGTGTTACCAGTAAAGGATCAGTTCCAAGTTTTAGTGATCTAGGGTTTTGGTAATTCTGTGATTGAAGTGTATAACATTTGGCGTATGACCAAAATAGGGCTCTCATGAAAAAAAAAAAAAAAATATATATAAATAAATGTTCATCCTACCTTTAACATGAAATACTACTTGGCAAGAAGTAAAAATGAAATTCAAATATACAGTGTATTGCACCAAACCATGGAAATATGCCTCTGGGACTTGATGGGTTAAATGGGGAATTCTTACAGCCCACTGTTGTGCAAGTACACTACAGTGCAGTGCATCCAAAATGTATTATGCATGGTTTCACTTTTGTAGATTAAAACATTAAACAAACCACAGATGTGACATACAATATTATGCATGCCACCATGTAGCAAACAACATGTAGCGCAGAACAGCTACAGATCTGGCTCAGGGATCTTGTATTAGCTCTAACAAGGGGAAGAGCATTTTTGCAAGAACATATTACAACATTGTATAACCAAGGAAGTACCAGGCTAGTTTACATAATACCTCCTTGATATGACTATGTTTTTGCAGTTAGCAGCAAATGGACATTGGTTATTACAGCAGAGATGCTATCTGTTACTCTTTTGCAGTACATGTATTTATTCATTCTATTTATTTATTTATTTATTTATTCAGTTTTCTTTACCCAGGGTAGCCCCATCAGTGGTTTACACACTGTTATCCTAGGGGGCCCTGCAACAGAATGACAAAATATAACAGTTCAACATACACAAAATAACAAATCAAGGACATCCCTTTTTACATCATAACATCAACACAATATCAATACTCTATAATGAATGTATAGATGCAAAATTAATCTTTGGCGATAATAATACACAAGCTCACATTATTGGGAAAAATGATACCTTAACATTATACAAAAATATCAATAACAAAAGAATTCTACCCCAAGTGAGATCTGCTGTTACGTATGCTTGAAGGGAGGTGGCGTTTCGGACTTCAGAAGGGAGGTGGCATTTCGGATTTTGTATTGTTATTTGCCAAATATGCAGCAGGTTTCGTGGATAATACTATTTCCCCACTAAAAGTGATTGCCTTTTCAGCCATCAGAATACTGCCTAAAAAAGAAAAACAAATAAAGAGATATTGTTAACAAGGTTGACATTCCCAAGAAAGGTTAATCTAGCTGCTGAACATGTTAATTGATTAATCTTTTTTTTTTTTTATGGAAGTACAATGATTCAGTGGAATATATAGTTGACATTGGAGAAATGAGAAGAATTTGTATTAACCAATGTGGTATTCTATTGTCATCTATTGGTAATATTGTACTTGTGGTATAATTGTGCATGTGGTCTTGTTATTTTTATGTTTCCTATGTAGTATCCTTATGTCTTTTTTCATATTTCTTTAGCAATTTGTCTATATTCCTTTTTTTATTCATCTATTTTATGTGTGTAAAATATCACTGATTTGATACCTCATGAGAAAAGGATATTGGTCAGAGATCTGTGGGATACTATCCCTTAATTCTTTTCATTATTATCCAAGATGGTGGAAGTCAACACCTTGTTGCAAATTTGAGAAAATAATTTGGCAGTCGTGTGTGTGTACAAAGTATGACGAGTCACATACAAATATTTGCATTATGAACAAGTACGTGATATGAGATACTTCAGACTTGTCCTAGAATGACTGTGTCTACATTTTCATATATAGTTAATGCCATGTTGCCAGTTCTTTTGTTTTTAGTGACATGCTGCTTGCTCAAATCAGCTAGGTTTTCTACATGTATAAGGTACCATGAATTTTCCTGTCAGTACATAGGTATTTTGTTGTAATGATGAGTTGCAGATATACTCTGCAAGATTTTACCGTCTTGCGAAACCACTTTCTTACCTCTTTTCTGCATCTTTTTGCTGAAACTTCATATTATCTTCGGTGACAATAAATGATTGATGAGATATTGAAAAATGAATTTTGGATACTCACAGAACTTGTTGTTTCTAATTTTCTCTCCTTTTGATTTAATTGCAGGGAGAACCTTCAAAGTACTGACTCCATAGAAAGAAGCATGCTCCCTTTACATTGATGCAGCATCACAGAGTACTCCATTAGGTCTGCCATTCATCAGTCCATACAGGACTCTATCCTGTTGGCTGTGTCTATGTGAGAATTAAGGTAAGATTGTTGCCTAAATTGGAACTTTGTCACCATGTTTACTATGAGTGCTGATATTTGATATAAGACTTACCATGACTAATGATGTATTTGGAGCCAGTGGCTTTTACCATGGCCTTTGGGATCTATAATCTGTATCTGAATGATGATATCATCTTGAATCTGCAAAGGATGTAGCCTATGGGGCTGATTTAGGGATGCAGTACAATTGTATGTTCTTTACTTGATCGACCAAATTTTGTAGATATACATTGTACAATGTAGCATTTGATGTTGTATGTAGTCATTTGGTTTGCCAATTGCATAAAGTAACACTATATAGTGGAAATGTTTGTAATGCTTTTGTTTCAAGTGTGTTTACATCTCTGATGGAAGATTGTCCATGAGGGATGTGTGTCATCTGTGATGGTACATGCAACTTGATTTTCTTGGTATCCATGAGCTTTTCATTCTGCACACCACTGTATTATACATGTACTCTGTATGAGTACTCATGATGTTCTCCAGTATCAACACCCACTGTACTTTTAGTTTTATAACTCACTTACATGTATGTAACAGATTTTAAATCCTCTAAGTCATAACATTTAACCAGATTATTTGCTCCAGTTGGATTCAATTTGGTCAATATTCCTCTCCTGTGTCAGTAGGGTCAGCTGCACTTCTCACATCCACCTGAGGAATCCTTGACCAGGCCATGTCCCTGCGTGTGCAGCCCCTGGGCGGGGTGGAGCGGTCACGCCCTGTGCCGCACACCCGCCTTGACGATGATGCAGCCATAGAGAAGCTGTACCAGTCGGGGGAAAAGCTTGGGTCAGGCAGCTTTGGGGTGGTCTTTGAAGGCACCTGTCTGAAGACCAATAAAAAGTGGGCCATCAAAGTTATCAACAAGGAGAAGGTGAGATAAGCCCTATTCTTCATTTTTACTATCCACCTGCATCAAGTGGCAGAAATGTAATATTCTGCAGGCTAATCATTTCCACATCTGATATCAGTGGTTAAGTGGGTCTTGTGTCAAGTTCTTCCCCTAAATTTAATGTACAGTATCATCTAGAGTTGCTTCAAGTATCATTGTGCTATTTTAGAATCAACTGTTGAATCAAATACAGCTCTTTCTTGGATATTATCATACAGGTATTGCCTTTTTAGATAAACCATCAAAGCAATAATGTGTTTATACTGTCTAGTCTACATTAAGATATAAATGCACATTTCATTCTGTCTTGTTTTGGTGTTACATTGCCTGATGTGGCATCACTGTTTGCAATACAACAACTTTGATCCTCACTGCATAAGTCACATGGTTGCATTATTACCAATTTCTGACCCATATTTATGTTGACCATTTAATATACTGTGTATGTTGATGTTACCCTGAAGGCAGTCAATACATTGTGTAAGTATGTCCCCACCTAAATCCATGAGTATAAACATCACATCACCCTTTTCCTCTGATTCTACAGGCTGGAAGTTCAGCAGTCAAACTCCTTGAGAGGGAGGTAGCTATTCTCAAGCGAGTTAATCATAAGCATATCATTCATCTTGAAGAAGTCTTTGAAACTCCCAAGGTGAGTCAATCACAAAATTACCTGGTATTGAAGAATAGAGCAGTCTATGTAAAAGTAGAAGACAGTTGCTCTAGTGAAATACCTGTTTTAGGTATATATGTCTCATATTGGAAGTAGCCAGTTTCATTATCGCCTATTGTAGTACTTTCTACTGTCAGATCAAAGAGGTTATTGAAAGGCCTAGAGTTGAGATGTGGACAATTGATGTGCATTGTTTTTCCTTGGGCAAGAAGCCAATATTGTGAATTGCTTCTTTCTTCAATGTTATGTCCTTCTCATACAAGAATTTGAGGAACTCATCATTTTTTTTTTTCATTTTTCCTCGGCAAATATATGTTATTCGTTTTCATCAGAGCTAAACATTTGTCAGTACTTTGTTAACCAGTCTCCCAATTTGTGACTTGCTGATATGGTTGTTTCACATCCTCTAAATCTTAATTGTATGTGTAATAATAACAAACACTACCTAATTTGTCCACAACAAACTAGAAATACATGCAAAAAACATAATGACCATATACCTAATTTGAAGTGCCTACAAGGCAGTAGGCACTTCTGACATTTTAGAAATCTTACTTAATAATAATAATAATATGAACACTTGTAATGCGCCGGTATCCATCATGAAAAGATGCTCATGGCGCAAGAAAGAGAGGCAGAGAGAAAAAAACCAGTGAAAAGGAGGTATGAGAAAAGGAATAAAGGAAATGTTTACGAAAAAGCTTGTCTAAATAACCAAGTTTTAAACTTTTAAACTCTTAAACTCACTTAGAGAGGACAGATTGCGAATGTTGTGTGGGAGTCTATTCCATAGGAATGGGCCATCATATAAGGTGTCCAAAATCCAGCACAACTACGGAAAAAGGAGCAGAGAAGGGAGAGGGCTACCAGCAGGCGCACACTCAGTAAAAGAATTATTACTTCACTCTCTCAAAGCTCATCCGGTTTTGCAAATGAGGGTTTCAAACTTCCTTATGTGGCAATGAATATGATTATTGAGAGTGAGTTGCATGTACTGAAGAATCCCTTTGTCACTTTCATCCCCCAGCGAATGTACCTGGTGATGGAGCTGTGTGATGGAGGGGAGCTGAACAAACTTTTCATGCATGAGGGCGTCTTTTCAGAGGCAGACACCAGAACAATCATTCAGAGGCTAACAAATGCAGTGGCCTACCTTCACAAAAACGGTTTGTTTCACTGTCCCGTCATATAGGTTCTCAAAAGCAGTCGTGATATACCTGTACACTCTATGTAATAATTTATCATGTTCATGTAAGCGTTGGTGCTGCGAATACCGTCCATCCATCCAAGAGTTTTTAAAATGTGGAAAAAGTATCTACGAAGTCAAATATCATTGGCACATGATACTCTTATCAATTTGTCCGTAGGCCAATCTGAGAGTTATACAGAATTATGACTGCTGTTTGAGTACTGTGACAAATTTTAAACAGAATCCGCAGCATGATGTTATGACTTGGTATATATTTACTCTGTATTTGTCCCAAGAGCATTAATAATTCATCTTGACTGATTGCACCAGTGCAGTAAACTCTTGTTCAAATATGAGCAGAATTTCATTCTGATATTATGTGTCAATTGGCATACTAATATGCAGACACTCCTAACAGAAGTGAATGTTTGCGAGATCAGTAGTAGCCTATTGTATTGCTTTCATTTCACTTCATTTTTTCCCATCATTTTATTTAAACAGATATTGTACACAGAGACATCAAGCTTGAGAACATATTGGTGTGCAATGAGCCAGATGCTCCCAAAGACAAATTGAATATCAAGGTAAGATATTACAATGTAGGCACTGTCACAAAAATTGTCGATTATGTTGAAATTTTATAAAATAATTTGTTGTTCAGAAATGCTGGAAGAGAAATGTATATTGCCAACCACAGAGAATGAGAGAAAGAAAGACAGACAGAGAGACAGAGAAAGAAAAGAAAACATTTCTCATGTGATAAAATAATAGAGTAGCAAAAGTGGATATTCTTGATCACATGACCAGTTGTAGAATTGTTTTTTAAATACTTTTTTATGTAGCTTGTGGCTTGTGTGTGTGTATGTGAACATTAAATCTATTGGAGCATTATATAAACCCCTAAGTTTTTTTTTTTATTCTTCCTTTTGATATTTGTTTGTTTGTTTGTTTGCTAGGAGTAATGGCTGTGATAAGAGAAACAGAAATACATTTATTTCTGTACTATGCTCCTGTTTGGCAAGCAGTGAATGGTAATCAAAGTGCAAGAAGAAGGAAAATGGAACATTCAAGAAAGGATTTTGCAAATTCTCATTAAAATCAGATGTAAAACCTGATTGCCTGCAATTTTCAGATACATTTTTAAGTAGGAAAGTGACTTCAGGATATTTTGTTTGTTTGTTGTTGTTGTTGTTTTTGGCTTTGTTCTGCTTTTTCTTTTCTTTTTCAGGCATCCATATAGAGAATAATTTCCTAGACAACTTTCTTCTGAATGATTGTATGAATGATGATAAATTCATTAGTGGAAAATGGAGCAAAGAAAATGGGATTCCATCGGGATTCGAACCCGAGACCTCCGGATTGCTAACCCGGTGCTCTACCGACTGAGCTATAAACAGCCCTAGTCCAGTGTTCGTCCCAGAAACCCTAAATTCTCAATGCTCAATGCAATGATGATATATATGTGATATGTATCATAAGCATTATTTTGTAATTGTCGTTTTGTTAATTGCAGGAATATCGTCTACTTTTTTGGCATACAGATATTTTTGCAAATTAGTAGGTCACAGACATTTTCGCAAAATATTGTATTGTGATTTGACAAGAGGCTGTCAATGTCATTAAAAAATGCACTAAAGCCTCCTTTCACTTGGCTAGTGCATCAGGTGGCAATATTTTGATATTGATATTGTTGCACAACAGTGATTCAAGAAATTAGTGAAAATAACAGCTTTTACAGTATTCTGAGAGTATGGAATCAGCTGTTTTGTGCTAGTAGTCATTCCTCTTTTCTTTTCTTTTTTTGCCATCCTTCCACAGTTAACAGATTTTGGATTGTCTGTAGTCAAGGGTGGGGTTGGAAGTGACTCCATGATTCAGAACATGTGTGGAACACCAATGTACATGGGTGAGTGCAAATACTTTTGATCCCAGTTCATCTGTCACGTTTTTACTTCTTTTAACCCATTGAGGATGTGCCAATTTTACTTAAACATGTATTTCATGGACACTTGCCCAAGTGTACTCAAAACAAGTCTTCAATTGGATTATGACATCAATCACAAAGAAGTTTACTGATATTTGCCTCTGCCCCTCAAATCTATACCCCAACTAGACAGTGCTGACAAAGTGTTAAAATTTCTTTCTTGAAACTTTTGTGTTTGAATTGGACCATTTTGTTGTTGAAATTGACACATTCTGTTTTTGCCAGTGATAAGGCTGCACCATTTTTCACAGAAATGAAGAAGTAAACTTGGGCTACGGCCTGCATGCCAGCACAACCAGATCATAGTCTGTCCAACCCAGTAAATCACCTGCATAACCAACACATGTAGTCAAGAGTAGGACCATGCAATATGTCAATGGGCAACTTCATATTGTACAATGAATCAATCAATATTATAGACTTGTCTCTTTGTCATAGCCTGTAATTGCTGTTGTTACTGTGCCACTTTTTTTGGACATAAAGTGCAGCACACGCAAGTAACTTTGCATAGTCTTTGTGGCCATTGCAATACAATAACCTGCCATGTGGGCATCATAACATCACACACACATACAGCGCTATCTCATAATGTATGGCAAGCTGTATGGTACGTGTAAATTAAAACACAAACGTGCATGCTCTTTTTCATATGAGTTTCATTCCCAAGTTTAATACATCAACATTTCATCCGCACACACTCAATTATACTTCACATTGCATGTTGAATTATTTTTGAAAATCCTGACAAGGAGCTTGCATCATTCCGTTCATACTTCCTAAGCTTTAAATTAATGATAACACACACGTACAGAAAAAAAAAAAAAAAAATGTTGGGAAACATGCAAAACCAGGCAGAAGTGCAAATGAAATTTGTTGTCAGAAATTCAAAAAAGAGATAAAAGTTTTAATCAGAGTAAGATTCTCCTGCTTTTCTTCCTCCTAAATTTTTCCACCAAATTCAGGATGTGGCTCATACGGAGATGTGACCTTATTGCTGGTGATTACAGTATCCATCTGTATTTCATAAAGTACAATGCATTGTTTATCTTTCCTTTCTCTGCAGCACCTGAAGTTATTGACAACCAAGGTTACAGTCAGCAGTGTGATGTCTGGAGTATAGGAGTCATTGCTTTCCTTCTGTAAGTGTTCAAGCCTCACTTCTTGTTCATTCCTATTTTTTAACAAATGAATGAATAAAAGCAGAAGCCAAGTTTTCATATTCTATGTCTACATCTACATGCTCATTGGGATTTGTAACTGTGTCACTATCTTGAGTGTTTAATCTTAGTTCAAGTTTTAGTTTATTAGTTATTCCCCAGATATTAAATGAGTGAATTGCTATCTTTCTCAGTTTGCCAGCATTGGTGTTTGTTAGCAAGAAATGTCTCACAACAAATTCTCTTTTCCTTTTATTGTAAATAGAATCTTGTTTATGCTGATGTTGTAGAGGAATAAGATGGTTATTTGATGGTACAGGGGGTGATTGCTTGAGAATTCTTCCAGTCAAGATGAATCCTCTGTACTCTATGTATCATACAACACCTAAAAAGAGTGTAGCTATCCGATTGGTCGATTGCCCATTATGTGACATTCAGTTAGAATTACCATCCCATGCTGTGACTGTCAGCCATGCAATTTTGTTTGAGCAAAAATGGATAATGCATGTTTACCATCGCATGGCTCTGATTTCGCAATAAACAAACAATCGCTCGCACTCCACAATTGCATGTGTGCTTGCAAGCCAGTACTTTTGTCACTCATTTTTGTAAACAACTTCAACCGATCAGTTTCGCATACAGCATACGTATGTCGTACGTATGTACACACACTTGAGGACTGACTGTGACTGTTCAGCTACTCATTTGCCATCATCGCGAAAAATGGTTGCCATTTCTGTACTAAATTCAAGAATCTGTGTAGACTAATCTGTTGACATCTAAGGTGTGTAAGATGAAGTGTATGGTCTCTACTCGTGCAATGGGACAAGATTTCACACTCGATGAAAGATGAGGCACTCTATCTCATATCTCGTGCAAAATCTTAAACCATCGCACTCGTGACCATTCACTATTAAATTTGTATACTGTGGTCTTGTCCTGCCAAGGATGTCTGGGGAGCCTCCCTTCAATGGGCAGGATGAGGACGGGCTGTATGACTCCATCAGGAAAGGAGAGCTAGACTTCTCAACTCCAGCATGGAAGAGGATAAGTGATGAAGGTGATTAGTCCTAGAGTGTGTTTGCAAATGTGGAAGTGTCAAGACTGTAAAGCCTGCCTTAGTTAGGAACTTTTCAGCTCCACTTCTTAATTTGCATCCCATCTTTACTACCTGTCCATTTCAAGTTCTAAATCTTTGTGTTTTGTCTTGTCCTCTGTTTTTTCTCTCTGTCCGAGAAGACTTCTGACTCTGGGAAGCATGCATGCTACTTTGGTCTTCTAAAGACACCAGCAAGCTTTTGTGGATATGAGATGTGAAAAGTTGCCAAGTCACAGATTATGAATTGTATTTGATAATATAAAGACTGGTCAGGAATTTGC